>NC_138372.1:53463031-53490835 GCF_054177405.1 Leptonychotes weddellii
TTCCTACTGTTTTCTTTGCTTGAACGTTCTTCTTAATTGGGAAAATCCTACTCATTCATTAAGGCCCGCTGTCATTAGACCTACTTAAGAATCCTTTGCCAAAACCTGGTTTGGAATTAATAACTGTCCCCTTGTGCCTCCATGATAATTTATTTATGCCTCTGTGATTACTTCTCACTGTTTGACTTGTATGAGAGTCAGCTGCACATGTTTCTAGCTCCCTCACTAGGCTCTTAGTTCCTTGAATGAGAGACCACATCTTTTTAATCTTAGTGCCCCAGACCCTCCCATTTCCTCTCCTCCCCACAGCCTCCAAGCCAGTGAAGACTGAAATATAGACACATAGTAGTTGTAGAAATATCTTCTCCATTTATTTTAATGACTGCAGTAAAAATAGGATGAATAAAAAATGTGAGATGTCCAAGGAGGGGTTTTCGTTGAAAAAATTAAGACTTACAGAACTTATCACAATGCTAGATATACAGTATGTATTTGAGCAAAGAGTTGTTAACTACAATTAGACTGACATTAGAGATGACGGCGTCCAAACTTTTGACATCCATGTTACTCAGAATGCCTCCTATCCCTTCTCAGTGAATGTCCCTTGGGCCATCATTAGACAAAGTATTAAATTGGATGGAGCATTAAATTATTAATTTAAAAGCATTGAATTAGTCTCATTGAATGCAACACTTTTTACACTCATGTTAAGGTTATAAGGTAATGTGAAGGGAAAATCTTGTCTGTGTTGATTCCTATGTCTGTGGGATGGCCTTGGGTAGGGGGTGGGCAGTCACGAGAGAATCTTTCAGGCTGGCAAAGAGAAGGCAGATGTGGTTAGCAGGATGGTCTGAGGAGCAGAACTGCCTTTGGCCACAAGGTCTGAATAACGTGAGCTTGGGATCCCACAAGCATTTTCCTGGCTCTCTCAGCAACACCGCTGTGGAGTCAGGGGCTGATAGAGTGGAAAAAACACTTCCCTTCCAAGAACTGAGAGCATTCAAAAGGAACAAATTCTGACCACCTCCTTTTGACATGTAAGGAAGCTGAACAGAGAACTATCAACACAGCTCCCAGGCTTTGATAGGTTAACACTTGAAAACACTTTTCTGCTTCCTGTCAGGTGCTCCTATCCCTGGACCACAGCTTCCCCATTCGTTCTAGTTATCACTCACTCAATCTTCCATTCACTCACTCAGCCCATTCGTATTTGGCTGCTCTATCCGCCCTTACTATGCTGGGCCACACAGGGATACAAAGTGCCCTCCAGGAGCAAAGCATGCACTGTAACACATTTCAAAGACTGAAAAGCTCAAAAGCACCCCTGAGCAGCCTCCCCAAGTCATCTGGAAGACTCCCCTCTGAGCCCTTCAGAGGCTGCAGATCATACTTCCACTAACACTCCTGAGCATCAGCCCAGGTTTAATGCACTGCATGCAGCAAGAGGAGAGTCTAACGTGTCGGATATTTTAGCCTAAGTTACAAAACATAGATTTCTGCCTACACCAGTTCACTTTTCAGTATGTAGTGAATTCCTAAGAAAGTAAGCAGAGCACCAGGATCCTCTAGCTCAGGTACCAAGAGCCCAGCCACCCACCCCCCCACCCCCACCCCCGGTCACAGGGGAGTGTTCACCAGTATCCCATGTGTTGACAGGTGCGTTACAGAGCAAACTAAAGACTGGAGGATCTTTCTTGGTCTCTAGACCCTTTAAGAAGGACATCATCTGTTATACCTCGTGCTTTATGGGGAATACATATCAAGGTGGGACCAGGATACTGAAAAGTAAATGAATTAAAGATGAATGTGTTCCACTGTGCAGAAAAGGGAGGATGAGGTTTTTAAGAGATTATCTGGTTGTGGGAAGAAAGTAAGCACATCCAGCTCTACTATCCACATTCAGTGTTAGAAGAGGGAGGAATTTAACATTGAGGAGCCTCAGTGTACTTTTATTGAAGTCAGAGGAAAAATAAGGACAATGGAATTTATTTTCAACTATCTAATGGAATTGGTCTCAAAGAGTTCTGCCCAAATACTGTAGTTATTTATGTTGTGAGTCTCAGACATGTTTTTGCTATAATATTCAATTCAGTCTCAGTGATCATTCATCAGATGCTTCCACGATGCCAGTCACTGTGCTATGTGCTTAGAAGCTGTACTTATTCTTGCTTCTCTGAGGGAGATTCATAGCAGGGGGTGAGGATTCCAAATAGTATTTCCTTATTTTCTTGAGCCGTAAAGGAAATCAAGTGAAAGAATGACTTGTTTCCTTGCTCTTTTCTAACTCTAAGCTAGGCTATTTGTGCATTTGAGGGCACAGTAGAGAGGAAGTCATATTTTGGTATTTTACTCCTGGGTGTGTCTAAACAACTGATTACATAGAATCCTACTCCTGGAAGAGGCAGTAGAGACCACTGAGTCAAGAGGATTTTAATTGGGTTCAACGGAGCCCTATCTGCAGAAACTGATGTGTGTGTGTGTGTGTGTGTACGTGTGTGTGTGTGTGTAAAGTGGACTTAAGGACAAGGGTGATGGGTTGGATTTTGAACAGTACAAAGGCAGTATTAGTATAGCCTGAGCTCAAGATCTCCCTTTTATCTGTCATATATATCAGGCTTCTAGTTGGAATTTCATTTAAAGAATGGTTCTGCTTTTTAAAAAATTTTATGTTATGTTAATCACCATACATTGCATCATTAGTTTTTGATGTAGTGTTCCATGATTCATTGTTTGCGGATAACACCCAGTGCTCCATTCAATACTTGCCCTCTTTAATACCCATCATCGGGCTAACCCATCCCCCCACCCCCTTCCCCTCTGAAACCCTCAGTTTGTTTCTCAGAGTCCATAGTCTCTCATGGTTCGTCTCCCCCTCCGATTCCCCCCCCTTCACTTTTCCCTTCCTACTATCTTCTTCTTCTTTTTTTTAACATATAATGTATTATTTGTTTCAGAGGTACAGGTCTGTGATTCAACAGTCTTGCACAATTCACAGGGCTCACCTTAGCACATACCCTCCCCAATGTCTATCCCCCAGCTGCCCCATCCCTCCCACCCCCCACCACTCCAGCAACCCTTAGTTTATTTCCTGAGATTAAGAATTCCTCATATCAGTGAGGTCATATGATACATGTCTTTCTCCGATTGACTTGTTTCTCTCAGCATAATACCCTCCAGTTCTATCCATGTCGTTGTAAATGGCAAGATTTCATTCCTTTTGATGGCTTCATAATATTCCATTGTATAAATGGTTCTGCTTTTAAAAGAAAAACACTGTTTCTTCTACACCCTACTCTCCACACTTCTGACACCAAACATGTAGGGCTTTCCCCACACCAACCAATTCCTCAACAACAGCTGGGTTTCCTACAATTCAAATATGATGCTAAGTATTCAGTTAGTGCAGATCTCCAGGTTAAGCACTCAGTCTGCAAGACTGCCCCCTGCTTCAGATGCCAATCACAAGTCCAGGCCTCCCGGACTTCTGACCAACAGGCCATATATCAGAGGTTCCCAGGACCCTCATATTGGGCTCAGTAATTTTCACGAATGGCTCACAGAACTCAGGAAAACAGTTTACTTACTAGATACCAGGTTATTACAAAAGGATACAACTCAGGACCAGCCAGATGGAAGAGATGCATAAGGCAAGGTGCGCAGAAGAAGTGTAAAGCATCTGTATCCTCTCTGGGTACACCTCCTTCCCAGCACCTCAGTGTGTTAACCAATCTGGAAGCCCTCTGAACCCCCTACATTAGAGTTCTTTTATGGAGCTTCAATACATAGGCATGATTGATTATATCATTGGCTATTAGTGATTAACTCATCTCCAGTCCCTCTCTTCTCCCCAGAGGTCAGAGGGTGGGATTGAAAATTCTAATGCTCTAATCATATTGCTAGTTCCCTTGGCAACTAGCCCCCCACCTTAGGGGCTTTCCGAAAGTCACCTCATTAACATAAACTCAAATGAGGTTGAAAGGGGCTTCTTATGAATAAACAAAAGATGCTCCTTTCACCTCTATCCTTCTGGAGCTTTTTCAGGAACTGGGGACAAAAACCATATATTATAACAACATCTTTATGACTCAGAACTATCTCAGGAGCTGGGGATGAAGACCAAAATATATATTTTTTATTATATCACAATATCACAGTATTCAAAAATATAAACCACAAATTTAGTTCAACTGAGACTCAGAGTTGAAGTGACTTGTCCAAGGTCACACAATTTCTTAGAGACAGAGTCCAGACTAGTACTCATGCCTTCTTCCTAAGCTAATTTCAACCTTGGTGGTTTTTCTGACAGCCATCTAGATGGTTGCTTAGAAGCAGGGATTCTGGAGCCACGCTCCTTGGGTTCAGATCATAGTTCAACTACTCACTAGCTGTATGACTGTAGGTAAAGTACCTATCCTCTCTATACCTCAGTATCTTAATCTGTAGTCAGGATATTAGTAGACCCTTCCTCTCAGACTGTTAGGAGCATCGAATGAGCTAAAATATGTAAAGCATTTAGAAAGGTGCTTGATGTTTAGTAAAAAAAAATGTGTTGAGCTATTATCATTCTTTTTTTAAAGATTTTGAAAATCTCTCCTGATCCTACAGTACCCACCATAAGACCTAAAATCCTAGAACTAGTGTTCTTTTAAACAAGGACATGGAAGGCTCCTCTTAGAAAGTAAATGCATTTTCTTGGTAAAAAGAGGACAGTAAAGCACTGCCCTTCTCTAATATCCCAGAAACAATATTTCTGTTAGCTCTAGCCACTTAGTAGGGCCTTATAAGAATGAGACATAGAATAATTAAGCTTTAGCGGAGTTGGGGATAGGATTTCTTTATAGAAACTAAGGAAAGGGGGAAAGCTGAAAGGGAGACAAATCTGGAGGGAAGGTACTGGTAAGATAAAACATGCCTGAAACAAAAGTGGCCCCTTTCAAAATTCTCTTCTATGCCCACATCAGAGACTGAGGCACAGAACGAGTCTCCATAGAGTCCCTAGAAAGGATTGGTGCCAGGGTCTCCTTGAGCCCCTCCCCGTCATTTCTCTCCTCCCTTATCACTCCATACACATTCTCCATTCCCTCACTTTCTGGCTAGGTAATATATTGAAGGTAGCAGTGAAGAGGGAGAGAAATCAAGCAAGTTTATAAGGAAAGACTGAGAGTTTGGAGAGGGGGCAGGAAGGAGGATGGCCCACTAGTCAGCCTTTGCTGACGGGAGCTGCAGGGCGGTGGATTTTCAAGAAGGGAGCAGGGAGCAGAATGTCTGGCATCCATCACGCGGGTTGCTCTTCTCCCACACTTTCCCTTGGACTGTCAGCTCTAAAGTGTGAGGCCAGGGCCAAACCCCACGTTCATGTCCTTGTAGAGTATCTCACTTCTCAACATCACCTTAGAGAAGGCAAGTGAGAGTAAGTGAGAGAGAGAGAGAGACACACACACACACACAGAGTGAGAATGACAGAGACAGAAAGAGAAAAGAGCAGAGCTGAGGTGACTTTCACTACTAATCACATGGCAACTCCAGGTCACTTAGATATGAATCAGAAGGGAGCCTATGAAATGAATCCCAATCCAGAAGGCAATTCTTTCTTTCTTTCTTTCTTTCTTTCTTTCTTTCTTTCTTTCTTTCTTTCTTTCTTTCTTTCTAGCTAGCCATCATCTATCTATGTATTTATTAAGTGAACTCTACCCCCCCAACATGGGGCTCGAACTCACTACTCTGAGATCAAGAGTCACATGCTTTACTGACTGAGCCAGCTAGGTGCCCCAGAGGCCATTCTTTTTTTTTCTTTTTCTTTTTTTTTGAAAGAGAAAATTTTAATTTCATAGTGAAGCATTTGATGATTGTGTTTTTTATGTACATATTCTCTCCAGAAGGCCATTCTTAACAATGAAATTCATCAAATAACCTGCTTTTATTTGAGCAAGAAGTTCATTCTCACCTTTGCTATCTGTGAAATGGAATTATAACCTGTGTTATTCTTTTCAGGTAGACACTTGTCAGTTAATCTAGTGTTTTTATTACTGTGAACCTCCCTGTGATAAGCAAGACTGTGGCGTGGTACACCGCAGTTAGTGAAATACTTTGGTTCCATTACTGACGATATGTCTTTGGTAATTCAGAATATACAACAACATTGTGTAGATCCAGAGTCATTTTTATGACCATTGATAATTGTTCAATGCTGCGAAAATGAATTCTGCTATGTGAAATGTCTGGAGGCTTAAATCCAGCTTAAAGGGAATTTGCTGCACACAGCATCCAGATTTCAATCAGTGAGTGACATATTCTAACTGCCTCTTCTAACACCATTAATAAATTTATTTTTTTTATTTTCAGTGTCTGTCCACGTGTTTCTCTTATGCTGGTTACAAAAGAAACAGTTGCAAATTAGCCTAATACACATTCCCAGTGGTATTCTTTTAGCCTAATTACTTGAATACATGTAGCTCATAAAAACTCAAACATTATACAAACAAAACTGTTCTGCAGAATCACGAAAATGAGATGTAATAGGGAGAGGTGTTTAATGTGAAACGGAGTCACTTTTTAAAGTTAATTATCTCAGGAGGTTGAAAACAAAGTGCCTCTCCCAGTGAAACATAAGTGAATATGCCAAAATGATGTTAATAACGCTGATAACACTTGGACACATATTTATTTCATTTGATTGTCCCAACTTCCCTATGAAAGGAAATGGAGCCAATGTTATCATTATTCCCACATCATGGATAAAGCAATTGAGACTTATAAAATTTAAGTGAGCTTGTCCGGGTTTGAAGTGAGTTAAGACTGAAGTCCAGCTTTTATGATCGATTTCTGAGCCATGTTGTGAACCCAGCTTTGCATGGGGAGAGAGCAGATTTGTATTACACAGTGGTATGATGCTATGCCACTTCTCATTGACCATACAGAAATATTGTACAAAATTGGGGAAAATTACACGCCAACAATTTGAAGTCATCTTCAACTTTTGGACATGACCTATGTTAGGGCCCCCAAACCAGTCTCCTTATGTCAAATCTTAAAGCCTCAAGGATTGTACATGTTTGGTAATTGATTCATTTTAAGCTAGACATGATGAAAACACTATTAGTTTCCTTACAGTAGTGTTGGTCTTTCTTTCTTTTTTTTTTTTAAGATTTTATTTATTTATTTATTTGTCAGAGAGAGAGAGCACGAGCAGGGGGAGGGGCAGGCAGAGGGAGAAGCAGACTCCCTGCCGAGCAAGGAGCTCGATGTGGGACTTGATCCCAGGGTCCTGAGATCTTGACCTAAGCTGAAGGCAGACACTTAACTGACTGAGCCACCCAGGCGTCCCTCAGTATGGTTTTTCTGTATTACTTTAAGTGTTTTCTTGAAAACTGCCTAGAATTTATTCTAGCTGATGGGATGCTTCATCAGTGTGTTAGGTTTTGGTCTGATGCAAGAAACCAAACCAAACCAAACCAAACCAAAACAGAAACAAAAGTAACAATGGCTAAAAGAAGATAGAAGGGCGTTTCTCTCCAACTTAGATAAATTCTGCATGTAGGCAGTCCCGGGCTGATCTGGTCATTCCTGATCATCAGAGATGGATGTTATTTTTAGCCATTCTCAATGCACTGCCTCATGGTCCGGTATAGCTGCTTGAGGTCCAAACATGAATCTGCCTCTGTTCAGAGAAAGGAGGAGGAATTAAATAAAAAAGAGCGTTCCCCTTCCCTTTAAGGAGTTTCCCAGAAATGTCACCACTTTTCCCTTATATATAATTAGCCAGAATTCAGTCACACAGCCACACCTAACAGGGAGAGAGTTGGAAATGAGGTGTTTTAATTGGAGCCCAGCTAATAATCAGGGTTCTATTATAAAGAGGGAGAGAATGGATACTGGAAAGCAACTGGCAATCTCTGCCTTAGTCAAAAAGTAGTTCCTTATTTTATGTACCATTTCTATTATGGAAATATATTTCACATATAACAGTGTACAACACATTAATTTGATACGTTTAAATGTTTTCATATGATTGTCATTGAGGTGGAAATTAGCACCTCTATCCCATTATGTAATTATCATTTCTTTTTAGTGGCTGGAATAAATTCTAGTCTCTCAGCAAACTTAATGATTATAATACAGTGTTGTTGTCTGTAATCACTGTACTGTGTATTAGATCTCTAGGACTCATTTACTACTTGTTGCCAGTTTGTACCATTAAACAACATCTGTCTTGTACCTCCAATCCCCTTACCCCGGTCAACCACCATTCTACTCTCTGTTAATATGAGTTTGGCTTTTTCAGATTCTACATATAAGTAATATCATTTCATATTTGTCTTTCTCTGTCTGATTCATCTCACTTAGCATTGTGTCTTCATGGTCCATATATGTTGTCACAAATGGCAGGATGTCCTTTCTCATGTCCATGTATTCCATGACATTTTAAATGTCTTTTCTGTATTTTATGTCAGAAAAATCTATTAAGTTTTTGCCTAAGGATCATAGTTATTATATTATGTTATTACATACTATATTACTATTATATTACTAAGAACAAGAGAAGCTGAATAATAAATGATTGGCTAAATTATTTTGTATTTAAGTAACTGACTTTCAAACTATTTTGATAGAGGATCTAGATTACAGATGGCCAAATTTTGACTAATGGGACTTTCATCATTTTTCTTTGTTCTTGTCACTTAGAGAAATGAGAATGCATTGAGGATTTAGACTTATCATAACAATTAGATATGTACACAACATAATGAATACTATTTAATTACATACAGTTTATAACATTTTTACTGGTGATGAGTCAAGTTTTTCTTTTAATGCCTCACACAGTGTCTTACACATAAAAGATAGGTAATCAATGAATGTTAAATTGAATTGACCTCCACTACTCAGTTGAATCTATTTGCCTGAGAGTTAAAAGACCCTTGATAGCTTCTGCTAGTATTCAATCACTAGTCTAATGGCTAGTGTTACACTGGCTCTGATTTAATCTGATTGTACTGGATGGTTGTGGGTTATTGCTGAGGATAGATGGAACCACAGGGAATCAAGTCCCTTCTTGGCTAGGTAAGGGTTTTGCCTTAGACAGTGTTCACACCTGCAGCATCAGGGACTAGAAAATCCTCCAGAGTACTGAAGTGCATAGAGATCAGTCAAATCAGCTCTGCCCTGGGAGGATAAGGATTAATTTATTATGAAATTCATTACTCAGCGCAATTACCATATTTACCATCGTCTTTAATCTCACTCAATCCTTCTCAACTATTGATTTGGTAATATACTATAGGAGTGCATTTGATTATTTTCTTTTTATCTGAGCTGTATGTCCTGTGATTAACCTTTTGAAGCGTGGACAGACATAAAATTGCAGTTAAGACCCTCCACTGACTGTCTCCGATTATAAGTTATACAACAGAACAAAACTTATACCCTTTATAAGGTTTAATTTGTTTTTAGACAGATGTGCTTAACTTGTTTGGAATTAGGATGGCCTTCTTTTATTAGTCATCTTGGGCACTGTTTCATTTTCCTTCCTGGTCACCTTTATAATGCATTGAACTGAAAAACAAAAAGCTTCAGATTTCTGAAGGTAGTCACCACATTTACCAAGTGCTATAGGCATCTATTTGGCTATTAAGAGTCTCTACTTTTGTTAATGGCTAGGGTGAAAGTTGTACAGTGTGCAACTTAGATATTTTTAAAATTTCTTTTTACAAATTTTGTATAGAGAACAAAAATTCATCACAAATCCATGTTCTCTGATGGCTGAGGCAGGGGCTGGGAGGTGGGACAGTAGAGGATGGGTTCTTCAGGTTACAGTTGAAGGTGTGTTGTCCATCTGATTTACTCACTTTGTGTAAACTCAGTACCTTGGAGGGAAATGTTCTTGCCTAATGGTTTCTCCCACTTCCCCCTTCCCTTACTCAAGACAGCATCTATATGAGGGAGAAAGCTTATGTCCTCTCATGATAATGGGGGCAGATGAGAAGAGCCACTTGTCTACACATAGCCTTGATCCTGTCTGTTGGGTCCTTCTATTCTCCCCAGAGTTGACTTTGGTCTTCCTGGTTGTGGGGTAGCTGCTGACATCCCGGTTGACTCAGGGTTAGTGAATCTGGTGAACTGTTTCCTCAGCACATTTTGAGCACTGGGGTCCTATTTTGCTGGCTTGGCCCCATTATTTTCTTACTGGCACAGTAGACCCTCAAGGCTCTGCCACTTCCTTCCTCTGGACACTGGCTTCAGCTGTCTAACCCCTAGGAATGAACATGGCCCTAAACATAGCAGCTCCATAGCAGTCCCTCAGGCATTCAGCTTTCCTTTCTCTTCTATGAACCCCGGGGGGCCTCCTCCACCATGTGAAGGCTGGGGATACTCAGAATGATTATGGCCTCTTCTCTGCCATTCCCCTTCTCTGGAAGTGTCCACACATATGTGCCAGGCCAACCTGCGAGGCTGTGTCCTCAAAACTCATAGCCATCCCTTCTTTCCATTTGGGGTTTCTATTTTTTCTGTCATCCTTCCACTTCCGGAGTTTGATGCTGAGACAGTTGTGGAGCAGTAAGGACATTGTCCTCTCGTCCCAGCACTAGATGGCCTTTTGTCTGCAGAGATCCCTCCATGCTTTTCCTCCTTCTCTTTGGCACTCACTCGCCCATTTCCCTGGGGCTATAATGAGAGATGGGTTGCCACAGGTGTGGGGAGGAGACTGAAACAATACTGTTAGCAACCCAAAAGCTAATTAAGAAGTGTTTAAATATTTAAAGGATATTGCCATTGTTTTACTAAAATGCCTTACCTATTCTTCTGAACTGCACAACTTCATTCTTGCCCATATGTGGAAAAATACATTTAAAAATATTTTTCTCTCAATTGATAAGTAGTAATGTGTGTTCCTACACTACCGTTATTCTTTTATTAGTAATTTTGAATAGTTAAAATAATTTTGTCATTTTGATCCATCTAAAGCATGTTATAATTTAAATCAATTAGCAGCATAAGAGCTAGCCACAATAGCCAAGCCATATCCAGTGACAGCAAGTTCTCATTACTCAACCCAACAGTTATGGGCACTAAGAGGCTTCTGGCCGGCTCCAGTTCTCCATGATGATAATCCCTGCAGTGTGGGATCTTTTAGAAACTAGGCTCAGGTTAAAGTCTACTCGGGATGGGACTGTATCCTCCTGCTTCTGAGAGCCAGGAAACTCCGATGTGGAACAAACCAACCAAATTCAGTGAGTCAGAGAGCAGCCAGGATGGTGCAGGAAAGGGTTAGTCTCTAGTGTACTGTCTTGTGGATACCAATCAATTGTTCTTCCTTCTGCATGGTTTATCTTAAACAGAGAAGGAGAGCATAAAAGATAAGGCAAGCTGTGAATTTGACCAGGTGTGCATGGTTATCACTAAGATTAAAAAAATAAATCTCCCTTCTCTATATATAGTGCATTGTAAATCAGCCAGCAAATACTAACTCGTGCCATTCTGCATCAGACATCTTGCTGGGCTCTTTGGAGTTAGCCAATATTTACCTTACAGTCCCTGATTTTAAAGCTAGAGGCTTGTTGGAAAGATCATTCGTTCATTCAGCAAATGTGTATTCATTGAGTTCCTCCTTTGAGCCAGGCACTGTGATTTGTGGGGCTAAGTCAGAAACAAAATAGATAGGAACCTTGCTTCCGTGGAGCTTCTAATCAGGTAATAATGTATTCAGTAAGTGACTCTGGCTGTAACCAAATTTCCTCAGTTCTAGCCATATGGAGTTCCTTTCCTTTCCTATCAAATAAAAGAATTCAAGTACATTCTGGGGAGCCTCCGCAGGTGCAGTCCCTCCTGAAACCTCTGATGACTCCCGGCATCCTTCACGTTCCACCTTCACTTGGCGGGTCTCACTCTGGACTGGCGCTCTGCATTCCTGCTGGTCCCTTCGGCTTTTCTCTGTTCGGCTTTTCTAGGCAGATGTCCGCTCCCTGCAGTGTTCACCTCCAGACTATGAGCCTCTCCCTTCTTTATCCAAGGTCTCACGCACGCACGTAAAGCTCTTCTTTATAAGAATCTCTACTGAGAGCTTCATCTGAGGAAGGGGTGAGTGGAGAGGGAAAAAGTGAAACAAACAAACAAACTAGAATTTAAAACCAGAGATAACTATTCCTTAATGTGCATTGCTGTTCACAGATGGATGCCATCTATCTCAGCTCTGCGGATGTTTCTTGTGTGAGTCACACTCAGACTTTCTTTCAGAGTCCCAGGACTGTAACCCCTCAAACCTGCTCTAGCTCTCAAGCAATCCCTCCTCACAAAAAAGGGAAGCCAAACATTGTTTTACCACCCAGAAACACCACTCTGTCCACCAGGAAGGCAGTCCTTTACAGCGGTCTACAGAGCAACTCTGTGCCTCTGTCTTAACACTTCCCTTTGTGGCCATGGGCTTCACCTTTCCAAAACCCAAAAGGCTTGTCTAAGTATTTTCCCAAACTAAAAGAACTGAATTCCCCCAAACATGAATTCCACTGCTACCTTTGTATCACAGAAATGCCTTCAGTCTGTTGTGTTCTGCACAAGTAAGGGGAGGCCAGAAAGGATGTGAGGGCATATTATGTGGCATCCCCATCTTATGGGGGCCAATACCAGAAGGATGGATAAGTCTTCTGGAGGAAAAGTAGCTGGATAGTGGGAGGCAGGCATATGGGGAACAGCATTTCATATATAGGGAACAGCACATGCAGAATCCCCAAGGTTCCAGGAGGCACAACATTCAAAGAATAGCAAGGCAGGTACTGATGAGGCATGGAGAAGGAAAGAGAGAGATGAATTAAGTCTGAGAGGTGGACAAGAGCCTTGTATGTCATAAAATTGATTTTGACCTTTATACTAAAGATCATAGGAAAATAACAAGCAAATGACAAGCAATTTTATGAAGCACATGTGTGGGCATATTTGTGAATGTATGTGTATAATGACAAGGTTTTCTTTATCAGCATCTGTGTGGAGAATGGCTTAGCTAATGATATCAGGTGGCATATGCTAGATGCTAAATGAACAGGAACAGTAGTATGTACTGATATTTTCCCACACAAATGTAGATCTATTAGACATCAAAAATTTCTTCCCAAAGCCCCAGGAAGAAGGAATACTGCAGCCCAGTCACAAATGATGTTCCCAAAGTTGGAGGCAAAACGTAATACTGGGATAATTTATCTAACAGGTCTGTGTGATCATACACATTGCTGTAAAAGTACCTGGTAGGATAATCTTATGGAGGAGAGATTCCTCCTGAGTTGACATCAAAGGCAGACATAGGGTAAAACCAATGAAACTGAAGCTTCAAAGCACATCCTTCACATAGGCCTTTTGGAGCCTGGGCTCATATTCATTTTATTAAAGAAAAGTGTATACTCTTTAGGTTCCTCAAAATCTGGATCCACTTCTATCTGATATAGTACCCAGGCATTCATGGAGAAAGTGGGATCTGAACTAGCTTTTGAAGGAAAATTAAGTTTTGTATATGCCAAAAGGAATGAGAGCTCATTTGAGGTGAGGAGGACTGTAGGGATAGTATATGGGGTGAATTGGGAGGCAGTGAGTTGATTGATCGATGAAATCTGATTCCCCAACTCATTATCTAGGGTGTCCACAGGGCCATGGTCTAGTTATTTAGGTTCTTTGGGATATAAGAAATGGAGCACCTCTCAGTTACTTCAAGCAAGGGGAGGTTTATTGTAATAAAATTATATTGAATATTATGGGCAGGAATATGTAGTCTTGGGTTGGAGGATAGATCAGGATCCAGAGACTCAACATGTGGAATAAACAGATTTTCACACTAGTCTTCCACCAACTTTGGACCTAGCTATTTTCTACCTGCTTGACTGTGTTTCCATTACCAACTGCCAAGTCTCACTCTGCTGTCAATATATGTTCTTAACTCCATAATTTTTGCTTGCTTACAATATCTGCTTCCTCATGGCTCTGGTCCTGCTCTGGTCCTCATTTTCTTAACATTCCAAAATTCAGATTCCCTGAGAGGAAATTTCTGCCTGTCAGTTCACTGTTCCTTGACTAGCAAGGTCATAGATCAATGGCTAGCCTATGGCTTGGGTTTGTATAACTTTTCCAGTTGGGTATGCCTGGGATGTATAGAATCCTTATACAAAATATGGCAGCCTATGGCTGCCCCATCAGCAGGGTTTGTGCAGAGGAATTTCCCTTACGAGCGTCTGTAGGTGTGACTGGCATAATGAATGGCATGTTCAATATAGCTGAAATAATACTAGCTAATACTTCCTGAAAGCTTTCTCTCTGTCCCTGTGTCAGGTTCTGTTCTAAGCACTTCCTATACATTCACATTGTTCCCATTTAGCTGAGGAGGAAATTGATGCCCAGCAAGTTCAAGTTACTTGCTCAGGATCACACAGCTAATAACTAGTGGAACCTGGATTCTAGCCATGTAGTAGTTTTAAGCTCCATTGTATTCTACACCATATGTGAGATTTTATCTGAGATGTTAGGAGGGCTGGTTTGTAGCAGAGACTAGAGACAGAGAAATCACTTAGGGGACTAAAGTGGGTTGCAGTGATGCAGTGGGTGGACAATAAAGGAGGAAATAAAAAAATGCAGAATGGATTGGAAAGAGAGGATTTCTCAGACATGCACAGGAAAACAAGAGCCACCTGGATTTGATGATAAGTTGGAACAGGGGTTTTGAAATAAGTATTCAAATGAAACACATTATACATGCCCTCCTAACGAAAAAACAAATTGGAGAATACATTTTAAATTCCTTAGCAGTGGAAAAAATGATGAATTGACTGTTTGAAAGTAGAGTATCTAAAGACTTTATCAAGTGCTATGGAAGAAACTGTTATGTTCTTTCTTACAGAGAAGTATCATACCGTGAAAATGTCCCTGCCTCTAGATATCCCCCACAAAAGGCTGGTTAGACTAGGTTATTGAGAAACTCTGGTTTTTCTAATTTAGTCAGAATTTTGAAGGGAAAACGTCCCCCTTCTTATTTGTAGCATGGAATAAAGAAAATTTCCAGGTGAGCTATACCTTCAATGTTGATATTCAAGCTTCTCAGAGTGCCCCCAGGAGACAAATGTGAGGGCCAGGAGCTGTAATAGACATGGCAGAGGTGTGAACAATATTCCACGAGAGCCAGAAGCTAAATCACCTATTGCGGTCTGTGGGGTCTGGGACACTGCTCTCAGAAGCCAATTTTTAACCTATACTCCTTCTTCCTGCATTAGGTCCCAGCTACCAGTCATCAGTTTGTAATTCCAAAACTTGTGTCCAAGTCTTAGACTTCTTTGAGTGGGTAACAATCCTGCTTCCCCCGTTGCTATGCAGCTCTACCCAATCTTAGTTCTTCTTTTTCATACCCTATACCTCTTGATGAAAACTCACACCCCTCCTAAATCACTTTTATTTCCCTTCTCTTGAATTCTTGGGGTGTTTATCATTTGTCTTATTGTGAGGAAAACAGTGTTAACTGTATTTAAAGTATATTCTCTTTAGAATATATTTTAATGTTTTAAAAAGGAGAAAAGATAGAATGCCTTCAAAAGACCAGGTTTAAATCAAAGTATTAGAGGCCACCTAACCTAGTTATTTTGTAATTTCTGTTGGTCAGGGAGGCTGTAAAAACCCCAAAGATGAAGTTCCACTGAGAAGAATATATACAAATACAAATCTCCATGGTTCTCATGGAGAACCATGAGAACAATCATTAGAGGGGAGGGCCTGGGTCTATCTCTTTTGTTCCTCTGAGAAAAGAGCAGAAAAGGAAGGACAGTTTTGAAGAGTAAGAAGGGAGAACTGTTTCTTCTTGTTGGGTTGGTAGTGTGAAATAGCAGGACGCAGCGTAGACATGGTGAAGATCAGCATGCGCATAATGACTGTAGATGATGCACCAGCTGTATGCATTTCCTTAGAACTTTGCTGAAGGTTACATATTTATCTTTATTTCTTATACAAAATAATTCATTAATTGATTTTTTTAAATCAGAAAGCAATATTTTTATAGTCAGGTAATGAATTAAGAGCCAAAGGTCTAGGGCGCCTGGGTGGCTCAGTTGGTTAAGTGACTGCCTTCGGCTCAGGTCATGATCCTGGAGTCCCGGGATCGAGTCCCGCATCGGGCTCCCTGCTCGGCAGGGAGTCTGCTTCTCCCTCTGACCCTCCCCCCTCTCATGTGCTCTCTCTCAAATAAATAAATAAAATCTTTAAAAAAAAAAAAAAGAACCAAAGGTCTAGTTTCTAGTCCTGGTTCTAGATCTACACTTGAGCAAATCACTTTACTGAGCTTTAATTTTTTTCACTTATGAAATGGAAATAATATCAACCTGCTTAGAGACACTTTATGTAAATCATTCATTTAAACATCAAATAGTAATTAAGCTGTATTGTGGAAGCCTCTGGTCTAGTCACTGTGGGTGCATCAATTGAACAGAAGCAGATAAAAATCTCAGTCCTTGTGGGGCTCATTGATTAGTATAATGGGCCAGGCTTTCTCCCTCCCTCCATTTCTTCCTTCCTTCCTTCCTTCCTTCCTTTCTTTCTTAAATAGTTATTTGCTGAATAGCTATTATATACTATAGGGGTATTTATAAGTGGATCAAATCTGCAAATTAATTGTTGGGCTTCGTGATGGAACAGAAATAAGGAAGGTGAAATTTAGATGGGACTTTGCTGCAAACAAGCTCTGCGACTATAAGACATAATGTTAACTCATATCCTTAGCTGTAAATGAGGGAGTTAGATTGCATGATCTCTTTAGCTTTAAAATGTGCAGTTTTGTTTATTCCTACAGGGATCACAATGGTGACTAAGAACTCTCGCGGTCTCAGGATATGGGTTGCAAATTCCAACAAATAAGATGATGGCAAAAGGCACTATGTTATACTCTGGAGTGTGATTATATGCCATTTTCTTGTTATTTCAATTGTTTCCCTACTATGTTATACCAAGGTAGGAGTCAAAAAGTGCATAATACATATTATTGTCTGAATCTGGGGAAACTCATTTGATATCAGAAGCCTAGATTTGCATTTCAACAATCTAAAATTATCTCTATTTTCCCCTCTCAAGTAGGTCAAATTCTGTTCCTATTGACTTATGTGTTTCACTTACTACTTTGACCAATGACTCCCTTTTTACATATCATAAAAATAGAAAATTTGGAAAAAATTAAATTTAGTTCAGCCCCCATCAGAATAATTTATTCATTCTAGATTAATGAAGTTTTATTATATTTGTATAACAAGAGAGGGACAATCTTATAAATATTAGATCTTTCTTGTAAATATTAGATCTTTTTAATATTGTCACCAGAGATGACAATAAATACCCAAAGTTTCCAAGACACTAGTTTTACTTCCCTGGGGGTGGGAGACAGTGAGGCCACATGGATTGTAGTTAGCATGTCTTCTGGAACCTGACTCCCTGCATTGGAATCCAAACTCTGCCACATGCTGCTGGGTGACCCTGAACAAGTTGCTTAACCTCTCTGTGTCAGAGAGGTTAAGCAACTTGTCAAGAAAAGATGATAACAGTGCCAACTTCAAAGAATACAATTCATTAATATTTATAAAATGTTTAGAACAGTGTCTGAAAAAATGGAAAGTGCTTTATAATTTGGGGCTATTATTTAGGAGAGAGTTGAAGGTAGAGGAAGTAGGAGTAGCAGGTGTAGCACATAAAGAAGCTGGGGGTAAAAAGGGAGGTGAGAAACTGGATCGCATGCACAGGAAGGGGGAAAGGTCAGGCAGTCAGGCACAGGTGTTTCTGTGTCTTTCATTTCTTAGGCTAAGGGAAGTCTGAATATTTGAAGGTGGCTGGAAAAAAATGAACAGAAAGATGGAAGAAAGGAGGGATGGCTGTGGGGGCAGGTGATCTGTAACAAGGACACAGGTAATTAGAGCTGATAGGAGGTAAGTACTTATCGAATAGTTATCTGGGTTCCTCAGAAAGCCAGCCAGCCAGCCAGACTTTACAGCGTGTTATGGATCTGGCATTGAAATCCTGAAGAAAACAGTACAGACTCCCATGCTGGTCAGGATCAGGCAGTGGAAGGGAGAAGTTAGTGAGCTACTGTGAGGTGAGTGTCTCATCCGAGGACACTAATGACATGCTAAAGAGGTACTATAGCCCTGGAGTACAGCTGGGTTATTCTGGAAGGAGCCTCACAGACAGACCAACGCAGTGTTCAACAGAGGCAGGGCGGCTCCGGGAACACAGGTGTCAGGCATCTGCGGCCAAACCACAGAAGGCCCAGGGGCCACCAGCAAGCCATGGCAGGAGACAAAACAACTAGCTGTGTTCAGGTGTCTGTGGGATGGCTACTTCCACATCAATGTTTTTATCACAATTTCCATAGGAACATAATGTGGCCCAAGAGGCAAATTCAAATTGAAGATCACACACACACACACACACACACACACACACACACACACACACACGGAGTCTTTTCTATCTTAACTGGAATCTTTAAAAATATCCTGTAATATGGCTTAGAAAATAAATTTGCTCTAACTGAAATCTTTGGGCTCTCCTATCCAGAGAGAGACCAGCATCGTTGGCACATTGGGTATCATACATATTTGGTAATTTGGGAAGAACACACAGAGCTATGAGCTTAGCTGAAACAGGAGGAAGAGGACTTATTTTGAGCAGGAAAATCTTGGGCAGCATAAAGGACAACATCTTCGTGGTGACAAGGGGTAAAATATTTAAGAGTGGCACATCAGGGCCTGTACATCCTACACAATCAGGAAGACCCATACTTGAGTGTGGATGAAAACCAGTGTATTAAAGGGGCAAAGCATTAAAAAAGTTTGCCATTGCCTGAGCTTTAGTGGGTTCTACATAGGGTTTTGACCCTTTCTCTCTGCCACCCGAGGGAATTCTTTTTTAAAATATCACTTCTCAGTATAGATTAAAAAGTTTTGTCCCTAGCTAAGGAGATCCTAGGCATCAGGAGCAGAAGTGGAGAAGATTATTTTCAACAGGACAACCTTTCCAGAGTTCTCCAATCTAGGCACGCAGCAACCTCCTCCATTACCACCAGCTAAACTTAACTTGCTAAATATGCGGCTGGTAGTGTATCCCACAAAACTGGAGTCCTACCCAGAACCTCTGAGATACCATATAGCAATTCTATGTACCCATTCCCAGCTTCTACTTGTTTTGCTGCGAACTGCTCACACTGTGACCTTCAGAGGCTCACACAAGGGCAGAGCCAGAAGGGCCTAAGAGTTCTGTTCCCCCCAAAGCAACCATGACTGATGGATGTGGGAGTAGAAAAGCCTACACCCCTGGTTAATAAGTGAAACAAACTTTGACATGTAATTTATACTCCGGAGTTTCCCAAAGGTTCAGACTGAGGCTGGAATCACTTAAAATTTCACTCCTGCTTGGCTTCTCCCTCTGTGTCCTACTTTCCCACTTCCTTACTCATCTTCTTTTTTTCTTGGAGCACATTCTTAATAAGTCACTTGCATACAAATCCTTGTCTTAGTTTCTGCTTCTGGGAGTACTCAGCCTAGGACAGTCCTCACTTATTCATTCATTCATTCAGTCAGTCAGTCAGTCAGTCATTCAAAAATGTGCACTAAGTGCCTAAGTGCCTTCTTCCCAGTCTTGGGAAGAAGAGCAATATATATAGTTAGTTAAAATGTAACAATAGATACTCTTAAGGGAAATGTGGGGGATATAGAAATTACCCATTTCTAAGCCAAGGGAAACTTTTAATATAAGAACATATTATCACACCTGAAAAAGTGACATACATATAGTAGGTTCTTGTGGGTGCTGAAAAATTTGATCAGTCCTTGTCTCATACGGTTGACCATTGAGGAGAGCCAGTCAGTTACTTAGAAATTGATTTAGTCACAAACATTTATTTGGCGAATTAGAGTTTGAGAAACTGACAGACTAAGTATAATTTGACTAATGTGTACAATGCTATAGGAATACAATAAATGAAATAATACTTTTCCAAGAAAATGAAAGGCTGGGGCTTGGAGGGTAAGTAGAATGAATTTTGGACAGAAGTAGAGAGAGGCATTTTAGAAAGGTAAGAGCAAACTCCACAGTAATCAGGTGTGAAAAAACATTGGCAAGTCTCAGAGTGCATAGTTTAGGGACTAAAGCAAGGCTCCCATAAAGGGGAGAGGCAGGAGATTAGAGATTAACCTGGAGATACAGGTTGGAGCCACTCAGCAGTGGGTCTTCGGTACTCCAGAACTTTATCTTGTAGCATTGGGGAACATTCAAAGATATTTAGGATTGCCAAGGTTTGCCTTAGAAATAATATGAGGGGCGTTTGGTGGTTAAGTGTGGGACTCTTGATTTTGGTTCAGGTCATGATCTCAGGGTTGTGGGATAGAGCCTTGTGTCGGGCTCCCACACAGCATGGAGTCTGCTTGAGATTCTCTCTCTCCCTCTGCCTCTGTCCCTTCCCCTGCTTGAGCACGCTCTCTCTCTCAATTAAAAAAAAAAAAAAGAATATGAAGGATGTGTTCAAGAGGAGAAAGACTTGGGTCAGAACATTAACTAGTTAAAAATTGTTCCTAGGTTAAATCATAAATAATTTCCAATATTCAACCATTTTTGATCCGAAAAAAATGTCAATTTCATATAGTTCAAACTGATTTGCTAGCCAAGAAGAACGGAGGTGAGAATCTGAACAATGGCACAAAGACTGGAGGGAAGGGGTAAAATAAAAGAGACACATAGGAGAGAAAATTGGCATGAAATGAATGATCCACTGGCTGTGGGGCCAGAGTTAGCTGCAGAATATTAGGTGTGATGGTAAAACAGAGTTTTCTGAGAATGATGGAGTGAATCACGGGGTGTTTGCCAGGGAAATAAGGCCCACCGGATGAGTGGCTTAGAGAGTGCAATAGGGCACTGTACCATGCTTCCCATTCCCGGCTCTATCCCATGTTACCTTGCAGCGCTTCATTTCTTCAGTTCCTTCTTCTTAAAGATTTTATTTTTAAGTAATCTCAACACCCAACATGAGGCTCAAATTTACAGCCCTGAGATCAGGAGTCACATGCTCCACCAGGCGCCCCTTCAGTTCCTTCTCTTTCTGCTAACTTGACATTGGACAGACATATGATATCCAGATTCCTACAGTTGTATCTGCTTTTCAAGTTAAGCCAACAAATAATGCAACCCCAAGTATTAAGTTAAAGCAGGCCTCCAAACAATAATCTAAGTAGCATAATAGCAGGAAGAGAAAAACCTAGTGGTCCTCTAGGGCAGCTACCCAATCTAACTAGATTGTTCTTTAACAGGGACACACAGGGGATTCCGAAAGTCTCAGAGAATAAATAGAAAATCCTGTTGTTGTTTTTTTTTTCCTACTCTGACCTTAATTCTGACCACTCTTCCAGAGCCACAATATTTGTTTTTTTTAATTTAAATTCAATTAGCTAACATATAGTTCATCATTAGTGTCAGATGTAGTGCTCAATATTTCTATTAAAAGTTTCACTGAACTTCTTCTGTTTGTGCTGAAATAGAAATTGGCCAAAATGTAATTTGTGTTACAAAGAAGACATGTCATTTCATTGTCCTTCAAATAACACTGCTTTCCTAAAACCGAAATTATCTATTTGCTTAACACAGTCAGGAATTGGAGAACTACATGTCTGTCTGGATAGCTTATATCATTTATGCTACTTGAAATGGGCATGCGCATGCTGTTTAAAATGATCTAACTAAACTTTTGAAGGAAAAAATACTCTAGGAATCCAATAAAAAAGACTGACGAAGGAAACATTGAATTTGATTTCTTTCTGTTTTTTCTTGTAACACTTCTTTGTGAGAATTTAATTTCATTCTGCTACTTCTTGTAAGAGAATTAGTGAGAAATGTATACCAAGGGAATTTTTTTCTTAGTATTTTTTATTGAATCCAATTAATTTAAGCTATTATTTGGAGAATATTGTTCAGGGATGGGCCTCAGCCAATAGTACAGCATTGTTCATTCATGCCACAAATACTGACTGTCCATGACCTATGTGCCAGGCACTGTGGTAGCTGCTGGAGACACAATGGTGGGCAAAACTAGGCATGGTCCCTGAGCTCATGAAACTTGTAGTCTAGAGATAGCAACAAATGCTAAACAAATAATCACAAAAATAACTTTGTTTCCAAACTACAATGAGCTCCTGAAAAGAAAATAGTGGGTATCACATAGTGGGGGGGGCCAGTCCTAGTCAACAGGATATTCTCTGAAGAAGTGATATTCCAAGTTGAGATCTGAAGGACAAGTAGGAGTCAGCCAGCTGGTGAGGGAATTGGAGGAATACCGTAGGCAGCGGAAGCTTCAAGTACAAAGGCCCTGCGGTAGGAAGAAGAATGACACTGTTCATGATATTCATAGATGGCTAGTGCAGTCTGAGCAAACAAAGCTGGAGTTGCAGCAGAGGCTAGATCAGATAGGACCTTTGAGGTCCTGTTAAGAATTTGGTCTTTATCCTAAGAGGAACAGAAAGTCACTGAAAGCTAGAAGGTGGTAGAATTGGATTTACCTACACCAATCATTTGAAGCCAGTGAGTTTTTATTCAGTATTTAACAAGTGCTGTGATAACTGCTCTAGGGATTTAGAAGTCATACTAGGCATGGTCTCTACCCTTGTGTAATATCTGGTGTGAGATTGTAAGAGGAAATAGAGGGTGTGTCAAAGCTTGGAGGCAGAAATGAGATAGTCTTGGGAAGATAAGATCTAAAATATCTTATTTAGTTGGCTATGGCCAATGCAAGTTGATGTATAGAGGTTTGGTTCTGCTTCTCTTTAAGAATGTTGAAGGAAGAGTCATCTGACAAAAGGAGTCATCATCAATAATTCTGTCCACTGAAACCCTCTGTCTGTTCACAGATCAGGCACCACACAAACAACTATGCATCCAGCTCCACCTCCTTACCCCACCAGTGCTCCTCAACCTTGATGTGGAGTGACCAGTTGGAAAGGTGAGATTTAGAAGCTGTCTAGATTTACAACATAGCCTTCCCCCATCTCTGCTCTGATCTGCCTTCGTGGGACAAGGACGGAATATCTCTAAGAACCAAAGTGCAAATTAAGCACACACACCTGATTTAGGAGGACTAGATTCCTTCGAGGAATTGTTTTTACAACTTCACTTAGATTTCCTCCAACTAAGATTCTCAGACTGGCTCCAGGCTGATCTTGTGACTGGTCAAGTCTCATGCAGTAAAAGATCCTGCATGTCACTGATTTTTCATACGAAGAACAGAGTCCAGGAGTATTTTAAGACTAAGCTACCTTGTTTTGATTTGACATCAGAGCTCAGTGTACTTCCCACATGGTCAGCACACTCTTGCTTGCCCTTTGACTAGACCTGCTTTGTAGAAAACGTGTACTTCAATGAAGGGACACTCTAGAAAGCAGAACATGATGCTGAATACAATGCATAGTTGGTCATATTAAATTTCAAACATTAGCTTCCTCCCTCAAACACCTTACTTCAATATCTCTGTTATTGACTGTAGGGTTAAATGGTCATCTGGGTATTACTCTACTGTGTGATCTTTTTTGTTTTAATGAAAGAAGGTGAAAAGTTTTAATTATGTTTTTTCAAACATAGCGTACTTGGCTTTTCAAATAAGTTGAACTCTTCATTGTAATGGACAGACAGCATGTTCATTTTACTTCATTCCCTGGGTGAGGCTGGGTTCAATGACTACACTACTCCATGTAAGTTGTTAAGACGGATGTGGACATTTAAGCAGCTCAATGTCTTTGGCCATTTGTTCTCCCATGATTGAAGTAACTAAAAGATAATCACTTCTGTCTCTCAGGGGAAGATCAAAATGTGTTTTTCAATAGAGATGTAGCGTGCAACAATGCCTAAAGGATACCAATAAGCTGGTTGATTCTGGAACATAGCTTAAGTCCCGGGGCCAATAAAATTTTTACTCAACTCACCTTTATGGTCCTACATCCTTCTCTTAAATATCTGCATGTAATCCACCTATTCTGGGCATTTTTTTTTTCTGTAAACACAAATTTCCTTGGAAAACAAATGAAAGGAAAAGAAGGGAGATATCCAGTTCCCATTTCTTTATTGGTGGGCTCATTCTCATTTCATTTTTAATTTTTAAAGTAAATTCTATTGTCCTTTCCCTTCATTATGAAAATAAGCCAGGCTCTCTACAGAAACTTTGCAAAATAAGGAAAATTAGAAAGAAAAGCAGCTTCTTAAACTTTACTTCCACTACTCAAGAAAATCTCACCATCATTTTAGTAAATTCCTTTTCATCTTTTTCCCCTGCACTTTCCTTGATTTTGTTTTACATACTTAGGAAATATTATATGTGCATATTGTATCTTGTTTTTACCCAATTTAACATAAAAGAAACATTTCCCAGACTATTTATAAATTCTTTAAAAAGTAATTTTAATACTTACATGTGTCTATTAAAAGAATACATTGTAGTTTACTAATCATAATCTGTGTTCAAATTTGGCACCACAACGAATGGAAATATATCATTACCTAAAGACTGAAATGCAATTTAAAAATATTTGTGATTGTTTTTATCAGAAGTTTACTTTAGGAAATAAATAGCATGTAAATTTTTAATATTTTTTAAAGATGCATATAGTGTGACTGCTTTCCAGAAAACTATAGAGATTTGAAATTTCATCAGGAATGTTGGAGAATTTCTGCTTTGCTTCACCCTAACCAGCACTGTATATTATTTTAAAACACACACACACACACACCCCATTGGTTTGATAGGAGAAAAATTGTATTTCATAGTTATTTCAATTTGCTTTCTTCCTTTTATCCTTCTAGGGTATAGTTATACACTGATTTGGGGCTTGTTTTTATGGCAAGATTATTTGACCACTCAATGTGTCTACAATTGATACAGCATCATGATTTGATTATTCTACTGGACTACAAATTTGGAAACCAGAAAAATTACTCATAAAAAAATATACTTAGCATAATTAAATAATTCAGAAGCTTAAGTGATCCAAAATACCAGAGTTATTTAAATTGCTTTTATTTACAAAACATACATGTAATTACTTCAAACAAGAATGTTTCGATGTCTAAAACATATGTATTTCTCACTTACACCTTCTCCTCACACCATACCAAAAAAGTACCCCTACCCATGCTTATTACATCTTTCTCTCTCTATTCTAACAGATAATGAAAGAACGGAGCTGACTTTTTATTGAAATTCCTGCTTCCCTGAGTTTGTGTGTTTCTTCCCACCTGAGAAGGAGAATTTATGTTTGATTTGGATTGTTTCTTCATTTTCATCTTTTTAAAAAATTTAATGTTTTTTTTTGCCAGTAATACCCACTGAAAGCAGGTTTATGATCATAATTTGTGCCTTTGAGTGTTAAATTGGCTTCTGGGACTAGGTTTTGAGGACATTTTTAAGAAGCTGGGGGTGATTTCACAGATAATGATTGGTGAAAAAGTGAGAGAAAAACCCATTTTCTAGGAGTTTTCCCGCAACTTCAAACCTTTGCCTGAATCTCAACCAGTGTGGACATCTTTGCATTTTATGGTAGTTTTGATTTTATAATGAGTTTGAAAAAATCAGTATAAGCTTTCAACAGTGAAAAGTCAACATTTTGAGAGAAAGAATTCAATTAATAGGACATAAACTTTAATGGGATAGAAGAGGGTGCCGGATGGAGGCAAGAGGGCATCGTGACAAAAGATACTTATGCCAGGTGTGTGATGAATGTATTGGAGATACCGTGTCCCTCTGGGCTAAGCTTGGAACTAAACATCTTTAGGTCTGTATTCTGGTTATGTGTCACTGTGTAACTCAGCAATCAATGTAAGTGTTATTTGTCTTTGAAGACTGAAAGAAGTGGATGCAGCTAAGGGTTTTCCTGAAATGTCACAGGAAACAATACTGAGGCTACATGATTAGCTGTTGTGTTAGAGCAATAAAAATCCAGGCACAGCCCTCTGATTTACCACTATCTGTTCAGGATTTCTTAAACTTTCTTCCCACGTGGCGTACAAAAAGGTAAAATTAATAAGTGACATAGTTATTCAATATCAAATTACTTTTTGAGAAATAAAGAAATCTATTTTATCTGAATTGAAATGAGAAACTCTATGAGCTTTTAACAAATACTTTTGAGTCATTGGATGTCTTTCAGCTAATGTCCTTTCCTGTTTGTAAATTCAACCAATCTTTCTTTCTCTTGCCTTTCTTCCCCAACCCCGCACCTTCCTCCTTCTTTTTCCTCTCCTCATTCACTTAATTCAACACATATTTATTGAGTGTCCTTCTTTAAGCACTGTACTAAGGGCCATGCTGTCACCTACAAGGACATCTTAGGAAGACACGATAATATGGTATCAGTAGTTTTGCCATAGGAGCATATACTGCGGCTCCACCGTCCTCCCTGCCAACTAGATTAAACCAAAACAGTGAGTCATTCCTTTCAATAGTTGAGTCAGTTGCGGGTTAGCTGGAAACCACAATTATTTTCATTCAAACTTGTATTTTAAACGGCTTTATGTAACTCACACGCAGATGATGCCGGACACAATCCCTTTATTCAGGTTTAAATTCAGTGAGTTTTATTGAGCAAGTAGAATTTGCCAGCAATCATAAGAATGGCTATCTGCCCATCATCCATCTATGTGGTTGTCTAGTTGCCATATATTTTTTTATTTGTACAAAAGAGGCCTAAGGCTGCAGAGGGCTTGCCCAACGTCACATGGCTAATATAAGTAAGAATTTAGATCCAGTGTAAGTTCTTTGATTCCAGGTTTATTTTCTTTCTATAGTACAGTGGGGATGTGAGATCTGTTTCAATAATATTCCATTTCTAAGACAATGTGATGTAGTAATAGAAGCATGGGTTTTGGAATGAAACTTGGATTTAAATCTGGCTGTGTCACTCACTCACTCCATGACCTTGAGAAATTTAATTGATTGCATTGAATCTCAATGAATTAATCTATAAATTAAAGATAATAATACTTACCTGTGGGGTTATTGTGATAATGTATGTAAAGTGAGTCTAACACAGTAGATACTCAGTAAGTACTGACTGCAATAAATTCTTTATCCAGACTTATCTCCAGCTATATAATATGAGTTCTCAATTTCAACTACAAACTGGCTTCCTGATTGTATAGGCTTACATGTCATGGACAGAATCAACTTCAAATCTCTTGATGCTGTTCTTGCTTATAATACCTCATGATTATTTTTCCCCATGTAAAACCTACACTTCTCCCACATGTACAAATTTGACCTTGTCCTTGGGTCTTGAACAGTTAAAGTATCTTTTTTCTCTTCTTAACTCTATGCTACTCTGAAGTTACACAGTGATCATTTTGATGATTATTGTATTATTCTTCAAATATTTTCATTATGTATGTCTTTTTCCCTTAACAAAAATTCTATTTCATGGTGGACAGGACCCTTTTCTTATATTTTCTTCATAGATCTCTTAGCACTAGTGCAGTATTTGACACCAAGAAAGATGCTCCTTATTTGGTAAATTCTCAACAAAAGTAACACTTATGTACAATATTAGCAGTTGCAAATTTAAATGAATGTGATAGAAAGCCCTTTATTTCCATGTTGCTATTTAACTTGGGAAATTTTATGTTAAACTTTTCTGATTTAAAAATGTTAATCCAGGGGCGCCTGGGTGGCTCAGTTGGTTAAGCGACTGCCTTCGGCTCAGGTCATGATCCTGGAGTCCCGGGATCGAGTCCCACGTTGGGCTCCCTGCTCAGCAGGGAGTCTGCTTCTCTCTCTGACCCTCCCCC
>NC_138372.1:53490935-53496908 GCF_054177405.1 Leptonychotes weddellii
TGCATCGAGCCCCACATCAAGACCCACATCGGCTCCCTGCTCCGCAGGAAGCCTGCTCCTCCCTCTCCCACTCCCCCTGCTTGTGTTCCCTCTCTCACTGTCTCTCTCTCTGTCAAATAAATTAATAAAATCTTTAAGAAAAAATAAAAATGCTAATCCAGGCAGAATAATCACTTGTGGTTTAACATGATAATGTTTATTAAAATTCTATAGGGGAATGTCATAAGGTAATAAAATGATTGGAAAAGTTTGAAAAATAATGACTATTTGGTAAAGATATTTCTCACATAATTAGGAATGATCTTTGTCCAATTAGTTTGAAATCTGATGGAAAGACAGTATATGTATGTATAAAATACTTTTGAAGCTTTAATTTTTAATCCACAGAAATGTATCCATTTCATTAAATTCACCCAAAATAATAAGTTCTGTAACATATGTTCTCAAATATTCAGGATCATGATTCAGCAACACACTGATTTTTAACAAGTGCTTTCCTCCTCATTTTTTAAACTATCTTGCATAAACATTGATTCTCATAATTACATAATGAGGTTACAATGAGAATAGAACTAGCCCTCAAAATAAAATGAATTTCTGCCAAAGAGTTAGAGAAACAGGGCTTGATCTACAGTTTTATTGTAATTATAGTACCTACTGTAGAGCTCTGTGGAATACATATGCAAAAAAATCCGTGATATTAATATGCTTTGCAGCTGAGTTGTATAGACTTGGTTCTTGACTACATATAATATATTGTGTAATTTTAGACCTGTGACTTTTGTGTTGGAAGAACGAATTCCTGCCTACTCCCACCTCCCTCCGATTACAGATTTCCTACAGCACCACCACAAGCCAATGTGAAATAAACAAACAAACAAAAATAAACACCCAACTATGCTGCTCTCAGGAGAGGGTATTGTGAAGAGGAGTGGCATATAAGGGAATGGCATACAGGGAATATTAGGGTTGGAAAATTAGGCTTCTATGAGAAGCTACATTTATCCAAATTCTCCCAAGGAGGGAGGAGAAAACTAGAGTCATTATGTTTTATATGTAAATGTGTATATGTGTCTTACAGTTATAAGTGGATTTTGGTCCATGAAATATATGAAAATTCAGACAGAGTTGAATTACTCCACATTTTTACTGTCTATAAGAATGACTTTTTAAAATTAAATAATAGAACCCAGATTATAAAGGAGCCATATAAACTATTTAAGAGAAAAAATTTTTTTCAACATCTCAGTAGTTGGAGGCACACTCATAAGAAACTTATTGCTAAGATAATTATTCAGGTACCTTAAGGATCTGTGTAAGATATACTTAGCTTGATATACTTTTAATGATGATGAATACTTCAATGTTTAATTGTTGTCTTAAAAATATTTGTGCTCATATTTTTCATTAATCCAGGCTTTTACTGAATATTTTGTTAATTCAAAATATCTCTAAGCTCATCCCATGGATAAAAGTGTTTCTCCATTTCATTCAGGTTCTAAGGCTTTATTTTTTTTATTATTTGAAGTGCCTTTTTATATAAAAATAATTTGTACAAAATGTATTTTTAAGAGCTTTTATACTTTGTTTTAACAAAATTCTCAATCACATTGTAAGCTCCTTGTGGGCAGGACCCATGTTTATGTTTTATGTATCTCTTGTACCTACAGAGCCTAGAACAGTACTAAGCTCACAGAAATTACTCAATAAAAACTTGATGGAGAGGCTAAGTGGCCAGACTGCAATCTATGTGAGTAATGCTTAAGACAACTAGGTATGCGCACTATGGGTAAGGGTGGACAATTGTTTCTCTATTTAGTCTTCCTCTTTGATATTATGCCATTAAAAAAATTAATTCCAGTATAGTTAACATACAGTGTTATATTAGTTTCAGGTGTACAATATAGTGATTCAACAATGCTATATATTACTCAATGCTCATCATGATAAGTGTGCTCTTAATCCCCATCACCTATTTCACCCATCCCTCCTCCTACCTCTCCCTCTGGTAACCATGTTTTTTCTCTATAGTTAAGAGTCTGTGTTATGTCATTTTGTCTAGTCTGTAAATTTGAGTGGCATAAAGGAGTCTTTTTTATACTTCTTGAAGAAAACAACTGTAAATATTTGTTGAGTATGGGATGATTACTTTTAGAAAAAGAATAAATGAGATAAATATAAGTCTGCATATAAAATAACTTGTCTTTTAGTTAGCTATGTCATTTCTTCTTACCTTAGTATAGAGCTGGATTTTAACTCTATACCTAGAGATAAATTAAGGTATTGCTGAAAATGGATAGCCTGTGAAATAAAATGAACATAATTTGCCCATATGAGGACAGTAGAAAATTTTCGTCTTACGAATTCTTTGAGGAAAGTATAGTGTACTCTGTTTTGGAAACAAGTAAACCAGAGCCTTAGTAAATGAACAATAGTCTTTACTGGATTTCTTAATGAAAGTTAGTAATTGCTGATTATAGTTTTCATTAGTTTATTGATTTAACTTACAACTTAAATGTTGAATCCTTTTAAATGCTTTGAAAATGGACAAGAAATATTTGTGCAGCATTACCTTGAGAAAATAATTTTTTAAATGACAGGTGTACATAGAAAACATGAGAACTTAAGCACTGAAATGCTATGGCACAGGAAGGGCAGAAGGAATTACACACCAAGAAGAGCGCCTAGGTGGCTCAGTCGGTTAAGCAGCTGCCTTTGGCTCAAGTCATGATCCCAGGGTCCTGGGACTGAGCCCCACGTTGGAGGGGGGGTATCTCTGCTCAGCAGGGAACTTTCTTCTCCCTCTCCCTGACACGCCCCCTGCTTGTGCACGTGCACTCTTTCTGTGTATGTCAAATAAATAAATAAAATCTTTAAAAAAAAAATTACACACCAAGAAAACACAATGCCATTAAAAACACAAGATTAAACCAAAAAGAGACTACTCATAGAAATGCAGGAATAAAACAGAGGGGTGTAAATTTGTTACAAGATTGGACAAAGTATGATCAGTAATATGTGCTCCATAAATTCTTGCTGATTGCTGCTGTGGTGGTAGTGGGTGATGCTGCTGCTGCTGGGGAAGAATAAGAGATAGTCAAGCAAATTAAGTGAATGTCATACTAAGAGAATAAGCAAGGATTAGGGAAAAGATAATAATATATTTTCAATAAGACTTTGGAACAAAGGAAAACAAACAATTGACGTCATCTCTTTTCTGTATATCTAACCATCCTTTAAGTTCTGTTAAATCTACAAGTATTTCTTAAATCTGTCTCTCCAGCTTCACTGCCATGGTCTATATCTACGCCTCCATCATGTCCCATCTGAATTACCCCAGTAACTTGTGTCCTACATCTGGTCTTGGACCCTTCCATTATCTCCAGCTGCTGCCACTGTGATATTTTGTTAATAAGATGAAAATCTGTTCATGTTATTTTCCTTCCTAACATCCTTAACATTTTCCTATGGCCTTCAGAATAAAGTTAAAACAACTTAACTTAGTCCATAGGGCTTTCTACAGTCTAGTCTCCCCTGAGCTTCTGGTGTCCTCTTCCATGTCTGCCTTGTTTTCCAGCAATGCCATACTGCCATCCCACGCCTTTGTGCTGCTTCACACAGGCTGTTCCTTCTATGCTGGATACTCCCTTTTCTTCTCTACGTGATTAAGCCTAACTCACCTCTCATGAGTTTCAGCTCAAGTATCAGTTCTTTCAGGAAGTCTTCATGATAAAACCTCTGTCTGTGCTGTAACTCGCTGGCTTATTTACCCATCTTCTTTGCATGGCCAAGGCAGGGAATATGTATCTCATCTCTGTGTCTGTTGTGTGACATAGACTTGGCATTCAACAAGTCCTTGCTGGTGAAAGAAAGAACACAAAGAATATGTGCAACAATGAGCTATGAGTTTGAGCAAAAGCAATAATTCAGGATAATTCAAACCATCTGTATGTTACTTAAAGCAGGCAGTTAGCCACACTTTCTGAATAACCATTCAATGCTTGGCTTTCCAGTCACAGAACTAGTTATATATTTACACTTGGCTTTGGCAGAGATTCTGTGGAGGTAACAGACAAAGCTGAGAAAGAGCGCCACAATCTTATCTCACTTGGCAAAAGTTTAAATGCAAACTTAGAAACTCAAGGAGAAAAAACAAACTGAAATATTGCTCTCCAACTTCATCCAGCATTTCTTCAAAGGCAGAATAGTGTAGTCTTATAGAGGCAGCTCAGTCTTTAAGTTTGGATAGTCCTGGGTGTGAATCCTGACTGACACTAGGTAATTATGTGACCTTGAAGATTCTATATTTAATCTCCCTTAGCCTCAGTTTCATTATCTGTAAAACAGAGTAACACCCATCTTATAGGGTTGCTGCAAAGATTAGAGATGACACGTGTGAGGCCATTATTCTTAAGACCACTGTAAGTCCCCAGAGGTAAAAGATGGCCCAAAGAAAGCCATTTACAGGATACCTCAATTTTGAGTAAGCAGCTGGAATTTGAATCAGAGAGATAGAAATCATGTGTGTGCCAAAGCAGCACACAGGCATAATAGGGCCCCAGGCAATTTTGCTATAAGCTCTTTGCAAACCTCCAATTGCCCTTTAAGGAGTTAACTTGAATTACCAACAGCCAGCTGCTGAACCAATGGGATGTCCCCTGCAGGTGCCAGCAAGAATATTCCTGCAAAAAATGAGAAGGTGGTTTTGAAATAAAACTCACACATAAGTACTTGTGACATTAAAGAGGAAACAGCCTGAGGCTAGAGCCTCCATTAATATTCAGAGCAAGATGTGGGTTATGGGATAGTAAGGAACAGAAGAGAAGTAGTAGAGTCGCCAGTAAAGACTACACGATCTGGGCCTATTTCAGGTTGGTCTCTGGACTGCATCATGGTACCAGGGCCAGTTGGTATTAAGAAAGACTGTCTCCCAGGGCCATCTGTTCATGAAAATAAGGGCTGAGGTTCCTATGTTTGGTCTACAGGGCAAATAGATTAGGGTTACAGAACCCAGTTGTGCTACTCTTAACTCATCATACAATTACTGCCATATTGCAAAACCCCCCCATTGATACCACATGGGAAAATGATAGATGCTGTAAGTGAACTCAGAGATTTGGTGTAGCATTTCCTAAACTTAACTAATTATACTGATCATCCAAAGTTTGTTAAAATAGAAAATCCATGTCTCTCCTCTGGAGGTTATAAGTCAGAAAGTCTGGCATGGGACCTAGTGTTCTTTATTTTTTAAAATAAGCTCCTCCAGATGAGTATCTTCATCAGACAGGCTTGACAACACTGATATAGTCCAACAGTTCTCAAAGTATTATCCCCAGACCAGCAGCAGGAGTATCACTTGGGAATTTATTAGAAATGGAAATTCTTTGGTCCCATTCAGATCTACTGAATTGAAATTGGTTGGAACCCAGAAATGTGTTTTAGAAGCCCTCCAGCTGATTTTCATGCACATGAAAGTTTGAGAACTACATATATCAAATGTGTTAACAAAGACCTGGAAGCTGGGAGTGTAGGGCAGTAGCAGGAATTATGCCTAGTCCAAATTTTTCTAGGACTTGGAAGGTCATGGTTTCAATCCAGGTGCTGACTGTCGATCTTCCCTTGATATTACTACCTTTTTTTCTATTTTCTAAGCAGTGGTTTGTTTTTGTGGATCTCATTTGGTTTCCCAAATGATGAAAGCCATGTCCCCTTCTCCTTCATGATACAAAGGTACCTCATTATTTATTCTCTATTTTTTTTTAATTTTTTTATTGTTATGTTAATCCCCATACATTACATCATTAGTTTTAGATGTAGTGTTCCATGATTCATTGTTTGTGCATAACACCCAGTGCTCCATGCAGAACGTGCCCTCCTCAATACCCACCACCAGGCCAACCCATCCTCCCACCCCCCTCCCCTCTAGAACCCTCAGTTTGTTTTTCAGAGTCCATCGTCTCTCATGGTTCGTCT
>NC_138372.1:53497408-53516415 GCF_054177405.1 Leptonychotes weddellii
AAGAAGAAGAAGAAGAAGAAGAAGGAGGAGGAGGAGGAGGAGGAGGAGGAGGAGGAGGAGGTAGCAGGAAGGGAAAAATGAAGGGGGGGAATAGGAGGGGGAGATGAACCATGAGAGACTATGGACTCTGAGAAACAAACTGAGGGTTCTAGAGGGGAAGGGGGTGGGGGGATGGGTTAGCCTGGTGATGGGTATTAAAAAGGGCACGTACTGCCTGGAGCACTGGGTGTTATACACAAACAATGAATCATGGAACACTACATCAAAAACTAATGATGTAATGTATGGTGATTAACATAACATAATAAAAAAAAAGAAAAAAAATACAAATAGCTTTTCTTCTAAAAATGGCTTTTCATGGATCTTCTAAGGGAGAAGACTCCAAACCACTGATTCATGAAAACCAACTTGCAATTTTATGCACACCTCATATAGCTGTCCCAATTCATGTACACACATCCAGAATATAGGATGGTTTGGTATCAAAGAGTTGTTTCCAATAGACAAATACTTCAGTGTTTTAAGATCTCATTTCCATCTTCCTCAATAAGGCTAGAAAAATGCAAAGATAAACGCCATTAATTGCTCTAGACTTTTCCCTGTAGAGAAACACAAACTATAAACATCAATACAGCATTTTACTAAAAGCTTTAAGTGTTGGCGTAAAGCGTCATTAATTTTACATTTGTAAGAAGATCTGTAAGTGTATGCCTTGCATTCTCACTGAAAGGATCAATCAATAAGGTCATCCTTGCTGCCTTCCTTCTAAATTGCAATGCAAAGAACATGCAGAAGTGTAAATGTGTATGTATCCATATACACATGTAACAAAGTTATTTAACAGAAAGTAACAGAAAGTTAAATCCTAACCATTCAGATTTTTTGTGTTAGGACATTGTATTTTTCAGGCTGGGTAATTTTTTTATTGACTTTTAAATAGCTTCATTTTAAATCTCTCCTTGGGTCAGCACAAGGGAAAACAAACAAGCTCTTTGTTGTAAGGCAAATGCATCACTGAATTACTTGTAGTTAAAAAAAAAAAAAAAAACAGTACTCTCACTTTCGACCTGTTTTTTGTGAGTAGCCTATCCTGCCCCTCTTCTGGTTGGGATTGTGTTATTTTCTTTTACCCGTGTGATGGCAATTTTTTTTTTAAACGATTGCAGCTCCTCTTTTAAAAATTCTATCCCTGACTATGTTGCTTTACTATGACGGGCATATAATGAGATATCAGGGAATTTTGGCATTCACAGGGAAGTAATTCTGTTGACTTAACTCCAGTTTTAGATTTTAGCTTTCTAACCAAACATGGAAAGCCGTGAGGTTCCTTGAATCATAAAGACTCTCACAGTGAGAATTCCTAACCTGTGTCCATAAATTTCCAAGGCGGCCACAGACAGAACTCAGGAGGGCGGTACAGTCTCTGACACTGTGTAAAAATTGTCTGTGCTTTTTGTGAGGAGGAGATCCATACCTTTCATCTGATTACCAGAGGGGTCTCTGACCCCAAAGTGATTAAAAGCCAGTGTTCTATCAGGTATGTTCTAGTTAAATCTAATTTGAAAAGACCCCAATTGGTGGTAATTGTTTCAGAATTATGTTCTTCCTATGTTCTTGTCAAAGTCAAATTCAAACAACCTTGTATATTATATTCAAAGCCTTCTTTTAAAAACTGCATAAGAATATCAGGCATAAACACTGATTATCCATAGACGTTTCTTACTTGGCCTCAGAAATTTACAGTAGATCAATGAGTGTTGTTGTCCCAACTTTTTTGGGTCAGATTTGGGGTTTAAGTTTTCTAGCTTCCCGTTCCATACAAACCAGAGGTTTAAGTGTTAGTTACAGAGATCGTGAGTTGAACTTTGTCTTCAAAATGTGTGGTAATAGCTCTCTATACTTGAGATACTGGTCCACTGGCATGAGCTCAGAAAAACACAGGCCAATAAAGAGACATTTGCCCAGAGTTGGAACAGCTCTTGATAAAAATCATCTTTCAGATTAAATGAAGCTGCTACAGCTCTGTGACACTGACCAAATATGCCAAAATCCCACAAAAGACAGAGTTCGGTAAGTTAGTTCTCTCCTCCTAAGGCACCTGTCTGGAAATGTGAACTTAAGAGGAGTTAAAACAGATTTTCAAACGTCCTGGGAGAAACGGACTCATTCCCTTTAGATATCCCTTTGAGAGACATATAACCCCACGGCCTCGCATCAAAAACGAAATAGGGATTGGAGACATCAATAGGAAGGTGATACTTCCTAAGAAACTGGACCTCCTCCTTTGTGAATAGGTTTATGTGATTACAGAAGTGGATCAGGGCCCGTGATGATCCGGGCATGGTTGTAGTGGTAACGCCACATTTTTGTGCGGTAGACACAAACTGGCATTCTAGTGCCTGCCCCTTCAGGGAATGCCAGAATGGTGCCTCTCAGATCCAAGATCCCACGGATGGCCTTGTTCTGCAAACCCTCAGACACATATAGCACCTTCGTGATGGCCATGGCCCTTGCCCTAAGGCAGGGATTCTCAACTGGGAGAAGTTAGGTCCCCCATAGTATATTTGGCAATGGCTGGGAACATTTTTCTGATCGTCCCTGCTAGGGAAGTGTGACCCTCATCTAGTGGGTAGGGGCCAGGGATACTGTTAAACAGCCTACAATGCACAGGACAGCCCCCATAACAAAGAATTATTTGGCCCAATATGCCGAGGGGCTGAGGAGAAATCCTGCCCCAAGGCCATGCCACTTTGGCCCATCCTGAGAGGTTATAGATATATGCTCTATTTAGACGTAGACTTCTCACAGGGCCCCTAGAAGTTAGTTAGCTTGAATGCCTTGGAAATGATAATTTGGGACAGTATGAAGTGAAAAAGTATCCCCAAATGCCCTCCCCTTCCCAACTACCATCCACTCCTTTCTCCAAAATGCAGGTTAACTCTCATCTTCTACAGGAAATGGTTTCCTACTTTAGCATCACCTCCCCTGTATGCTTACTCTAATAGCAGCTCTGATCAAATTCTTTCCTCTTCCCGACCAGATTATACATTCATTGAAAGCTGATTTTTTAGAAAAAAATCCTTGTGTCTTAACACCTACCAGAATGCTTGGCATATAATAGGTACAGCAACAAATACATGTTGAAGGAAAGAACAAGCCCAGGGGACTGGCTTGGATTCTGAGTACCCAACCTCCAAACTGGATTTGCCCAAAACTGGTATGGGTGAGCACAACAACCCCCCAAGAATATCTAAGGATGTCTGAACCCATGTCCTCCAAGGACCTGAAACTGAGCAGTGTCCTATTTTATGGCATACAGGTTCAACAACTTCCTAGTGGTATTTCTGGTCTACCAGAAGGTACCACCATGATGTTTACCTGATGTTACAGAGCACAGACTATAAGACCATAAAAGCTGGTTGCGAGCCTAGGACCCCATGGGAGAAGGCATTGTCAGAGCTCTCCCTAAATACCTTTTCTTAGGAGGAAGAAGGGCAAGCCTGATGTGCTACTTTTATTAAGCTTGGCTTAGCAGCTTATATTCTACAGAACATCTCCCTTCACTAAAGAAGGAAGAGGTAGATTGTCCTGAATGAACACATAGAACAGGGTACTGGAGCAGCCCAACATGTATCTCTGCCAGTAATAATCTCACACCAATACCCAGGTACAAATCAATCGAAGGGTCTGACTATAAGCAAGGACAATGCCTTGGTTGGCTGTCTATAGATTACACTAGAACCCACAAAAGAGAGGATTAACTAAATTGAGAATAATTTATAAATGTGCTTTTGTATTAAAAACAAAAAATCTGGAATTATAACATGAATAGGTATCATGTTGAAAATGGGAAAAGGGCACCTCAGATCTACAGCAAATCAGTGATAATTTGTACTGTACACAATTATGGAATGTAAAACAAAACGGTATAATCATCCAGATAGCATAATGCTGTTGCATATTACATTGTGCTGTTATTTGACAAAGCGTGTCAAATAGGATTTCAGCAAAATATTTAACACATTTATAAATAAAATATTCCTACATTGTGCTGTTATTTGACAAAGTGTGTCAAATAGGATTTCAGCAAAATATTTAACACATTTATAAATAAAATATTCCTGACATCAGGAAAAAAAGACAGGAACATTTCAGAACATTCAACTTTATTTTCCATTGACAAACACAACATGAGAAACAAACATTTATTAAATACACAGACTAGCTATGACTTGAATGCCATCAAAATTTTGATGTAGTTTTCAAAGTCTCTTTTACTCTTTGCCTCCACAGTCCTGAAGACCAACCTTTAAAATATACTGGAAGATGTGTTTAACTATGCTTAGGATAACTCCAAAAAAACTTTACATAGAGATGACAAAAGTATACCTTCCCACTTAACCAAGTGTGTAGGGATAGGAGGCTGAATAGGAAAGATGGAGAAACATACGCTTTCTATGCTGAGCTTTACATTATTGGTTAAAGTGCCAATGATTTCAGTTCTTACTTAAATATACCACGTAAATAGTACTTACACTCATTTACTGTAAACGGATGAAGATAATCTGTGCCTATTTTTAACTTGTTTGTGTAAAGAAATGTTCAACTTTACACTATTTGTACATAAACATTTGGTAAAAGAAGAGGGAGAAAGTAAAATATTTCATACAAATTCCATATATATATATATATATATGGAAGGAAAAGAATTTAGATATATATATATATATATGTCAGTGATGACTTGAGTGAACTTAACACCTGCTCTTAGAGAAAAGAATACTGGCCACTCCTTGCTTTGTCCTACTGACACTCACATGTATAAAGATAAATGTGGTCCCTTCCTCTCTGATTCTGTGGCATGGCCTAAAAGGATGAAGAATTTTAACAAGTTGGAAATGTACAAGGTGCCCTCCATGTCTTTCTTTATGTTCTCTACACCCTGTCCCCTTGCCTACTTCACATAGTACCTTTTCAAAAGTTGAAAGAACACCAGAGTGTATCAGTAAGTCATATGCATTTTTCTCTGTTTAACATTACCGCTTTGACTTCCACACAAACAGAAAATACATAAAGAGACTATTTTCAAATGACTATTGAAATTTGCTGATTGGCTACCTTCTGTCTAGATATCTGATTCACTTTAATTAAGAGGCCAAAATACTCTGTTTCTAAAGCAATTGACAAAAGAATGTAAGAGCTGCACTTTTGAAAATAACTTTAGAGGTGGAATCATCTCCAAAATGCTCAAAAAGCTTGAAAAGTCTGATTTTGTTCCTCATGATGATCTCTTTCCTTCCTATCTTTACTCCCATAATAAAATTGTTCCATCAAAGCAGACTTACTAAAAAAACAGACTCGGTTCTGTTTCATATATTAAGGCATAGCATGCTAGAAATACGAAGCTGTTCTCTAATTCCAGTTTCACCAACAGTAAATATTTATGTTACTTTCTCTCTGTTGAGAAAATGAATAAACAGGTTGGAGGCAAGGGGCTTGGGGTCACAGTCTCGTTCCTAATGAAGAAATATGTAATCCAGTAAATATTTAGGTTGCTGATAATATTAAACTGGTTGATTTAAAACCTCTGAAAATGAAAGAATTCTGCTTCTCAATAAAGAAAATGAGTGATATATAAATGAATATGGTGTATATCTGAGTGAATTGTTTTTCCAGAGAATCAAAATGTACTCAGTTTATGGTATCATCATGTAATGGTTTACAATTCAACTTGTATAAATTATAAACTTTTAAATAAAGTCCTCATTTTAGGAATTATAAAATAGAGAACATATAAAATAAAAATTCTTTGCTCTTTTGTTCTTTAGAAGAGTAGAGAACAGGGACAAGTGAGAAAGAAAATTTTAAGTAGCATGCTTTTAAGATATCTTTCCATCTGACTTTAACATGAATTGTCAATATCCTCATTAAAAATAAAATTCATTAATTCTAGATGGCTTGTTAAAGTCTTTCTGAGAGAAGCACAGGCTCAGTTTTCCCTTTGTCACTTTAAGAACAAGGTCACTCTGCACTATCCTTTTTACTTCAGTTTTATTCAAGGTGGACTCAATCCAAAAAAGGCATTCAAGGAAGAAGACATGTAAAAGATTTTCCTTGATAACTATAGATACAAATTCCTAATAAAATTGAAACCTTTTGGGTGGGAGTAAGTCAGCTGAATATGAACTTTCTTAGGAAATGAGTATCTATATAAATGATGCCAATATAATGGAGTTTTAATTTTAACATTTTCCCTAATTCTGTTTCATGCTTCATATGTAATCACCACCAGTTCGTTGTCTCAGAATACTGAACTGATACAGCTCTTTAACAAATGTGCATATGAGTTTTAGGTTGATTTTCAAATTTTGTGAATTGGCTCTATCAAAACCTATGTTAGGAAACATCACAAATGTATGCCACCTCTTATCAGAATTTTATTGCAACTCAGATAGCAGTCCTCTGGATGTAGCCACAGTATTAAATAGTCTTCATTTTTAAAATGATATAATTTCAATTATGTGCACAATTCTGCACATTTATTTAAACTTCAGTTCTAGCAGATTTTGAGACACATGCGAGCACAGAACCAGCAATAAACAACATCTCTGAAGATTTGGCATCGGTGATGGTCTAACTTTTCACATGGGTAAATCATAGAAATTTTAATTTTTCCACATTAAGCTTTTAGTATGTTCATAGGAATAAATACTCTGCAGTCTTTGTGTCCCTCATCTTCTGGTATCCTGTTTATTTCGAGAGAAGATTTTGGGGTTAAAATATTAAAAAATAAGCAGGAATGTATGTGCTTAAAATTTCAATGATAAAAATTTTTCTACTTTCTGTCTCTGATTTAATCCCAATACAAAAGAACCATTAAGTGATTGCTGACACGGGAAGATTGAAACTAGTCACAAATTAGTACTCAACGCCAACAGATATATAAGAAGTATCAATGAATAAAAGGTCTAATTCACTTGAAAATCTATTATTAGAATATTGCCACAGACTGACCACCTTTGAAAAACACTGTTTTGTCTTCAGAGTTTCTAGTTGGTCCATTACTCAATGCCAGCCCCGGTCCCAGGGTCTCTTGCAGTTAACTTTTACATGAGCTTCCACAATTTTATTCTATAACACAGTTGAGAGTTCTTTTATATGATAAGAAGTGTTAAGTAGAAATAGATGTGCAATTTTTGATTCATAGTCATTTAAATCTGCCATGATTAAACACACATCTAATAAATTTCTTAAAATATCTTGGTATACAGCATTAGGCAAATTTTGGTAAAACTTAAGATAACATATTTTGTTTCTTCCATTTAAAATAGTTTTGAGATATCTGCTGCAACGATTTTATTTGAAAAGTAAAATATTCTTTTTGGATTGCATGTCATCCTTCTCTTCTATGACACAGCTTAGCTGCATAAATTCATCATTTAGAAAATCAGCACTGTTATGTACAATTTACAATAGCTGATTGTACCTTAATTTCTACATTGTACTCACTCACTTCTTCCCATGTGGTTTCCTAGGCCTCTATTTTTTTAACCAATACTGTCAGGTTAAGAATCGTCATAATTTATGTGCACATCTTCTTTTCCTGCTCAGACATATCCGTAGATAAACAAAGTATATGAGAATGAATTTAAAGGCCAATAAACTTAAACTTGGAAACACAGATTCTTCTGCAGTGACTTCAGTGTCCACTTCCTGATCACATCTAGGGCCTCTGCACAACATCTCTGAAATCTAACTTCAACTATCATCCAAACGCTGAAATCATTTGGGACTTATATTTCTTACCAGGTTTTCCCTGGACGAACCAATGGCTACCTGGGTAAAAAAAAACACATGCCGCTTACGTAATTTTTCCTTCTCCACTTCCCTTTCAACCTTGTTGAAAAACTGCCATGTATCCACTCCTGCCATGTATCCCTGGGCAGAAATTTATTTTGTACTTAAGGATAAGTTTCCGGCTGTTTTGTCTTTATGTATTTCTGTGCTTGGATGAAAAGTGGTATTTCTTTGACAGTCATCTCCATTACCATTTGGAAGTATCAGTCTCTTAAATTATTAATACAGATAAAGCACTTTGTTGTACAGCAATATGCTACTACACATTTGAAGATAAATTCATATTTCTGTACTTAAATAAGCAGCGATCATTCACCTTATCAGTTTGATGGACTATAAGGGCAGGTAGCCCTTCAATCCTTTGGCAGGCACCTCACCGATGCACATTCGGTTTTGGCAGCCATTCATTCATTCATTCGTTCATTGAATAAATACTGAACTCTTCCTACATTTCAAGTGTTGTGCTAGGTGCTGGGAAGGATAACCCAATCACACTCGTACCACTTAAATCCATACTGTGTGTGTGTCAATCTGATTATGACCTGGGACCAGAGGAACATTCAAGAAGTAAAGCCTCTTTGTTGTAAGGTCAGTACTTATTCTAAGTGCACTTTTTTTTTTCCTGGAAAAAGGAGGTAGCTTTGTCTAATTCTTCATAGGTGACCTGTGGGATAATCCAATTTTATAGCATAGAGAGATTTTGTATCAGGGTTTTAGTAGTATGTTATATATCATCATTTTTTCTAAAATGTAGGCTAGTGGAACCATCATGAATTACATAAGCACTCTTAGCAGATCTTGTTTATCCACTCAGTTTGACGTGGTTATTCATAATAATAATAAAAATTGATTATTCCTGACTGACCTAGGATGGTTTATATATTAATCTACTAGATCGTACCTATGAAAATCAATTATTCCTCAAATGCCTACTAAACACAGGGGGAAAAAGTAGTTACTATAAAGAAATATAAAATAAATCTCATTTTTTTAAAACTAGGAATGCAATAAGGTAAGATGTAAATTAAAATCTTCGTGAGAAAGGTTAATGAGTTTGCAAAATGAATGCTCTAAAGGATACAAAGAGCATTTTGTGTAGGTCTCACTTAAAAGATTGCTATGTTTGTTGGGGAGGTTTTCTTTTTTTTTTAAGTGCAACTCTTAAAACTTAGTGTAGTAATCTACTTGTGCCATAAAGATATCAAGCTTAGCTATCAAGGTTTGTACACATGTAGAGTATAAGAAAAGCAAATTAATAATAAATATTTAGATATAGAGCTACTTTGCAGGGAGAACAGAGAAAGTGTTATGAGGGTTCAATACTATTAATTTTCTTATTCTATAAATAGGCCGAACTATGGAAAGTCTTTATGGAATTTTCAAAATATTTATTGGTCCTGAAATCAGAGTTAACATTTAAATATCCAAAAGACTAGAGAATACTTTTGGTGGAACGATCAGGGAAGATAATTAACCACAGTACCTATATTTAGTTCTCAAATCAGTTCTTAAATAGTATTTTGAAAAATCACTCTACTGACTCTCAAGATCAGATTCATGAATCTTATCCGGCTTTTAGGAATTAAAAATGTATTAAAAAAAATAACATATAGTAATTTGGATAGTCACAAATCCTGTCATATTTCAAATAAATGCATTTGGCTCTTATTTAGATAATGAGTAAACCTAATTACCGACACAACCAAAACTTAAACTTTATAAGTTCAACAGATAATTTATGCATTGAGCAATATTTACATCAATACCACTGAATACTATGGATACATTATATGTTTTTTTATCCTAATGCAACTTTTTAAAAAATATAAGGGGAAAAGAGTGACATGGAGAGAAAGAAAGAAAGAGAACACAGAAGACCCAGGTCTTTGAACAAAAACAAATTTTTGCCTATCTCTGATGATCTATGGATTCAATCTCCCGTGTACTCGGTATACTAGAATATTAACTTTCCCCACTCCATCCCCACCACAAACCAAGATCATTTATATAGAAAAATGTTTTCATCTCATAAATAATCACATATTCAGCTACAAATGGCAGGGACCCCAAAACACTAGACTGTTAATAATATATTTTCCTTTGTTTGTGTTTCCATACTTTGGGCACATGGGGGATTATCTATGCTTCTGAGACCATTTAGCCTTATATCAAAATTCTCCTCTAATGCATAAACAGCGGCATGCCAGAGATGCCTAAATTCACAGTAAGGTTTATGGCTACTTGTTGCCAAATCTGTGAACATGCAAGTTGATTAGGTGTTCTCTTTCATGCTCCTGTCTGTATTATTTCATTGGATAATGAGATAGGCTGCCCTTTCTGTCCATCATTAGAGCAGCTGGAGACAGCATTTGCTACCTGACAAAACTTTCGAAGAAGGATCTTTCTTAGCAGCAGATAAACCCAGGGATCCAAGATCTGGTTCAGTGAAGCCAGGCGAACAGCTATTAAGAAGAAGTTGCATTCTTTCAGCTTTTCAGTGTGAGTCTTGCAGTGCTCAACTGATGTCTGATTGAAGATCATTTTCAACATCATGATCTAAGAAAGAGGGACAAATAATTGTTCCAAAGATTAACAAGGTCACATGCATCTCCTCTATACAGTACTTTGCGCATGGTTTACAGTAAATTGGTTGTTAGATTGAGATGATTAATTCAGGCAAAATTTACATTCACAGGACACAGCCATGAATGAATACAAGGCAATCCTACAGATTTTCCCACATTTTTGGCATTTGACATGATGTAGCTTTTTAAAAAGTACACGTTCTCAGGCTCTTGGTTCTTGGGATTTAAGACGCTTGAAATCTCAAAAACACATCTCAAAATTAGCTAAGGTCATCTGTCGTGTCACAGAAAGTATCAATAGGCTGACACCCTGACGAAAGCCAACACCTCAACAAACCAAAACATATTTAATCTTAAACTTCAGAAGTTCTGAGAAGAAATTACAGAGAAAAAGGAGAAGGAAAAAAGGGGGAAATGATACTTATTACTAGCATTTTCTGAGTCCTTACAATTTGCCAGGGCTGTGTCAAGTCCTTCATATGCACTGAATAAACAATGAAGATAGTATTATTACCATCTCCTTTTTTACAATTGCGGAAGCCAAGTTAAGCCTTGACGTAAAATGGCTGAGCTGGACTTAAACCGAGGTTTGCTAACAACACTTGACATATGCTGCTTCACTTCTTTTAATTGTTTTTGTCTCTCCCTCTTCACCATATACACTAGAATATAAACTCCTGGAAGGCAAGATTTGGGACTATTTTCCCTCCTACGAGTATATTCCCAATACCTAGACCAATACTTAATAGACAGCGCTCAAAAAATATTTGTGAATAAATATATAATGTGATACATATATTAATATATGACATATATCATATGTAGGTATATTTATATTTGAATGAATAAATATTTGTGATTTCTATAGAAATCTATAGAAGAGGAAAGAAATGAAGGTTCATATACTTCTGAAAAGGTCTTCAAGCTCATTAATAATCAGAAAAATGCAAATTGTGAGGAAATGAGAAACAATTTTACACCCAGTAGCTTGACAAAATGAATAAATGAGACTTTTCCAAATGTTCGTGTCGGGGAGGAGCAATAAGGACTCTTACCACACCACCAGCTGGCATGTGGCCTGGAGCAACCACCTTGGAGAATAAAGTGAGCACCATTTCACCTACTACCTGCCAGCCATCCTAAGCCTGCGAATATGCCATCCTCAAGGCCTGCACCAGGAGTTCTATATATGACTGTTCATTACAGTGTTACTCACAACAGCAAAAAAAAAAAAAAAAATCCCCGGAAACAAGCCAAACACAGGTTCACATTTACAAGCAAAGAAAGGTGCTGACTTTATAACCGGCTCCTAAGTTCATCTTTCTAATTGTGCACGACTATGAAGCACTTGAAATGTGGCCGGAACAAATTGATGTGTTGGAATATATAATGATTATATAATGAAATGTTAAGATTTTTGATATATTGTATCAAATAAAATATACTATTAAAATCAGCATCGCTCCCCCCCCCTTTTTTTTTACATTTTAGAAAATGTCACTACTGGAAAATTTTAAATTACATATGGGGCTTGCATTTGTTGCTCACAGTACATTTTCATTGAAGCCAAGGTCTCTCTTGAGGCCCACACTTATTTGGATGTTTGTCCTTAGGTCATATATCTCAAATTGAAGTCAACATCCCTGAACACCCAAGACTCACCAGACCACAAAACCATAATCCCAACAATGGCACTTGCTTCTTATATAGTCAATACCTGAACAAAATTATGGTTCTATAAACAAATAAGAAGAGGGGAATGTGTAGACAACCTGAAGATAGTCATATATTCTTACCCTGTAAATTTCTTTCAAAGGAATTTTTTCCTTACTCGATAAAAGCAAAAACAGCTGTATAAATAAGTCAATATTCAGTGAAGCATTATCTACATGAGTAAGAAACTGTAAACACATAAATCTCTAACATCAGGAGTAAAACTTAATAAAATATGGCCTATTTGTATAGAAGTATATCTAAGAATTGGGTGAAAACAGAATATAAGATAGTTCATGTATATAAAGCTATATTGTTATATAATTAAATTATGTGAAATACATAGACTTGTGGAAGGCAATGGAATTATTACTATTAAACAATAACTTACCATTAAACAATCATTAAATTATTTTAAAAACTGTATGTACATAAAAACATGTCAAACAATTAGTGAAAGTTTCATTTAAAGGAAGTTGATGGGGCGCCTGGGTGGCTCAGTTGGTTAAGCGACTGCCTTCGGCTCAGGTCATGATCCTGGAGTCCCTGGATCGAGTCCCACATCGGGCTCCCTGCTTGGCGGGGAGTCTGCTTCTCCCTCTGACCCTAACCCCTCTCATATGCTCTCTCTCTCTCAAATAAATAAATAAATAAATAAATAAATAAATAAAGGAAGTTGATGATAATTGCCTTCATTAATAAATATGAATTATTATACACCAATTTTAAAAAAATAAGTCAGTCTCCATCAGTATCTTCTGATGCTGGCTCATAGCCTGTGAACTGAACACTACCTCTCCCCATGTACACAGATGGCTGCCAAAGAGATCTACATCTCAGTTCCCAGAACCTGTGAATACATTATCACATGTGACAAAAAGGACTTTGTAGATAGGACTCACGGTAAGGGTCTTGTGATGGGGAGATTTTCCTGTATTACCTGGGTGGGCTCCATGTAATCACATAAGTCCTTAAAACCTGAGAATTTTACCCAGCCGTGGTAAGAAAGAGGGAGTCAGAGAGATACGTTGCCAGTTTTGAACATAGAGGAAGGGAGCCATGAATTGAGTTAAGGAATGGAGATGGCTTCTAGAAACTGCAAAAGGTTAAGGAAATAAAAGTCTCCGATTCTCCTTCAGAGCCTCCAGAAAAGAATGCAGCCCCATGGACACCTTGATATTAACCCAGTGAGATTCATGTCAGGCTTCTAACAGAATTGTAAGAGAAATTGGTCTTGTTTTAAGCCACTAAGTTGATACTAATTTGTTAGAGAACTGCAGTAGAAAACTAACACACCTACTGACTGAACTCTCAACAGATGTGGCAAGGGGATGGGAGGAACTTGCTTGAAAATGATTTACCGTCTCTCATAGAGACAACATCTCAGCAAGCTTGTTTACTTTGTTCACTTTCTTAGGAAACTTTTTTTTTAAAACATAAAGTAAAAGCAAACTTCATCCTAACTCCTGTTTAAATAATCTCAATTTTTAAATTTGCAACATGTAAAAATGAACTCTTGTTATTCTAGCAGCATCAATTAAATTTCAGTGTGTTTGATTAAAAGGTATAAAATCATATTTTCAATAGGTTTCCCTTAAGAAAAACATGTGTCTATTAATTCTTTTTTCTCCCTTTTATAAGCTATTGGAAAGGTTGTATTTTGCTCTTTTAACCCCTCACCTCATCCAATAGTTAAATATATTTGACTGCCTACCATCTTCCAGAAAGTGCTCTGGGCCTGGTCTAGAATGATCTAAAATCTCACTTAGGGGTGTCTGAGTAGCTCAGTTGGTCAAGCATCTGACTCTTGATTTCTCAGGGTCATGATCTCAGGGTCGTGAGATTGAGCCCTGCATCAGGCTCCACGCTCAGCGTGGAATCTGCTTGAGATTCTCTCTCTCCCTCTGCTCCTCCTCCCACTCGCATGCTCTCACTCTCTCTCTCTCTCAAATAAATAAATAAAATCTTAAAAAAAACCCAACAAACTTACTTAACTAACATTTTCATTTTTTAGATAAAATAAAGTATTGAAATTCTCCAACTTTTTATAATCAGGAAAATTAACAAAATTGCTAATTAAAATGGGATTTCAGTCATTTTACACAGTCTTCCTTGATTATTTTAAAATTAGTTTTTATGGGGCTAATAATTTTAAATTATTATTAGGCAAATATAGGTTTCATATGCCTTACATTGATTAGTTCTCTGTAATTTCCCATAATTTACTATGGACACTGCAGTGATTATGAAATTATGAAACCAAGCTCTGTAACCAATAGCTGGCGCATGGCGAGAGACACTCTAGCTTTTCCCGGAGATCATGAGACGCGAAATATGACAATAACTAGAATTAAAGGCAGTAAGCATGATATTGTCATTTCCAAATGGCAGCAGGGATGGAAGTAGGACTCCCAAATCCATCTAATCTTGAACATAAATGCAAATTAACAACCGATTTACCAATATTTAAGGAGCTAAACAGTGATTACAATTTTTGCAAATATTTTTCAGTAATTCAGACTTTTAGAGAAAACCTTTGACATGAATATGTAGATTTCTAATGGAAATAATTTTTCCTATTAGGCCAGTTCAATTCCTTACACAAGGAAAAAAAGGACAAACAAAAAACAAGGTGCTTGGACAGCACAGAGGCTACTTTTTTAGCTAATTCATGAATACTCTTCATGACGCTGCTTCTGATCAGCCTCGTATAGTGATCTGGTCAAGGGAATGGTAAGATTAATTCTGGTTGCCCTGAGATGCAGCTCTTCTGACAGCATCTTCCCCAGGCTCCACGTGACTCTCTGAGGCCTCTTGCCTCCCCCTGGTTATCAGCAGGAAGAGAGAGCTCTTTTTGTACCCGTGATAACCAGGAACACAACTATACCAGTTGTCCCCTAAATTCTCCATCCCTGTCTAGGGTCAAGGGCAACTGCTTTGTTCCACCTAAAGGAAAAAAACAATCTCTCTCTTTTCCAGAGATAATGATCTTTTAAATGTGCAAAGCACTAACCAAGGAGCTAGTTCTCAATATTCTGCATTTGGATTTTGTTTTATTGCAGCAGGATTTATAACTACACATTTAAAAATTTTTGGTACTTGACTTCTTAATTCAAAAATGCCTTGAGTTATAGGTCATAAATATCTATTAAAGATAATAAATGAATAAACCCAGAAAAATTAACTTGTGGGAGAGGGAATAAAATTGCTTACTTGCCCTTAGGCTCCATTTTGTAGCTTTTATGCATTTCCAGTTTATTCCTAATGTAAATGTGTAAAGAGAACTTTCCTCACAGCCAATTTTTATCTATGATGTTTTGTTTTTCATAATCCTCTGTTGTTAGGCTAAGGGAGAATAACCTGCTCTACTGGAAATTCCCTCTATCATTTGATAAATGTACTACATTATAATACACTGAAACCAGTCTGGGCACTTTAAATCACTTAATTACATAATTGAAGGATTATCATGGGAAGAAGCTTCACTGTAGGTTTAAGAAATAATTGTAGTCTTTCCAGTCTAGTTACAGTGTCGTTCTCTAGTTGCCAAATCATCTCAGCACTCTACGCTCTACTGTTTCAGAAGTTTCTTCTGCCTTATCTAATCTGAAAGTTGAAAATAAATAGCTCATGAACACTAAAAATGTTACTAGACATCATGTTATTTCATCTTTACTATTACATAATTTTATAAAATTTTTCAAAACAGTGACTGCTGGTTCTGCCACGATGTGTGGTTTTAGGCAAGCAACTTACTCTCTATGCTTTAGTAAACTCACTAGGAAACAAAAGGGCTGGCCCAGAAGGCCTCTTACGTATGTATATATGTATCTCTATGGTTAAGTTTTTTCTTAATAGTTCTGTGGCAAAGTTCTGTGGCAAAGCTGGAAAATGAATAAGGATTTAATTTGAAAAAGATAAGAAACCGAAAGGTAAAGGTATAAACAAAAGACAAAAATTCATCTTCAGGAAAACCCCAAATGTATCTTTTGGAAAACAGAGGAGAGAGGAAAATTACAAAGTTAGAAAATGGGCATATGACTAGTACAAGGGACTAGATTCATAAAGCTTTTGGGGAAGATTTTTTTAGAAGTAGCTGACTTTGGCAAACATCAAGAGTTAGAGACCCACCATAAATCTGACTCAGCTCTGCATCTAGGCTGGGGACTGATTACCTAACTTTGGATCTTAATTTCTCCCTTCTCTAAAACATGATTAATACATGCTTACCGAATATCTTCCCCATCTAGTAATGGAGTTGCAAAAATTAAAATGAGATGAGAATAATTAAGGTCTTCCATATACAAAGTATACCTGTTCCCAAGCCCCGGGCTATTGCACTACTGTGTATGCTTCCAGAAGAGAATGCTCTGACGTTCAGGGATAGACCAGTGGATGTTTGAGGAATACTAGGAAATGAATGTATTATCTATATGTCTGCTTTCCTTAAATTTCTACCTAATAGAGTATATTTTTTTAAAGAAAAAATTTAAACTTTCAAGATGTTTGGTAATGCAGAACCATTAATCGATCACTGCATAGGGGACCTTCAAATCATAAAAGAAGCCCGCAGCCTACCACCACTTTATTTAGTACATAAGAATTGCCATCTCCTTTGAAATAGTATGAATTGTAAATTCTGTGTGAGTTGGCTCAGTATAGCTCATGATGTATGTTATGCCTAGATAGATACCTTTCTATTAGAATAGTCAAAAAATGTCAGTAACTATGTAAGTATTCAAATTCTGGCTGAAAGGGGCAAGGCAAAACCTACTGTATAAAAGTATTTATTCCTTGGATTGTAGAAGACGAATTAGCTTTGTGATATACATGTCAGAAGAGCTATCTTTTTTCTATTTCACACCTTTATATCTCAGGAGTCAAGTGAAAGTCTAGAGAATATGCCTTTGTCAAGGTTTAAAGAACATTCATCTTTGCAAATATTTAGATTTAAGATAGTTTTCTTTTTCTGCCGAAATACAGTTTAATTTAAACCCAAAATGTTGAATCCTATCATCCACTCAGAGATCCACAGTGTTAGTGACAATTACGGTGTTGTATGCTGACAAATGGTAACTACACTTGTTGTGAACACAGCATGTCGTATAAACTTGTCCAGTCACTATGTTGTACACCTGAAACTAATGTAACATTGTGTGTCAACTATACTCAAACGATTTTTGTTAAAGAGTAGCTAAATGATTAAAGAAGGAATCAGAGATGTGGGCAAAGTTTTCTGTGCAGAGATATTCACCTCAAAAGAAAATTAGGAAAACTGAAAAGGCCAACAATAAGGCACAGGACACAGTTTAAATTATGGGACATCCACTGATTTGCATAATAGATATGTATTTCAATGGTGCCATTTAAAATGATGTTTTTGAAAAATATTTAATAACGTGAAGAAATATTCAGGATGTTAAAAGTAAAAACAGGGGCGCCTGGGTGGCTCAGTTGGTTAAGCGACTGCCTTCGGCTCAGGTCATGATCCTGGAGTCCCGGGATCGAGTCCCGCATCGGGCTCCCTGCTCAGCGGGGGGTCTGCTTCTCCCTCTGACCCTCCCCCCTCTCATGCTCTCTCTCTCATTCTCTCTCTCAAATAAATAAATAAAAAAAATCTTAAAAAAAAAATAATCTCCAGGTGGGAATTAGGGCAATTTTTATTTTCTTCTCTATTTTTTCTTTGTTTTCCAGATTCTCCCCAATAAACGTGTTATTTGCACACTTACAAGAGAAGCATCAAATGCAGAGTAGTTGGAAGCTTCAATATAAACAATAACCTATTAAATAGTTCATTGGTAAAATGTTTAGTGTCACAGTCCATCCTGGAATCATCACATGGTCATTTCTGTTTGAATTCTTAGGTAGTCAATGTGTGCATAATTTAACAACCAATAGGTAAACAGTCCGACACTCTATAATTGATCAAAACATTTAACTTAATCATCAATTCATTATGGCTTATTGAAGGGAATGTGATGTTTAGTGGTCAGTTACTGGCTTCTGTGATTCATGGAGGGTAGAGCCACCACATGCCAAAGAATCCCTCCCTGTGTCACAGCCTGTATGCAGTGCAGGCTGATTATGGTTCTACCCTGATTTGAGAAATTTTTATTTAACGTGATCTCATGTCAAAATGACACTCTCTTCTGGAGCCATGCTGTGGGGGGACTGGATCTCATAGGGGGATCCACATAGACACATCTTGTACTTGGGATGAACACCGGGTGAATATGGGCAGATTGGGGTCTCTCTCAATTCATGGTCCCCAACCTTCTGACCTTGTCTCACTCCCTGGTCACATCTCTCTCTTTCTCTCTCTCTCTCTTTCATTCACCACAGTAGCTGTCTCACACATTCTCCACTGTCCTTCACCTCAAAGAGGAAACAAGCTGTTTAGGGCTATCTCACCTTCTCACCACCAAGTTCAGCATCTGTAGCTAACCATTCGTCCTTGCCTCTTGCTCAAACAGAAGAGGTGTCCCATCCCCTACCTAAGACTAACGCTCTATCTGCGCCCTGGATCTTATCCATCATAAATGTCAAAGGCCTTATTTTTTTCAATTATCTCTTTCTTTTATCTCTAACTTTTAGCCTTTTCCCAGTATCATAATATATTTAAGTCTCTCCTATCTTGAGAAAATAACACCTTCTGCAGAACTCTCACCTCCCCACATACACAAACCTTCTGCAGAACTCTCACCTCCCCACATACACAAACCTTCTGCAGAACTCTCACCTCCCCACATACACAAACCTTCTGCAGAACTCTCACCTCCCCACATACACAAACCTTCTGCAGAACTCTCACCTCCCCACATACACAAACCTTCTGCAGAACTCTCACCTCCC
>NC_138372.1:53516515-53548311 GCF_054177405.1 Leptonychotes weddellii
CCTCCCTACATACAACTTTCTTGAAACATTCTCTTCCCTAAGATTCAGGTGCCAGAGGTACAGGTTGCCACTTCCCAAATATTCCCAAATATTTAAGTTGCCATTTGATTTGAGTTTCTCATTAATTTCCCTGCTACCCCTCTGGGTGATCCTTTGGGGTCTCTTTTACGGCTCCTGTTTCTCTACCCATCTTGAACATGTCAGCATTTTGGGGTTCTATCTTAAATAATGGGAGGTTGCCTCCCCTTCCTGCTGTGGGTGACCTCTTCTACTCTAATGACTTAAAAATCCTTCTGGGCACTATAGGCTATACCTCTTCTCTGAGCTCCAGGCTGATTAATTTGGCTGCCTATAGCACAGCTCTGTCTAGGTGTCTTACATCAAATTCAATAGGCTCAAAACTGACATTTTTATCTTCTTCAAAGCTGCTTCTCCACCAATCCTGCCTATTTCAGTGAACCCAGCTCTCTCAAACAGAAACCTAAGAGTTATCTTTGCTTCATCTTGATTCATTTCTCTCTGTCTCTTTCTTGTGTTTCTCTCCCCATTCCGCCTCATTATCCATATTCCTCACATCCAATCAATCACAAAGTCTCCTGTTAACTTCCTAGTGTATTTTTTTAAATCTATCATTTCTCTTATATCCACTCCCATTGACCCTAAACCCAAACCACCACCATCTCTTATCTGAACTACCACAATAGCCTACTACATGATTTGTTACCGCCATTCTGCCTACAAAGGATGCTCCTAAAATGGAAATTTTACTGTGCTATTCCATTTTGAAAAGTTCTTCAATAGCTTCTCATTGCCCAGAGTAAAGCCTTTAAATGGGCATTCAAGACTCATCACCACTCAGCCCCTGCCGAGCTCACTAGCCTCACCACTCTTTACCTTCACACCTATATTCCAATCCCCTTGAACTTCTCTGAGTCCTTTAAAAGTTCATCTTGCTTCTGAGCTTTTACAAATATGGATCCCTAGGGCTTATAACTCTTATTTCCTTTTCTGCTTGACTAATTCCAAGTTATTTTTTGTGTAGACTTGAAATGTCAATTTACCTGGTGTTTCCCTTGCCAAAAGCCTAGTAGATAAGTTTTAATATGGACTCCCCAAATTCTTTACTTCCTTTATCATCCCTAAACATTTTATATTGTTGCTTGCTTTTATTTTCAGTCTTTCTTAATAAACATTGTTACAAGAGTAGAGATTATTTGGTCCTTTTAGGTGTATCTGAGAAAGCACCTAACACAGAGTATATTACATTGTAGATTTATAAATATTTTTTAATTAACCAATGAATGAATGGTAGAAAGCATACCCCCTCCCATTTGGGGGTACCAGATTCTAGAATTTTTATCTAATGTACAAATCCACCAATATTTATCCCTATTCAAGTCTTGTTGTTGTTGTTGTTGTTTCTGTTATTATAATTAGCCAGGATAACAGCTTCAATTTAGGTACTAATGGGCTATAAGTACATTTTCTTATCACTCATGATTTTAAGTAGAATGTTATATTTACAGCAGTAACCTGGAATAAGCTGGAGAGCTGGGCTGTAGAATCAATAGGAGAAGCAAATATTTAAAATAAAACATACTGAATCTATAAGAAGGGAAGAATTCTTGTTGTGTATTTAATAACAATTTTTCCAAAAATATACCTCAAGACAAAACCAAAATAAAACATGCATATCAACACAGTCTTTAGTAAGGCTATTTTCTATCAGTTTATAATACATCATAAGTTAAAAGTTCTTTTATTACTATAAAAATGTTACATAGGATTCTAGTGTTCCTTGCTTATAGAATTCTTGCCCACAAATATGAAAATGTATCTTATACGTATGTTATAATAAGTATTTAAAATACCCTTCAGAGTCTAACAGATAACACATCAATAATAGTTTAATTTACTTGTAAAATTCTCTGCCAGTGTTAGGCTGCTAGTCGGCGTCAGCACAGGAACTTCCTAACATTATGTGTAATTCATTTTCCCTTTCCCCAATACAAAACACCTCTTCATAAAATTTACCAGCTTTCTTTATAGTTAACTCTTGTGGTGTTGACTGTAAACAGGGCCTAAGTAATTGTGCAGTGCCAGATCCACAACGGGAGGGGCTTAAGGTGTCATGCATTGACATCACTTTTTCTTTGACATTAAAAGGAACATGCTGCAATTTCCCAATCATGGCAGGATGGTCAGTATCCAATGCCTCAATATTTCTAAAGAGAACTGTGCTATTTTTACTGCTTGTGTGAAAAAGCTGCCACCAAACATTTCTGCTGACCCTTTTTTCCTTTTGGGTCTACCAAGTGGCAGCATTGAAGACATCGGCTCCTGCATCCCACTCAGCTCACTGCTCTGCTGTATGAACAGGGATGAAGGTGTATAGTAAATGGTAAAACACTCAGACTTACTGACTTATAGTAAGTACTATGTAAATATTAGTTGTTATATTTTTGTTATTCTTCTTCAGATTGAAGTATTGAAAGGAAGCATAAAAGATCCCCTCACTGTTGCCTCCTAAATACGTGGATTCTGATTAGGAAGAATGTGGCTAGGACACCACAGAATGGTAACTCGTTATGTCCACAGAGACACAGCTCCCTTTTTACCCCCACTATTCCTTGAGATTCATGTAGCAGCCTCGTCATATGCCTTCACAATCACTCCTTCCTTTCATGCACCATGTATGTGGCTGGTGAAAACTATCAAGTGCCGTGTGTTATTTGAGTGATAAATGATAAACTTTATTTTTCAAAATGTTCTTCTGAAAAGACTGTGTTTTTTGTTTTCAGAAAATCAGACTTTACAGATCACTTAAAGTACAGTTAGTGCTTACAATTTTGTACCAGGTTTGAGGAAAGTTTAAAGAAGACTGAATTCACATTACATGGAATGTAGGAAAATGGAAACTTGTAACCTGCTCATCTTCCATGGTTTGCCCCCTCGGGCTGCTTTTGTCTCCTCTGTTGGTTTAGTTGGATTCAGACCATTTGGTCCAACAGCACAGTAACTAATAGGAACCAGAGGAAAGCAAACATGAGGAGGAAATCAATTTTTCCCATGACTCAGAAGCCAAACTCGTACGAAGACTATAGTTTCCTAAGAGAAGATAATCAAATCCCAACAACCGATCCCATCAGCTCCCTCTCTCCTTAACTTGTGAGTTCCATGAAGGCATTTTTACTGCACTATTTAGCTTCCTAAGGAAGATCTTAAGCAAGTAATTATAAAATTATTCCTCTTACTATCTGAGGGACTTTTATTGATTTCATGTTAAAATCTATATTTGATGTAAGTATTTTCATAAATGTTTTTGCAGGAATTGGTGAATAGATGTTATTGGCATTTCCCACTCCCTACCCCACTGGACGAGAGCAGTTCTGTTTTTGTCTGTTTCTCTAAAGAAACTTTTTGAAATAGTTTCTCCAGCTGAAACAATTGGAAAGTCAATGGCCTAATGCAGCTCTGTCCAAAAGAAATATAATTCAAGCCAAATGAGAGCCACACATATACTTTTAAGGTTTATAGTAATTACTTTTAAAAGAAGCAAAGAAACATGTACAATTGATGTTAGTGATATATTTTAATTTACTAAATATATCTGAAATATTATTTCAATATGTAATCAATATAAAAATTATTGAGATATTTTACCTTTTTTGTACATAATGTTCAAAATCTGATGTGCATTTTACACTCTCAATTTGGAGTTATCGCATTTCAAGTGTCCAGTAACACATGTGGCTAGTGGTTCCCACCATGGACAATGCAGGGCTACTGCTTTATACTTTTTTTTTTTTTTTAGAGAGAGAGGGAGCGAGGGCACACGTGTAGGCATGAGCTGGGAGGGAGGGACAGAGGAAGAATGAGAGAGAAAATCTTAAGCAGGCTCTACACTCAGCATGGAGGCAATGCAGGGCTTGATCTCACAACCCTGAGATCATGACCTGAGTCGAAATCAAGAGTCCGACACTTAACCAACTGAGCCACCCAGGCGCCCCTAGGGCTTTATACTTTTTGATGGCCTTTCACATATATTCTTTCAATTAAACTGCATAGGTCTCATCACTGTAGTGTCTACTGTTGGCTGCCGACCCAACATCCATTCTTCCATCTCCCCTTCTCATCAGTACATGTATTTTTATTGGAGTCTGGGTACTTCAGAGCTGACCTCATTGCTAAATACTAGAATGTGTCTGGATCCAGGAGGATGATGTGAGCCCCTACTAGGCAATGAGATCCAAGAGGAAGTTCCTTGAGGATATCTGGGGAAAAGTTTCTACATTTTTAGGAGTGAGCCATAGAAAAACACAGCTTCTTACTCCTGCTAGAAGTGAACTAGAAAGCATGTACACTAGCCTCCAATAATAAACAGGGGATACATTCCAAGACACCCAGTGAATACCTGAAGCCACAGATAGTACCAAACCCCATATATACTATGTTTTTCCCTATATATACATACCTATGATAAAGATTAATTTATAAATTAGGCACAGTAAGGGATTAACAACAATAATAATGAAATATAATAATTATAATAACATACTATAATAAAAGTTATGTCAATGTGGTCTCTCTGTCTCACAGTATCTTATTGTACTGTACTCCCCCTTCTTCTTGTGATGATGTGAGGTGATAAAATGCCTACATGATGAGATGAAGTGAGGTCAATGATGTAAGCATTGTGACGTAGCATTAGGCTACTACTGACCTCCTGACAATACGTTAGAGCAAGGATCATCCGATTCCAGACCACTGAAACCGTGGACAGTGAATCTGTGGATCGACATGGGGTTAGGTTGCTATACTACCAACCATCCTAAAACCTGAGGGGAACAAACCATCAACAGGATGAGGCCAACACGCAAGAATGCAAAAAACAGGACAAGCTTTGGTACTTCATGACAATGCTAAACTTCTGGATTAACCAACTCTGAAGGCTGCCCTAACTCTGGATTTGCAGTTAGGTTTTATTATTCTGAAGGCAATATATTATATCATCTCTCATAACAACTGAGGGCAAAGTAATTATACTGAAACTTTTGAGCATCTTTTGAAGCCTTGTTTTTCCCTTTCTTTGTTATTTTTACTGTTTCCCTAGTGTTGCTAAAATTCCTCATTGTTTCATTGTTTTCCCCAGGGCACCTTCCTAAACATCCTTTTTTTGTTTTTTTCTGCTTTGGACACCAGACATTAGAGTAACGGTTTCTAATGCTTCCACCCACTGCTTCTAATTAACGTCTCTCTCCCATTACAAAAACAGTGTTGTGTCTCCCATTCTTGTCTAACCTGAAGGTAGTTTTTAATCTTTCTAAGGATTGTTATTACTAACAACAACATGGAAAAAATAAAAGTAACACATAAAGGAAAAGGTATGTTTTCTAAAATGCTCACAAGTTGTACTGCATAAATACTACCCAATATTCATTAGACACAGCTGTCTTGGTAGCTCTGGCATCAAGAATACTTGGGTTTGATTTGCTCAATACCATTTGCAAACTCTGGGCCTTAAAGCAAGTTGCTTCCCCAACAAGTGAAAAAGTAAAGTAAAATAAAATAAAATAAAGAGATAGATATCATCCACCTTGAAGAATTTATGTGAAAATTAAGTCCATGCAATATATGTAAAACTCTAAAGGCCAGGATTTATATGTCGATTTTCTGATTCCAAATCTAGTGTCTTTTTCACTTCATTACAACTTTATTTTTTTAATTTATCCCATAATCACTTATTGAGTGGCTGCTATGGGCCAGGAAAATTGATAGACTAATAAGGCAAAGGCTCTGTTCTTAAGCACTTTACAGTGTACAGTGAATCAGACAAATAAATGAATATTAACAAGAGGGAGGCCATACAGTTTAGTCATTTATCACATAGGCTATAAAATCAGACAAATCTGGATCTGAAAGTCAGCTCTGCTTTTTGTTAGCTATGTGATCTGGGAAAGTTACTTAACATCTCCAAACTGCTTTCCTCATCTGAAAAAGGAGATAGCAGTATCCTCTCAGAGTGTTGTTGACAGAATGAAATGAGATGATGTCTGTGAAATGCTTAGCACAGTGCCTCCTGTAAAGTAAGCATTCGTCTACTGTGGACAATCGTCTTCAGTGCCATAATAAATATTATGACAATTGTAAATAAAACTGTGCATAATTAAGTGATCAGAGTATACACAGGCACTATGCAGTACAGAGTAAGGCATTTAAATCTGTCTGTAGGATCAGGAAAGCGTTGCCTCCTAAAATAGCAGGTACTTCTGGAGAGTTTTAAGAGATAGAGTTCCTATTGCTGAGTGGGAAATTGTGTGAATCATCCTAGGAACTGCAGATTGATCTTGATGACTGAAGGTAAGGATGCTGGGGGAGGGGGAGAGAGTGAGTAGTAAGTGTGGCCAAATTCAGGATCTCAAGGATTCAGCTAAGGAATCTGAAGCCTTTTAATCTGGGTGAGAGGGTGCTAATGTGTAATATGTCTGAATTCCTCTAAGAGAGTCCCTGTGAGCTCACTGAAGTTCGCTTGCTAAGGCTCTTTCTCTTCTCCACAATTATAAGAAAAAAAAAGATGAAAGCAGGTTTGCAAGACTCCCAATTGCACTATATCATGCTGCAAGTTTTAAAACTGTCAAAACAAATTTTCTAATTTTGACTGTAGTCAAACACTTTCCCACTAAGCAAAGAGAACTCAATAAACAGTTTTATTTGTTTTATAAATAGTTGAGTGAAAAGAATAATATTTGTGAATTTTACTAACTGGAAAATGTTTGTCTAGTAAAACTTTATCACTGTATGTGAGTGTGCTAAGCCTGAAAAGACAGACCACTGGATTAAACTGATGTCACACCTTTACAGAAAACACCTCCTACATTGTAGGTATCGTGTTGAATGGAAACTTTGAAGAGTTTATTGTAGGAGAAGTGAAAATTCTCATCTCCATGGGATTTGCACAGTATTCTCTAGAAACCCAAGCTCCTCAGAAGGCCAGCCATGGGTCAATGAGATTCTGTAGGAAATCTTTAATCCCTGTGATTATCTGACCCAGCCGATTTGTGTGATTTTTTGACTGTTCTCATTCAACCTGTTCATTTTTCGTACAATTTCAATGAATTAATAGGACAATGTCTTAGTAAACCAATAAAAGCAGAGACAACCAATATGAAACAAAACATTATAGCACAAAAAAGCCTCGTGTCTACCAATTTCTAGGGGTATAATCGGGGAAAGTTGTATAACCCTTGGACTCTTAGAATGTGCAACCGAGAATCAGGGATGTAGAACACCACACTGATAAACTGTTGTGAAGATTAAATTAGATAATATCTTAAAGGGCTTAACACAGTAATTCTCAAGTACTCGCACGTAGCAGGCATTGAAGAAATATGTCTTTTTGTTTTGTGCATCTTTTCAGCTTCCTGTCCTTCGGTCTTCTTTCCACTCCAACCCAATAAGTGACAGGCACACACACGCACATGCGCACACACCCATGCAGGCACACACAAGGCTTGAAAGATACAGTGTTACTGTCACAATGTTTCTTTTTTTTTTTTTAATGTTTTATTTATTTATTTATTCATGAGAGTCAGAGAGAGAGAGAGAGAGGCAGAGGCAGAGGGAGAAGCAGGCTCCCTGCTGGGCAGGGAGCCTGATGCGGGACTCGATCCCAGGACCCTGGGATCATGACCTGAGCCGAAGGCAGATGCTCAACCATCTGAGCCACCCAGGTGCCCCTGTCACAATGTTTCTGAAAATGAATTCAGTGGTAACAATGAACCCCTGCCTGTTCTTATTATTAATACCTCAAGTATGAAGAACTTTTTCTGCTATTCTAAGTGGGAGAGAAATCCCAGCACTTAACTTCCCACTATCACCTCCTACCTCAAAAACAAGATGCTGCAGGTGCCTGATCTTTCTTCTGGTGACCTCTTGATATAGCCAGTGGGTAAAAACTCTAAACTATAGCAGTCAGGTTTGCACCCAGCACTCTGAGTCTTGAGAGAGTGAGACAGGGAAGGGAGCTCTGAGATGGCGGATTCATCCCAGCGGCACGCAGCAAACTGTCTTGCAGCATGACCTTGGCAGTGTGGTCTGATGCTCAGCATCCAGAATAGCTCAGCATCCAGACCCTGCCTGTCTTCCAAACCTGGCCTCCCAGCTTCTTATGGACCCCATGAGCCCTTGATATCCTTTTCATAATATGCCCCGTGTGCTTGGAGTCAGAATCTGTTGTTTGTGACCAAGAACCAAGTTTAAGGAGGAGACTAGAGCTCTGAAGTCAGAAGATATTCCCATGCTTCCTGAAACTGATCTTTGGCATAATTTAATTAGAAATAGATGCTACAGGAAAAAAAAATTCAAAATGTTCCTTCATGTCTTTTATGGAACAAAAGCAAATATTTAGAAATATACTTCTGGATCCAGGAAAATCCTCAGTCTATTCTTGGAGGAAATTACTACCATTAATAAATTCAAAATCTGCCACCCAGCATGTTGGCCGTTAGCACATCTACTGATTTATAAAGAGAAAGTTGCCAGATTAACATCAAACCCAGACTACAACTCACCCTTTATGGCAACATCAAGAAAGAACTATTTTCTTCGCTGGTCATCTCGCTACAGTGTTAATAGAGCGTGAGCTTTCAGAGCCTCATATGGCCACCTCTGTTCCATTGTAAATCTCACATTGCCTTCTTTACTCACTTCTGGACAATTCTCTGAGCCTAAATCTTTAATTGTGGCCTAAAATAATTTACATTAGTCTTTGAAGATGAAGCAGGGTCCTGAGACTTTATGTCACGTATAACTGTTTCTTGTGTTTGCAAAACAAAAAAATATATATAATAAAGAAAAAAATGTTGAAACAGTGTTTTGAGATGACATAATCACTGAAATATTGTATTGCTATGAAAGCGAAATGAAAACCCCACATGCAGACTGTAAATATAAACCTATTAACCAAAAGCTTTAAAAAACAAAAAAACAGCATAGGACTTTGCCAATGAGCTGCAAAGCTATGCCTTAAATTGATTCCTTAGAAGAAGAGCCTGAGTTGGGGATTCTGACACATGGCAAGAAAGAAAAAAGATACAGAAAAGAGACAGTCCTGGCTTTAGTCTTCCAGAGGGCCACCTCCAACCTGACATTCCTGCAATTTATGTGAATCAAGCAATCCTCTCCCTGTCTCTCTCTCTACTTTTAAGCTTAGCTTGGTCTGGATCTTCTTCTGGAGATCAGGATTCTTGTGACATGCTATTATTTCATAAGCAAACTTGCTTACTTCTCTTTCTCTGGGTGACTACTCTGATTTATGTCTCAGGGGGAAAAAAAGAGCACCCATTAGATAGAACTTAATCCTGACTCTGCCCATTATTAGCTGTGTAAGCCTGCAGTAGTCACTCCCTTGTTAAGGAGCCAAAGGGAAAGCCTTTTGTGGACAGAGAGCCACCTTACTACCAGAGGCCCAGAGAAGAAGAGAGGACCCTATTTCTTGTCAGAGTCACAGGGCAGGGATTAGAGACATTTCAGAATGTCTTATAAGCTCTATCTTCAAATCCCTTTGTGTGAATACATCCACTTCTCCAGCCCAAGCCCAGCTGTCATTGCCTCTCACATGGACAACTTCAGCACCTTCTCTCTGGTCTCCCTGCGCCTTACTCTTGCCTTTCTGCACTCCAGGACCTTTCAAAAACATAAATCCAATAATGTCACTCCCATGATTCAAACCTTCTAGCGTTCTCTTAAATTAACATCAAAACTCCTTAGTATGGCCCCCAGCACCCTCTCTGATCTCAATTTACAGCACTCCACTCCCTCCTTCTCACTTCCCTTCAGCCACTCGAGCCTTCTCTCTCTCCCTCAAACACACCAGGTGAGGCCTTCGCTGTTCCCTCTGCCTAGAATGCCCTTCTTGTAGATCATCCATACCTGGTTCTTTCCTTCATTCAGGTCTCAGCTTAAATGCTACCTCTCAGAGGTATTGTTCCCTGACAATCTATAAAAGTTCCCTAGGCTTCCTCTGTCACATCATGCTGCTTTATTTTCTTAGCAGTGTTTATCACAATCTGACTTCTAGTGTATTTGTGGATTGACTTTCTTCTTCTACTAGAATGCATGTTCCTTGAGAGCAAGAAACTAGTCTATGTCATTACTATAGTTTCAGCATCTAGTACTGTGCCTGATGCATAGTAGATACTCAACAATCACTGAAAGCATGAATGGATAAATGAATTCTAAATGGTCCTCAGCTTTGATCCAATGTTCAAAATTGACAATGGAAAATAATACTGCTTTTTTAGTCACAACCTCAAGTCTCTCTAGGGAATCACTCAGCAGACAACCCATTCCTTGCATTCCTTGAGGAAAGGGCATGCCATCATTCTGTCGGGTTGTAACACAGACAACTGGCACACAACTGATATTCAACAAAGTGTCACTTAAATTAATTGTTACATCATGGCTTCTGCCCCTGACATTGTCAGGATAATTTCATGCTATTTTGCCATTCATAAATTTAGTGGAATTCCTTGATGCCTAATACAGAAGTATCATATAACCAAAAAAAAGTCTAATTAAGTTTAATATTGTTCCATATAAACCAAGGACTAGCGTTATCAACACTCCAATTCAACCAACATAAGGGAATTGAAATTTTTATAATAGAAAGAACAACTCAAGATGAACTGAGCTATCTGAGGCACCATGGCTTGGAGAAAAGAGCTTGTACTTTGACTCCCAGCTTGGCCACATACCAGCTCTGTTATCTTAAATGAATCACTCAACCTCTTTCAGCTTTCATTTCTTCATTGTCTATAAGTAGGAGCCAGTATGCCTACCTCTTAGGGTAACTGTAAGAAATTGAAACAAACAACTGTTTGTAAGATAGAGCCCAGCATAGTACTTGGCTATAAGAGAATTCTTTGTGCCCCATGAAAAGCAACTAATTTCCTAGATGTAAAGGTGTTCAAAGTTTAAACAATCTCACCAAGAATATTCTAGAAAGATATCAAACATTAGATGAGTTGTTTTACTAAATGACCTTCATAAGCCAAGAGATTTTATAATGTGAACCCTCTTATTTTACAAATACGGAACAGGAGTATAGAAAAGCAATACAACTTGCCCAAGATGAAATACAAATTCCTATTTCTAATCTTCAAGGCAATCTACAAATGCACTTCTCTCTCCCTCATCCTTCAATCCCTTTTGACCATAACATTTCTTAACATTCTCAAACATATTTCAACAAAAACAGATTTTCTTACCATTCCTAGCACACCTGGTTCAATTTTTTTCCTCTGTGCATCTGCACAGACTACCTCCCCCCTCCCCCAACCAAGTACCAAACTATGCCCATCCCTTCTTTTCAAGCAACACTAAGGGGGAAAGAAATTTTCTTTACTAATGACTCTACATCTCCATCTGACCTTAGTACTGGTGGGCTCTGATGCCCTGCCTCTCTAATGCAGGAAGCAACAACGGAGCGATATTTCTTAATACATAAAGTAGATCAACTCACTCCCTCACACAAACCTCTTAGTCACTTTCCATCATACTTAAGATGAAAATATAAACACCCAAACAAAACCCACAGGGTTCTGAATAGTTGGCCCTGCCCACCTCCCTGGCCTCACCTTGAAGGCTCTCACTCCAATATGTCCACTGGCCTTCTGTCCATTCCTTTGATGCTTCCACTCCTTCCCACACTGGACTTCACACACTGCTCCTTTTTCCTCTAAGTATCATCTTTCAAGATTCATCATAAGTGACATTTTCTCAGGAGACCCTCCTTAACCACCCCACATGCCACCAAGGGTTGAAGAAGGCATCCTTTTTGACACTCTCCCAAAGCACCTTTTTTTCTTGCCTTCATAACATGCTTATTGTTTTAGTAATATATGTAAGGGGATGCAGAAGCTATCCCCCATTTCTCTATTCAGGTGGACAGAACAAGTCACATCGGAGCAGACCTCACAGAATAAGAAGCAATTGCTTTGGTAAATGTAGAATGAACAGGTTACTTAGTGGAAATTGGTGTAACAAGAAAATCCACAGAACACTCCTGGTACACACCACTGATTGCTTAGGAGGAGGTAAACCATCATGCTTTCTGGGAAAAAAAAGGAGGGGTTGCTGACAGACTCACCTCTTCTCCCAAGATTCGAAGCTAAGAAACCTGGAGTAGAGTGACTTTGGCTACATTCAGTGGTGGGAAAAGACATGGAAAGTCTTAAAAGGAAATTCATTGGAAAGGAAAAGCCAACTTCTCAGGAGGTGATCTGAATACAACCCAGAGACTAAGGACCCAAGAAGGCTGGTTCCAGACAGTATGTGGCCTGAGGCCAGCTGCCCTCTGGATCCATAAACTGTAGCACAGTGGTTATCCTCTGGGTAATCACTGCTGAGCTTTGTGGCTGTAGCTATGGGTGTGAATCAATGTGCTCTCTGACAATGGCGCCCAAGCACAGACCTACTACAGCCTGGATAGGGACGTGCTTCAGCAGGGCCTCAGAGCTGCAGGTGACCAGTAGCACTGCCCTTCTGCCCGGACAAGGGAGCACCATGTGGCAGTGAGAGCAACCATGGTAATGACCCATCAGCCTGGTGACATTTATTTATTGGAATCCTTTTTCTTCACTGTCTGCTACCTCAGGAGATTGAAAGCTTCATGAGAGAAAATTGTGTAGCACAGATTACACACTGTTTAATAAAAGTGTCATTCACCTAGAATATAATGTGAACAGTGCCCCCTAGAGTTGCATAACTGCTCAACGCATACAATCATCTGAGTCAGCCCTGATCACTACGGTACCACCAGGGTGAGCAGAATAGCAAGCACACAGCAAGCCCTCCAAAAATATTTATAGAATGACTGTATAAAAGAATGTGTGAAATACTTTGTTCACTTGCATACATTTCCTCTGCCTCTTCCGAGGAAGTCTTTGGGTGTTTTCTCTTTCTCTGCATCTAATACAGTATGTCCACAAGGGACAGTTTTATCTATTTCAAGCCACAGGAAGTCAGAGCTGAAAGGAAGGTTAGAGTTGATAATAGTTTTTACTTTACTGATGAGGAAGGGAAAACCAGAAAGATAAAGTGACTTCTATCATGTGGTGGTAAAGCCTAGACCAGAATCCCGGTCTTTTGCTCCCCAGTGCCTTATTCTCTCTGGGGCCCTCACCTACTTCTCTAGTCATCTTCTTCTGTTTTAATGAAGCAGAGAGGAGTGCTCACGGGGGCATTTCATCACTAACTGCCACTCGGGCCTTAGGACTGTTGAGGCACAGGAATGCAGATGTGCATGTTCTACCAGACCCACGCAAGGTGGTTGGTAGCAGGACATTATCAGGGAAATTTCCTACATTGAGACCATGGTGAAAGCTCCACCCTACTGTCTGGTGAATTCCCCCACATGCATCTTATGTTTTACAATCTCTCAGCATTTTCCACATTAACAATATATTTCTTTTTCCAAATTTTCCTGAGTCACACCAACAGAAGCATATTCTCAACCACAGAAAATGACACTTATAAAGTTCAGAAGGTAGGAAAAAAAGATCAAATCTACTTTCAGGAATCAAATATTTTTCAGAAATGTCAAAAGATTAGTGAAAAGTATATCTTTTAAATTACACTTGAATTTTTGGAGGGTCAATAATTCTTTTTTTTTTTTAAAGATTTTATTTATTTATTGAGAGAGAGAGAATGAGAGACAGAGAGCATGAGAGGGAGGAGGGTCAGAGGAAGAAGCAGACTCCCTGCCCAGAGGGGAGCCTGTTTCTCTTTCCCTCTGCCACTCCCCCTGCTTGTACTCTCACTCTCTCTCTCTGTCAAATAAATAAATAAAATCTTTAAAAAATTTTTAAAAAGTAGGCTTCCAGCTCTAACTTGACCTTCTATTTTTGTATTTTCAAGATTTTAAAAAATAGTACAGCTATTTGTACTTCTATTATATAACTTTTGCCTAAATTAGCTAATTTCCTTCTTTCTAACAGAGTTAAGGTGTGAAAAATCAAGCCTCCTCTTCCATCTCTGCCACTATCTTTCATTTTTAGATTTATGGTTCTTCAAATGCCTATCATATGGTAAAGTAATATTATACATGTTTAATAAGTTCCAAAATCACTCAATGAAATGTCTTTCCTATGAATGTTCCCCAAGGGACCATCTAGGAGGGCCACTGGATGGGAAAATCATACTCTGTGCTATTTATAGACCACAAATAATATTAATGCCTTGTCAGGACCTGGTCAAATTGTGAGACAATTTACAACTCTGCAATTCTCATGCTTGGGCCTCATTTAAGGATTGTGTAAACTCAGTCTTAGGCTGTGAGCCTAAATTCTGTGTAGTGTCAACATTAGTGGTCATCTGTGAAGAGAGGAGGACAACTGAGTTGCCAAATCTACCCTTCAGAAGTCTGCAGAACAATCTGACCAATGACAATAACAAGATGAACAATTAATTTGACTTAAACATTTATGTGAGGACAGGTAGGAGTATACAAAGGAGTCTCCAACTGGAAAAACAAGGGGGCACATTATGGACCTGTGGCAGAGGTCTTCAGAGGGCAAGGTAGTGGTTACACCTCCACATCTAGGGGAAGGGGAGATGGGACCCAGAATGTTTTAGATTTAGAGAGTTAATTAACTGGTAGCCATGAGGGGAAGAGGGTTCCAGAGCTGACAAAATGGTGGCAGGGGTAGGGGAGAAGGGATGAATTATAATACCTTGTAAAAATTTATGCACTTGAGATGGACCATTTTTCTTATTTTCTTTTTTTCTGAAAAAAAAAAAAAAATCTGCACCACACATTTTTCCCCCCAGTGAACTATAACTAATTGAGCTGTAAAACATCACTTGTCTCTTTTCTTCAGTTTCCTGGGGGAAAGGTTTATCTGAACACAAGAAATCAACATTATTATCCAGTAAAACATCATAGTGGTATTCATAATATTAAAGGGATATTCCTAATTATTCTCACACAGATTTACGTTGGTTTTTATTATAAGCCTGTGAAATGGGTTGGGTAGGTGTTTTTATTCCTACTTTGCTGAAGAAAAGCAAATAGTTCACAGAGATAACAAGTAAATTGTCTAAAGTCATACAATTAATTGCTTATGTAACTGGGACCAGACAGTGTCTTCTGATTTGGGTGCTTCGATAGTCAAACAATAACCATATATTGGGCATACCTTGTATGGCATGCAATTATGACCGTTCCAGGGAAAAGAACAAGACAACAAGACAGATACTGTACCTGGCCTCAGGAGGTCAATTAACCAATATGTCCGATGAAGTGTGACTCAGTCTAGGACTGGGAAATGCAAGGTAGGTGCTATGGAACCAAATGGCCAGAGCATCCGACCAAATCTAGAAAGGATGAAGGAAGTCTTTTCCAATAAAATGACTTCTAACTTGAGACCTTAGACAATCCAGGAAGGGTGCCTGCTCGGCAGCTATCAGTTGACTGCAGGGTGAAGTGGCCAATGAAAAAATGGAGAGACAAGAGTTCTGATTAAAGAGCACAGAGAATTTCTTGCACTCCAAAATGCTACTTCTGTGTGTGTGTGTGGTGTTCCCCTTGCTAAAGAAGTCACTCATTGTCCAACTGTCATTTCTGCATATGAATGAATTACTGTAAAATATGGGCATATATTTAGGCGTCAAGATAGAAGGGGAACCCCAAGGAACATCAGGCTCCTTTGGTTATCTTCTTTAATCTATGGAAGTTGAAATTTTCTAGGGAATAAGGCGTACTTGAGAGGCCATCTAATAATCCTCAAGAAGTATGGTGGGAGTTGAAATACAAACCTCCTATTTAGCTCTATGATAAGGAATTGAGGAAAATGGGGGAGTCAAAATTTGACATGTTACAGTTTTAGACCTTCGAGGTGTAAATATGGAACAAATGTGGGGCACCTGGGTGGTTCATTCCGTTAAGCGATTCACTTGGTTTCCTCACTTCATGATCTCAGGATCCTGAGATGGAGCCCTGTGTTGGTGTCCATGCTCAGCCGGAGTCTGCTTGAAACTCTTTTCCTCTGAACCCCGCCCCCGTTCTCTCTCTGTCACTCAAATCAATAATAAAATCTTTAAAAAATATATTACACAAATGTAATGAGTTTAAGGGAGGACTTCCCTCCCAACTTCCCTGCCACGCAAGGCCAGAACTGAAAACTGAAACATGACCCGGAATCCCTCACTGCCACCCCTCAGCACCTGAGAAGGAATCACTGTCTGTTACAAATGTGTGCAACACATATTCCTGAAGGTTATTCCCAGGAAACTGAACCCATGGAAACTTTCATAATTGATTTCTTGACCTTTACACCTTTTTCAAAAGAGAAAGGCCAATGAGTCACAATTATGTTACAACTCTAGACCATCTGAATTTCTTCAAATAGAACAGCTTAAGAACTGTTTAATTCTTGGCTCTCTCTGTTATACTCAAAATAAAAAATCTGTGTTTTTTAAGCCCTGATTTATCTCATTAATCTTCAAGTTATATTGGTTTCTAGATATATCATTTAGATAATCCACCATCACCATACGTACTTTGTCTAAAACCCCAGTGACTCAGGAGCCCATTCTTACAAAAAAACAATTGGCCATCCAGTCTCCTTTCCAAATTTCCCATTCCTGTTCATTGAACCATCATTCTTCCCAGTAAGAGAACTTGAGAATAACATAAATGGGAAAAATACCTTAAATGTCTATAGGTCCTACCTCCATACTTTACAGATAAGAAGATATATATAAGTTGCTCAGGGCCCACTATTAGAGCTAGAATTCCTGTCCTCTATCTAAGCAAAAACAAACAAATCAACAACAACAAAAACTGAAAATAAATGAAATCTAGTTTTAATATTCTGTATACTTGTGTTCTTTGAATGATGTAAAGAATAGTGGCAATCTTACAGGATGCAGTTAAATGGGATAATGGATGTGAAAATATTAACTGCAATGAAGAGGATAGATGCAGAAGAAATATTTGTCAATCAATCACTCCTTAAATCAACCATTTCTGATAACTTTAGTTCTCTATTACCTTTCCTTCTCTGACTCATCTCTTCCCACTGTCTCTACACTAAAGCCCTAACTGACTTGCAAAAGCAACTCGTAACTGATCTCTCTTCCCCATTTTCCAGCCCAAATCTATCCACACACCACAGCCCTATCAATCTTTTAAAAACTCTCTCCCCTATTCAGAAACCCAAAATAGAAGTCCTATGGTTTACTGGCAAAAGAACGTTGTCCTCATCCCATGTTCATCCTAACAACCTCAGTATGATCCCATAAACTTTCTCAAAGCATTTTCCCATGGTTCTAGTGGACACGCTCTGTTCTGGTTCCTGGGCACACTCAATTCTCAGCTGCAAGGTCAAGCTCTGCCATCCCTCCTCTTCCCTGAAGTCTACACTGCTAAAGTCAGATGGACATTCTTCCCAGAACCAAAGGCACTAATTACATAAAATCTTGCATTGTTCTCTAATTGTTTCACTCATAAATGTGGGGTTTCTGCTTCTCTGAACAGATTATAGTTCTTTGACCAGTTTTCAATAATCCTACTTAATATCCCTTCCACAGTGCCTAAAGTATATTTTAATAAACAAACAAACAAAAGTAAAGAATTCTGAATAATCTCAATTCTTATAAAAACAAGTTAGAGAATATTTTTTCCTATAATGTCAATTCACATTTGTAATCATTTTCCCTCAAGCAACATCCTAAATAAGGGAGAAATTTACAGGCAGAGAAAATTAACAATTCCATAATACTTTTCTGTACTATAAACAGGGTTACCTCTGTAAATAGTCTATTGCATATATTTGTCACACATGGTATATTTAAAGCAAGTTTCATTTGTCACAATATATCAGTGATTCCTTAAATTTAAAAGAAGTCACATCCACATTGTGAAATATCTTCTTGAATTGAAGCATCCCTATTTGCATTTGTGGATACAGAGCAGAATTCGCAGGCTCAAGATTAAAGGCAAAAGTTTCTACGGCTGCTTTTATCCAGTTCCAAAGTTGTAGAAGAGAAACTTTGTTCCTCAGACCTCACTTTTCACAATGTTAGTTTTATATTTACTATTTTTTTTAAAGATTTTATTTATTTATTTGAGGGAGAGAGTGAGCGCATGCGAGAGAGAAGGAGCAGGGGGAGGGGTAGAGGGAGAGGGAGAAGCTGACTCCCCCCCTGAGCAGGGAGCCTGACCTGGGGCTCGACGTGGGGCTCAATCCCAGGACTTCAGGATCACGACCTGAGCCAAAGGCAGACGCTTAACTGACTGAGCTACCCAGGCGCCCCATATATTTACTATTTTTAAGAGAGTGACAGTGTTAGCCACATTCCACCTGTTTGGGGAGGGTCAGGTTTACACAAAGACAAAATGTACTCATGGCTTTTGGTGAACAACACCCTGAGGTGATTCCTGTTTCTAGAGACTTGGCTATCATGTCCAATAACTGGACTAGTTGGTGAATTTGGATAAAAAAATAAAATAATAATAAAAAGTCAAATAGATTGCATTGCTGAGTCAATTGGCTGATTCCAATAGGATTTGAAGCCACATATAAACATAAAGCGACCACAAATAGTAGATCATCTATCACAGTGACATCATTTCCCACTGTATTCTCAATTTCACATCTCACATTGTATTTTGTGAAGTTTTTGGGAAAAAGAAAAAAGTAAAAAAGTTTTGTTTACACCATGGATAAACCTCTATTTAAGTATTTATGTAACAGAAACTTGTTGCAGGTTAGACGTTTTCTTATTACGGGATCTCTTCTCTGCTAAGTTTTCCATCAGTAACATTAAATATTATTATAGTTGTGATAGTCTTCAAAATAAGATATACTCAGGGTCCTTTTACGTAAGGAGTGTGAATAATTAGATTACTATCCTACACCCAACTCAACAAAAACTAATAGGGAATCTATATTTTTCTGTAGTTATAAAACAGACATAAAAAAAGGTCTTTCCCTTCAACATTAACACATTAAAAATTCAATTCACTAAGTTCTAGTGTTTTTATTCTTACAATTCCCTAACCTATTAAGAAAGCAGTTTTGCCAGTTTCTTTTCTTTGCAATAACTTTTTACTGCAGATCTTTCTGAAGATAGTTGAAGGTTTATCTTCGATGGTGCACAAAACAGAAGACAGAACCATTTCCTTTGGTTTAAAAAATACCTACTTTGGAAACCATGAATTTCTCCTCTTTGATATGATTACATGTTGAATTTATTTCATTCTCAGTTTAATGTTTTTATAAGAACTGAATCAATACAGTGTCCGCTAAAAAGTTGCAAACCAGTTAATATTTTTTGAATGCAGAAATTAAATAGGACTAGTTCCAAATATGTCTTTCTTAAGAGAGTGAGTTTTGCCACCCTAGCTTACAACTTTCAAAACTGATCTAAATTCTTAGGGCTACCAATCCCATGGCATTAGAATCAAACTTTGGAAATAAAAACACACTGCATAGTTTCTCTTCGTCTGGTTAACTGTAGAGGTAAGCATTTTATTCATATGATTTAATTGCATTTCTTTTAGGATATAAAGTGTGTGATAAGAGCAAACTCAAAGAGCAAACTCGAAGATATAAAGTGTGTGATAAGAGCAAACTCAGCCTCAAATGATAGCTGTGAAAAATTCAGATATTCTGTTTGCCTTTAAAGTTATGTTAATCACCACATTAATAAAGTGTTTATTTTTTAGAACTCTTTCCCCCTTCTGTTTGGCCACCTATATACCTCCAACCATAGAAGTAAATATGCCTAAAATTGGTGTTGGTCTTGATAAGTCATGGTGATGTCATCAGCCTGAGTTCCAGCTCCTGGAACGCAGAACTGTGACCACACAGTGACTTGTGAGCAACTAGGTCCCGACATAACTCTCCTTGTCACCACATGTCACTGATTTGGAGCCCACACTTGTACTCTAAATATACTACACCAGTTAAACACAGGTATTCTGGGATACCTGCTTTGTCAAATGCAAGGGAGAGTGGGAAGGAAAAAGGAACTAAGGTTCTGTTTTTAAATACAAGGAATTTAAAACTAAATGTGGTGCACAGCAAGGTCAATATACTTAATACCACTGAGTTGCACACTAAAAAATGGTAAATTTCATGTTATGTATATTTCATCACCAAAAAGAAAAAACAATATGAGAGTGGTTCTGAAAACCGTGTCCATGGGTTTCAGAAGTTTTTCACAACTGAGTAATAACGTTCCAGGTCCAATATATAATCGCCTATAACTCTGCCACAATGACCAGGTCACTCTTTCTGCCATACCTCCTTAGTAAGCCAGGCTACTTGGAACCTAAACAAATATCCATTCGTCAGGTATTTCTAAACAACACTTAGCCACAGAAATCTCTAGCTAAAAGTACCACAGAAGAAAATCTGGAAAGTACCAGGTAAGGTTGGGTGTTACAGAAGAAGCAAGTGTAAGTAAGCATCACGTGCTCCCAGGCTGTGCCCTTCTGTGAGGAGCTAGGAAGTGCCGAAACCCCTACCATCCTAACTCAGGACTGGCCTTGCCGCAGCGCTGCATGTTCGGCACCAGGGCAAGCACAGCCTGGTCACAGAGTTCCCAGGCCTTGGGGTCCCACTGACGGAATGTCGGTTCAAACACTTCCTAGAGGGTACGGCACCATTCCAAAGGGCTGAGGCAGGCTGCAGCGGCAAGATGTGTCTTCACTCTCCTGTTTCCAGTCAAGAGTGAGCCTGCAAGAAAGGTTAGCCCAGCTCTGCTGGGGTAGCGCACACAGCCTCAGAAACTTCTAGACGGCTGTGCCTGCCTGCTGTCGCAGGTAGGGTACTTCCGCAGCCTGAAAATCGCCTCAGCTTGCAAGAGGTATTGAAACTAAGGAGAAAACGCATAGCACCAGGCTACGGTTGTCTCAGCCATTCAGCCCCCACTGCACCCATTAGAAACCCGTATCTTTGCACAAGCACTGAAATGACAGCTGGGCATCCTCCTACTCTCTCTGATTAGAATGTGAGCAGCCCCGTGGTCTCCAGTTGTGCATAAACAAAACCTAACCCGATGCCCGGCACTTGAAAGGTGCTCAGCAAATAAATGAAGAGCTCAACTCTGAAGCCACAATCAAGATGGGGGGGCAGAGGCCTCTCCAGTCCTCTGTGGTTGCAAACACACCCCTGCAGAAGCTGCCGCATCCAGAGGTTTCCTTTGCCCGCCGCCACGCACACCCACCCTGACCTCCGCACTCGCTGGAACTACGTACCAGCAACGGCGACCAGCAGACCGACAGCACGCACATGATCCCCATGAGTTGGATGGCCGTCTCGGTGGTGATCCGACCCCACTGGGCGCCGGACTGCGACACCGTGGCCTTGGCCCGGCAGCGGGACACCAGGGCCTTAATGGTGGCCAGGTTACAGGCGAAGGTAACGGCCAGCGCCGAGAGCCCCAGGAAGGCAAAGGTGGAGGCGAAGAAGATGTTGCCCCAGTTGTGCGAAGAGCTCGTCCCGTTGCCCCCTCCCCCGGTGCTAATGAAGCACCACGTCCCGGGCCACTGGATGGTGTACTGGCCTACGCCCAGCACCGGTAACAGGGCGAAGGCGAGCACCGCCAGCCACACGCCGAGCAGCACGGCGCGGGTGGCGCGCGTCTTCATGTGGCTCGCGTACCAGTGCGGCGCCCGGATGGCCAGCGCCCGCTCGACGGCCATGGCGCTGGCAATGAAGAGCGAGGAGAGCCCAAAGACAGTCATGGTCAGACCGAAGAAGGTGCACAGCCTCCCCGACGGGTCGAGATGCTCCCAGCGCTGCTTGGACAGGTACACGACGATGACCACCGGGCTGGTGAGCAGTTGCCCGACCAGGTCTGTGAGCGCTAGCCAGCCGATGCACAGCAGGAACGACTTCTTGCGCTTGCTCTCCCGCCGCCGGTAGCTCCGCGACACGAGCAGCATGGCCAGCGCGTTGCCCACGAAGCCGGTGATCAACATGGTGATCGGGAAGGCTACCGACACCGAGCCGCAGTCCTCGCGGGGGTCCCGGGAACCCGTGAGGTTGCCCTGCGCGGCGGCGGAGCGCTCGGGCGCCCACATGCCCGGGTAGGAGTGGTTGAGGCGGGTGCAGAAAGGGGCGCTCCCGTCGCCCCGGGTCTCCTTCATGTTGGCTTCGAGGTGAGGAGAGGACGGCGCCCGGAGAGCAGCAGCGGGAGCTGGCGGACGGGGCGCGGGCGGCGGCGAAGGTCGGTGTCCACCCGGACTGGGGCTAGGGCTGGGCTGCCCTCCATGATGCGGGGCGTAGCCGCCGCCTCACTTCTTTCCTCTGGCCGTGGCGCCTGGGCTTTCAGGCAGCCGCGCCGTCTGCTCGGGGAAGCCCGTAGCTCCGAGGCGCGCGAGGTGCGGGCCCCTTCTATAAGGCGGCGGAGGGCGGGGCGCCCGGGGGTGTGGGCACAAGTGCGCCGGGAGGAGGATGGAGAAGCAACTGCGCGCGTCTCTTGGCTGCTGCGTGACCGCCGTCCTGGCCGCCTGGCCTGGAAACTCCCCGGAGGACTCCGTGCTCCGACTCCTGGCCGGACGGGACGCCTAGGCAGTCCTCCCTTCGCTGCGCCGCGCCTCCTCCTCTTCTTTGCCAGAGGAGCGGCCGCGGGCGGCCCGGGCTAAAATGTCTCCCGGCGCTTCCAGACCCCAGGCAAGTTGCCAAGGCCGACCTGAGCGCCCGCCCCTCTCCTTACCCACCCACCGACGCTAATGTAGGGACCGGATCCTCCTCCTGAAGCTCTTTTGTAACCCTGGCAAGTGTAACTCACCTGTTCCTAATCAATCCAGACCGACCACACTCTGCATAGTTGAATGTGAACTTTTCTCCCTTTCTGTACTTGGGGACTCCAGAATGATCATGAGCCGACCAAGCTGCTCTGTTGCCAGGGGGAGCTCTGAAAATATAAAACTAATAGTGCCTTGCGACAAAGGGAATACGTAAAGAGAAACAAAATCAGAGAGTGGATTCAAAGATGAAATCTCAGCTATCGCTCTCCACCTAAAGTCTCCCCTTCCCCCTGTTAAAATATTAGCTAGGGCTAAAGTGGCTAGAGGCAGGTGGCAGCCACTTGCCTGTCGAGATAGTGAAATCAACTGCCGCCCGCCAGCCTATGGGAGCTGGAGTGACTGGGCTGCGGAGAGAAGCACGCTCTTCCAAAGCCTCCAACCGCTCTCCAACCCTTGCCCATTCTCATACAGTTAGGACTAGAAACTGTAGTTAGATGTTAGGAAGGTCTTCACATTTAGTGAAAATGGGCATAATTGTCTAGTAACATCTTCTATTAAACCAGTATTTAGTGTGTTTTCACAAGCAGTTTCCCGTTTGATCAGAGATCTTCCAAGGTCCTGTTGCTATTATTACTCCCCTTTGACGATGAGGTACTGAGGCTCCATGAAGTTAAAGGCTATGCGCAAAGTCTTCCAGCAATTCTCCAGCCTCCGTCTTTATAGTGTCGTTTGCGTGGATACCATAACCACTCTTAGCGGGTGAAGACCAATAGTACCATTGTTCCCACATTTTGGACGGGTCTGGTTTTTCTGCCTCTTCACATTGTCCAGGAGATGAAAAGATTTTAAAATATTTGTAAATTTCATTTTTTCCTCATGTTTAAGAAATTAAACCTGATCATATAGCTGTATGAATACCATTACTCAGACTTCAGATTGACTTCTGGAGCAAGCCCCCTTAGTTCCTTTGCCTTTCCTAGCTTAGTTGTTATCTTTTTTGGCTGTATGAATGGTAGGTGATGAGAATGGAGTATGTTCTCAGATTCTTTCTGCGCTGTTGTATTGATTCTGTATGAGAGCTTGAAAAATATCATTATAGGATTTATATAGTTTTAAAATTTTAAAGATTTTATTTATTTTTGTGAGAGTGCGAGAGAGAGAGAGAGAGCACGAGCAGTGGGGGAAGGGGGTAGGAGCAGAGAGAGAAGCAGAAGCAGACTTGCCGCTGAGCAAGGATCCTGATGCTGGACTTGATTCCAGGACCCTGGGATCATGACCGGAGCTGAAGGCAGACGCTTAACGGACTGAGCCACCCAGGCACCCGGATTTATACAGTTTTTATTTTTTTAAGATTTATTTATTTATTTATTTGAGACACAGAAATACAGAGAGAGAGAGAGAGCATGAGGAGGGGGAGAGGCAGAGGGAGAGGGAGAAGCAGGCTCCCCACCGAGCCAGGAGCCCGACGCTGGGCTGGATCCCAGGACCCCGGGATCATGACCTGAGCCGAACGCAGATGCTTAACCATCTGAGCCACCCAGGCGCCCCGAATTTATATAGTTTTTAAAGGAGAAAAGCAAAAATGTAATTTAAACTTTAACAACATGCATTAATGACATTATTATTCGTTTTGTGTTTTGATGTCATTTAAAAATTTTTACACTTTTGAATTTTCTTTTTAATTTGTTTAAAGATTATTTATTTATTTGTCAGAGAGAGAGCACACACAAGCAGGGGGAGAGGCAGGCTGAGGGAGAAGCAGGCTTCCCGCTGAGCAAGGACCATGCTCCTTGCTCCGCAGGACTCGATCCCAGAATTTTGGGATCATGACCTGAGCCAAAGGCAGATGCTTAACTGACTGAACCACCCAGGCATCCCATGAATTTTCTCTTTTAAAATGTTTCTAATGAGAACAAGAGCTAGGAAGGAATAGTAAAGTGGTTTACTTTTTAAATCTTCCCCAAACTTTTATCTAATTAATTCGAATTAATCTGAAACCCATAATTGTGAAAGTTTTTTCTAAAATGTCATTTTAAAAATAAAATCATAATTGATGTTATTATTAGATATATACTTTATCTAAAGCATTGGGATCAAAGTACATATCAAATTAAATTTTTCAGCAGTGAGTCTCTAGTGTAATTATATATTTAAAGACTTAAGACTTTTTCATGACTCATACAGCAAAGAAAACGAAGTTGATGTTTCTAATCAACTCTAAATGTGTTGCATTTCAGCTCTTTTGTGTAACACTTCCCTCCTTTCAGCAATTTGCTTCATCTTAGAATTCTAAGTTGTCTGCTTTGTAGTTATTTACCTTATAAACTAGTGATTTAGGGAATCTGAGGAGTCACAGAATAGGATGCTGCCTGTTGGATTCTGGTTGGCACCTTTTGGTGTCAAAGCAAGTCTGAATTGTGTTGGTCTGAAACACCAGCACCCTCTAGTGACCAACCTAATAACATGCTGTACGCCCTAATAAAGAGAATTTGTAAACGACAGGTATATGCTTTGCTTAAGGAACCTCTGATACCTTTCTTAGAGATTTACTCATTAATACATAACTATGGTCATTTTATTTTCCTTTGAGGGCACAAACTGTCATGTCTTCTTAATCAATAGACCAGTGGAGTATTAAAGTTAGAGTCAGATCATTGAAAGACCACATATTCAAATATGTTTTTTAAAAATTTAAGTATATATTCACCCATTATCTATTTTTAAATTAAATCCTTCTCTAGAAGTGATTTTAATTTACAGATTTATTGTTTCCCCCAGTATCTTACATTTTTTAAAATTCACAACATATATCAATATTTAGCTGGTATTGATGAATTTATTCTGCTATTTCTACTGAACTTGTATTAAGAAATCTTAAAATAGACACAGTTACAAAAACAAGATTAATAAACGGGCCCTTGATTACCTCATCATGGATGGAAAATATCTGCAATTCTTACTTCCATAGATCCAACTGCTAATTTCAGCATGTTTTTTAGTCATTCATTCATTCAAAAAGTATTTATTGGTCACCTATTCCATGTCAGACACTGTACTAGTTGTTAGGGATATAAAAGAAATACATGGAAGTCTACACTTATGGTGTTTATATTTTAGGACAAAATTCTTGGTTTTTAAAATCTGAAATAACAGAAGAAAGGAGTGCTAATTTCAGTGGTTTTTGTGATTTGCCATCGAGGTAAGATCTTATATAAAATCCAATTTAAAAATTTATGTACAATTTTCATGAAAAACTGGAAAAATATGTACAGTTTTCATGATCAAATGAGATTTATCTCAGGAACCCAAGGTAGATTTAAACACTCAAACATCAATCAATATAATTGCCATTTTAACAAAATAAAGGAAATCCTTGAGGTCTTTGCTAAATCAAACATCTGGTACACTGAGTCCCTTTGTATTGACTGCATTTTCTTCAAACTTCTCTTCTTGTTTCTTTATATTCCTAGTAGTCTTAGTTGAAGACTGCACATTGTAGTTAATATACTGTAGTGACTGCAGATTCTGTTGTTTTCTTATGAGGATTATTGATTTGGTCTGGGGCGGGGGGTGTGGGGGGGAGGGGGTGTAGAGGAGGAGGGCAGATGGTGCAGTCATCCATCAGGTGGTTAACTTGCCTGAATTCAGATTGCCACCATTTCCTCTCATGGTATAAAGCTGTTTCTATCTCTGCTCTGTTCTCACAGTTTCTCATGGCTGGTCTGTGAGTTGATCTACCCTATACTACATAATTTGTTGGTCAGTTAGTCATGGGGACCACCCTCTCTGTGTTTTTCCTGACTTACAGTGATTCTCCTCTAATTTCCAGCTTCTCTGCCAGCCTTGGGTTGTGCTCTGACATTTCAAGCTTGTAAAGCTTCAGCTTTTTGCCACCTAAGGTGCATATGATGGGGCATAAACTCATTTAAGAAAAGCATCAAAGTCATGGACATAGTCTTGAAAAGTTTTCTCTTTTTTAATTTTTTTAAAAAAATTTATTTATTTATTTTGACAGAGAGAGAGAGAGAGAGACAGTGAGAAAGGGAACACAAGCAGGGGGAGCAGGAGATGGAGAAGCAGGCTTCCCACCAAGCAGGGAGCCTGATGCAGGGCTCAATCCCAGGACCCTGGGATCATGACCTGAGCCGAAAGCAGACGCTTAAAGACTGGGCCACCCAGGCGCCCCTTGAGTAGTTTTCTCTTTTTTTTTTTTTTTTTAAAGATTTTATTTATTTATTTATTAGAGAGCGAGCGAGAGAGAAACAGCATGAGAGAGGAGAGGGTCAGAGGGAGAAGCAGGCTCCTCGCTGAGCCGGGAGCCCGATGTGGGACTCGATTCCAGGACCCTGGGATCATGACCTGAGCCGAAGGCAGTCGCTTAACCAACTGAGCCACCCAGGCGCCCGAGTAGTTTTCTCTTTTAAGACTAGATTACACTCTGACCTCTGCTTGCTTTTTCACCAGGCTTCAGGAGGATTCTCTCTCATGCATAGTTTAGCTGTCAAACAAATATTTGGGCAGAAGTTCTCATTCCTTTTATGGTTCTTATCATTTGGATTTCTTACTTAAATTTGCAGTGGCCTTTTCAGCCTTGAACTCCAATCTCTGACACTTTTTTTGCCAATTAGACTGATTTTTCCACCACTGATATCCCACAGACATAGTCATGAGGGTTGGGCATCATCCTTAGTCCTAAATGCCAGTAACCCTTAATTCTTACCCCTTTTAGTTGCAGGGTTTTGTTGTTGTTGTTGTTTTGAGATTAAACTCTTTTCTAATTTCTGTAAGCTTTTGAATGCTTTCCAGTGAGTTTTAGTTGTTTTAAAATTTTTAACCAGATTTTGTAAGTGTTATCTGTAGGGCAGTGTGATAATAACGTAAAGACAGACACATCTGTTCAATAAAACAGAATACTGTATTTACCTACCTATATCTATATATTTGTATCTATACAGGTAGATATATATAGCTGTGTGTGTGTGTGTGTGTGTGTGTATAGACAGAGAGAGAGGTAAAAGAGAGATTAAAGAGAGGTTATACACACACACCTGTCCACACATATAAATTCAATCAATTTTCAACAAAGGTGTTAATAAAGTCTTTTCAACAAATGTTACCAAAAAAACCTGGATACCTGTATGAAAATAAAAATAAACATAAACCTTATCTCATGCCACACAAAATGGACTGTAGATTAAATGTAATTATACTTAATCTTCTAGATTAAAACAGGAGAAAAGTCCCCGTGACTTTTTTTTTAAATGAAGTATTTTTTTTTTTTAAGATTTTATTTATTTGACACAGAGAGAGAGATACCGAGAGAGGGAACACAAGCAGGGGGAGTGGGAGAGAGAGAAGCCGGCTTCCCACCAAGCAGGGAGCCAGATGTGGGGCTCGATCCCAGGACCCTGGGATCATGACCTGAGCCGAGGGAAGACGCTTAACGACTGAGCCACCCAGGTGCCCCTCCCTGTGACTTCTTTAGCCTCCAATCATTACTGGAAGTACTCTTGCAACTTGTTTTTTGTCTTTTGTTTTTAACATTTAACAACATCTGATTATCTCTTTTGGTCAGTATTCATAGAAATTCTTCATTCTTCTTAAATACCACAAATAATCCACAAAATCCTTTGTGAATGTTTGGATTATTTACAATTTTTGCTATAAGAAGCAATGGTCCAATAATATTCTTGTATATATTGGTGTGTGTACTTGTATGACTCATTTTTTACATGATAAATCCTTAGAAATGAACTGCTAGGGCACCTGGGTGGCTCATTCGGTTAAGCATCTGCCTTCGGCTCAGGTCATGATTCCAGGGTCCTGGGATCGTGCCTCGCATCAGGCTCCTTGCTCTGCGGGGAGCCTGCTTCTCCCTCTCCTCCCCACTTGTGCTCTCTCTCGCTATCTCTGTCTCTCTCTAATAAATAAATAAAATCTAAAAAGAAAAATTAAAAAAAAATGAATTGCTATACACTAATGACCCCCAAATTTATATCTGCCGTCTATATTTCTTTGAACTTCAGCTTCATATATCCAACTGACTGTCATTCCATTTGGATAGCCCAAAGACACCTCAGTGTGTTCAATTGGAACTTCAAATTTTCTTCCCCACTCCTGGTTCTGAGTCTTCCCCATCTCAGAATACAACAGTACCATCCACTCGCTGAAGCCAGAAACTCAATGGCCATCCTTGAGTCTTCCTTTTCCATCAGCTCTGTCTTCCAATCTATCATCCGATAATATTAATTCTAATTCAAAATATAGCTCATATACATTCACTTGTCTCTGTCTCCACATCTACCACCTGGTTCAGGTCACTACCATCTTTTATATCTACTGCAGTAGTTTTGTTTTTTTTTGTTTTTTTAAGATTTTATTTATTTGGCAGAGAGAGACAGAGCGAGAGAGGGAACACAAGCAAGGGGAGTGGGAGAGGGAGAAGCAAGCTTTCTGCTGAGCAGAGAGCCCGACGCGGGGCTCGATCCCAGGATCCTGGGGTCATGACCTGAGCTGAAGGCAGATGCTTAATGACTGAGCCACCCAGGTGCCCCTAATCTACTGTAATAGTTTTTTAATTGCCTTGATTTTATCATTTTAAACTTTATTATAACAAATTAAGCTAAACAAAAAAGTTTAAATAGCATTTAGATTGTATTTTAAAATGCTAATAATATCCTCTTCATCTCTCCTTTTCACTCCCAAAACCAGTATTAACAGATTGAGATGTATTCTTTCCAATTTTTTTCTATGCTCATGCAAAGATATTTCTCAAAATATCATGATTTTCTGCTTGTTTGCCAGCACTGAAGTAGTATTGCTGTCTAAAATATTTACAAACTGGGCGCCTGGGTGGCTCAGTTGTTAAGCGTCTGCCTTCGGCTCAGGTCATGATCCCAGGGTCCTGGGATTGAGTCCCGCATCGGGCTCCTTGCTCAGCGGAGAATCTGGTTCTCCCTCTCCCTCTGCCCCTGCTTGTGTTCCCTCTCTCGCTGTGTCTCTCTCTGTCGAATAAATAGAGGGAATCTTTAATAATAATAATAAAATAAAATATTTACAATCTGATGGGTGATATGTATTTTAATTTGAATTTCCCTACTAGTTAATTTAAATCCAACTTCACTAGTGAAGTTAAATCTATTTCCATGTCTATTAACTTCTTTAATTGCCTTGTACATTTTCCTATTGGATTGTCATATACTACTAATTTATAGGAGCTCTTTGTACAATTAGAGATATTGCCTGTTTCTCATTTTCCTACCTTGTCATTTGCCTTTTTTACTTTTTGTGTTGGCTACTATCATATGTAAAAAAAATTTATTCAGAAAAAAATGCTCATTTTTTCCCTTTTTTTTTTTTAAGATTTTATTTATTTGAAAGAGAGAATGAGAGAGAGAGAGCACATGAGAGGGGGGAGGGTCAGAGGGAGAAGCAGACTCCCCACTGAGCAGGGAGCCCGATGCGGGACTCGATTCCGGGACTCCAGGATCATGACCTGAGCCGAAGGCAGTCGCTTAACCAACTGAGCCATCCAGGCGCCCCTTCCCTTATGTTTTTGAGGATTCCTGCTTAAGAAAGTTAAGGTCTCAGGGCACCTGGGTGGCTCAGTCAGTTAAGTCTCTGACTCTTGATTTCAGCTCAGGTCATGATCTCAGGGTTGTGGAATCCAGCCCTGCATCAGTGTGCACTCAGTGTGGAGTGTGGAGTCAGCTTGTCTCTCTCCTCCCATTGCCTTTCTCTCAAATAAATAAAAAGAAATATCAATCTCTTCTTGATTCCTAAACCCAAATTACATTCTGAAATATTTTTGCTTTAATATTCATATCTTTAACCAAATAGATTTACATTTTTTACTTTGTAGCAAGTGGTAAAGAGGTAGAAGTTTAACTTCCTTTTTGAAGGACTACTATGGGGGGGGCAATTATTAACAGATTTGCTGTAATTTTGTTTCTATGCTTGGGGTTATTTGCTTCCTGCATTTGTGGAAGTTTTTTTTCAGGCATGTGCTATTCATGACTTATCTGAAGACTTGGAGGACCTACCAGGGATCTCCACCTGTGCACTTTTCCTGTTACTTGCCATATGAATGTTTGTGACTTTGTCCTTCCTGTCCTCCCCACTCCATCTCAGGGAGTGTCCATCCAGGAAACTCCTGTGATGTATCCCAGAAACCCAAAGGAGTAAGATGGCAACATTCAATAGGTTTCACCTGGTTTCCCTTTACCAGATTATCACTGTCTTCCGTTCTTTTTGTTCAATGTACTGCAAAATCCTATTCTATATATTGTTTTGGGTGGAAGGGTAAACCTTGCCAGGAAGCAAAAGTTTTCTGCTTTTTGTTTTCTCACTTTATACTTCGTGTTTGATCTATTTTTGACATTGAAATTTAGATACTGGCTTACCTTTTTTCCTAATATATGCTTTCAAAGTTACACATTTCCCTCTAAGTCCTGCTTTAGGTCAATCTGCTTTTTTAAATTTCCATTGTCATTTGTTCTTTGAGATATGGGGATGTTAAGTCCGAACTACTTTCTAGTTTTGCTATTGAGTTCTAGTTTAAGCCCACTGGCCAAATATGTTCTGTGCTATAAGTCCTTTGAGAATTGTTGTATGGTTCAACAGTCTATGTATAAATACTCTTATGTGCAGTTGCTCGAAGTAATGTTTTGCAATTATCAATTACATCAACTTGATCATGTTTATTCCATATGCTTAACGCTATTGTTACTTAGAAAGCTATTATGATTTCTAACTACACAGATCTATTCACTCTTTCACTCCTAACATTTTGAAGTTATTAGACTTTGATATGGAATGCTTTATGAGAAGCCTGGGCTTAAACTTACTTCCAAGTTTATGGTGATCATCTTAGTGTTAAATTGACCCTTTTATCGGGGGTGCCTGGGTGACTCAGTTGATTAAGCGGCTGTGTTCGGCTCAGGCCATGATCCGGGGGTGCTGGGATCAAGCCCCACATGGGGCTCTCTGCTCAGTGGGGAGTCTGCTTCTCCCTCTCCCTGCTTGTGCTCTC
>NC_138372.1:53548411-53607713 GCF_054177405.1 Leptonychotes weddellii
CTGAAACAAATAATACATTATATGTTAAAAAAAAAAAAAAGATAGCAGGGAGGGAAAAATGAAGGGGGGGAAATCGGAGGGGAGAAACGAACCATGAGAGACTATGGACTCTGAGAAACAAACTGAGGGTTCTAGAGGGGAGGGGCGTGGGGGGATGGGTTAGGCTGGTGATGGGTATTAAAGAGGGCAACAAAAACTAATGATGTAATGTATGGTGATTAACATAATAAATAATATCACCACATACTGGTTAGTATTTGCTTGGTACCTTTTTTCCATCTTATTTTCAACCTATGTTCTTACTCTGAATGCATCTTATAAGATATAATGGGATTTTGGAAATTTTAATTCAGTGTGATAACCTATAATTGGGATGTATAATCCATTTTAATTAGATACAGTTTAGCCTGATGTATTTCATGATTTTCTCTTTAAGAGAATCTTTTGCAATTATCAAATTTTCATTATCCTATTTTTCTTACAACTTTCTGTTGTACCTTCTTTCGTGGTTATTGAAGAAACTTCCTTGACTATTAAAGTTTACCTTAAATCAGTATGAAATTTTCATCATTTCTTGAGGAATGAAATCTTAAAAATGGTTTAAAATCCCTTACCTTCTTCCTTGTGTTATCTTACTTCCAGGTTTTAAGCCCAACACAGTCACATAACCCTAAATTTAGGACTGTATTATTTTGGTCACATGAAGGCTGTTGCAACTTTAATCTAGTTAGGCAAGCCTTCTCACTGTTCTTTTCCCATAAAGTAGGTCTTTCTAATCTGTTCTCCAAGAAGCAGCCAAAGTTATGTTAACGCTAACTAGGACTATTTCAAACCTTTCAATATTTCCCAACTGTTTTTAGAATCTAATTCAAATTCTTTTCTATGGCCTAGAGGCTTTGCATGATGGGAGTCTCTACCTCTACTACATTTTATGCTATTTTTTTTACTCATTAAACCTTACACCACCTTCACTGGCTATCATCTTAGAACAGACTTCGCAACTCTGATACAGATCTTTCAGGATTTACTCTCCTAAGGATAATTTGCCTGACCTTCAGGTCTTCTACCCACCACTCCTTATTTCCTTCATGGTACTAATCAAAATTTGTAACTATTGTTTTCCTAGTTTTGATAAAAGATTCATTAGAATACCTTGCTGTTTCCCCATCTAATCATTAACTAGTTCACTGCCAAGCATGCAGTAGCCTCAATCAACATTTGTAAATAATTGAATAAAACAATGCTTCAGTATGTTCTAAATATTGACATTGGCAAATTACCCTCTAAAAGGCCTGTGCTAAATCATCCAATGATTAAAAAAAATTAAGGATCTTAAAATGAAGAGATCATATTGATTCAAAAAGCCCCAGCAAATGCAATAAAAATGGCACTAATGACAAGAGTGTGATGGGGTGTTAAATGTTCAGTCTTTGTAATCCTTGAGCAAGATTTTACATGTCAATTACTTACAAATCCTGGTATTTCCTTTTCTTTCCTCCTTTGCTGACTTAAGAAATCAAATGTAGAGGAAAGTTTGCTACATCCTAAATGGCTTACCAAACTCACAAGTCTAATGTTAGTTCCTGTCAGTCATCATTTGCTTCAAAATGTGGTTTATAATGGTCAGATACTTCATTTAGATCTTGATTATGAGATGCTTTATGAGAAGCCTGGGTTTAAACCCATCATCATTAAATGGGGAAAAATATAAAAACACAACTATTACAAGTAAAATGTCCCAATCTGTCTCAGCACTTTTCTTAGGGTTTTAGTACTGCAGACTCTGCAGCGCTGGGTATGTAGCCTAGGAAGTATTGATGTGGTCTTCCTATCTGGTAGCCAACTGAACCACTTCTTGACCTTTCCTTTTCTGACTCTAACGCATCAACAATGGCAGTTTTATATGACATAAGGCAATGCAATCTTGTAATGCTAATCACACCACTTACAAAGGTGCAAATAATTTCCTATTCTCTGATAACTCACTAATATCACATTAAAATTCTTAAACTCTAACCTACAATTTCCGATTACAAGAATGCAGATGATTTATCTTCTCTGCTCAGAATTCTGATGTAAGTATTCAGGAACATTTTCAGGTTTGAAGCCAACAGGTAGATTAAAGAAGTAATAATTTCACCAAGATTAATATAAAGACTTACTTATACCACTTTTTTTCTATCCACGATTTAACACTCCCATTTTGTATTTATATTCGTTTTCATTTCACTAGTGAGCGAATAACTCATAGATCACACTTTCCTCATAAAAGTCAGTGTTATGTAAGTCCAAGAAAATGTTCAAATCATTTTTGCCAATAAAATGTACTTCAGTGCTGTAACTATCAAGCAGTGATATATTCTATGCTATTTTCCACTGAAGTTTTTAAAGCCTTGAAACTGTACTTTAAAAAAAACTGTACTTACTAAATTTGGGTATACATAGTGCATGATATGCCTACTGTTCTAAAGACCTACATTTATAATATTTTAATATACATAGAATCATTTTGAATACTATCTAATCTGCTCTTACATCAGAATAAGGCAAACTACATTTTAAATTCATTGTTTATTTTGCAAACGATGTACCCCATTACACTTAGTTCAATGATCATGCACTGCAGGAACACAATTTACCAATTTATAGCAAAGTTGCTCAGGTTAATATTTTTGCTGAGGCATGTTAGGAATAAATCAGCAGCTGATCAAAAGATCTTACTTCCAGCTTAGTATTTTTTTAGTGCTTCTGTCATTAAAAAAATCTAAGCAGATTAAAAAATGTATACCAGTGAGGCTGCTGTTCCCAATTTTATCTTGTTTGCCAAAAATACAAATTGCATCCTTTAAACACAGCACTGAGGAAAACAGCTTATTTACATGAAATTTCTAGAGATTGTATACGCCAATGAAGCATAGCTGCATTGGTAACTTCAAAGCTTTCACTGAAGAAATGGTCTTATTAAACTTAGAAAAAAACCTGTTCTTGAAACTTAAGTTTGGGAACTAATTTTCACGCTGGTTAATCTTGCAAAGATAGAACTTCAGAAAAACTCCAGCAATCAAAGAATTACTTTTGGTAAAGAACAAAAACTTATCCTACATTAATACGGGAAAAAAGACAATTAATAAAAACCTCTTAGGAAACCTAACAGCTATTAACGGACTCCTTTGTCAAACACTGAGTGCTTGCCAGGACAAAATGTTGTTTAAAAGCTAGGAATACTGGGTAAAGACCAGGCCTCGCAGGAAAATCATGTAAGTTCTGTGGAAACTCAGAGGAACCAGGAATAGCATCCTAGCATTCTGAATTGAGTCATGAAGGCCAAGTGAGAGAGTGATAAAGGCGGGGGGGGGGGGTTTGTACAGGGCATTCCATGTGTAGGAAACTTGTACAATGATGGAAATCTATCACAAGTGGTTCAGCATGGCTAAGGTGGCTAGTGCCTGAGACGCAGGGGAAGAAAAGGTGTGAATACTGGAAAAAATAAGTCATGACTTCTTAATGATATGTGAAAGGATTTTAGTTTAATCCTGAAAGCCAGAAGGCACAGGTTGTAAGCAAAGAAATGACATAAACAGAATTGCTTGTCACCAGTGATGAAATAAACATGTGAGCATTAGTATATATGAAATAACATAAATAGGGGGAAAATAAGTCAGTATTTGCAGGTTGGATATACTCAGCCTTTGTGATGACCCTAATAGGCTACAGCTGTTTCGTCTCTGCAAAAAGCAAAACTTTTTGCTCTGAGTACAACACTAAGATCTTAACTCATCATTGTTTTCAGTCAGTGTTCAATGTGGTCCAGTCTAATTCTGACAGATTGAGGTTCCTTTCTCCACGTTTTCCCAGTCATACTTTTGGTACCCTAAAAGCATAACCAGAACTTGAGCCTTCGCAAATTAGCTCACATTCATTATAAACGTCTCCTTCAAAACTATTTGTGTCAGGAGTTTTGCTTTCATTCAGGCACAACTAATTCTCCCAATATTTATCACTTTATTTCTACCATTAAATATTTTATAGGTGCTCCTCCACTAAATTAAGATAATGGGAAAAGGCTGTCCTATGTACTTTTAGTTTCAAACCTAGTCCTTTTTACATTCTTGAATACTACTATGTAACTTTTCTCATATTCTTCTTAGGTATATTATTTAGGAATTTACCTGGTTGTAAATATTTTTCTTATGCTAGTACCTTTTATTTTGCTAAATATGTACATTTACGAACTATTATTACATTTCTTTTATAAATGTGTGCAATGCTATGTAAAGAAATTTTATTGTTTATTGGTGACTCTCAGTGACTACAAACTTGGTTCTAATGCTACCCGGATCCGTCCCTCCTAATAATTAATTGCCAAGGCTCCTTTTTAAGGTCAAAGTGCCCTGGTCCCTGCCCATCACCCCACCATGATGAATCTGATCCCATTCCTTCACCTATTGGATGATCTCTCTCCCAACAATTCTTCCCTCCCTCCTCCATCATCTACTTTATGTTCTACTTGAAGAATGGAGGTATGTCAAAAAAACACAGGAGCCAAATCTCAAAGAACTTCCCCAAGGCCAAAGCTGGAACAATTTGAGCAATAAAATAACATAGCATTGGTATAAAATATGCATGAGTCCATACAGATACAGTGGGAGAGCTTTTTTACATAAGAATTCCAAGTGAGTAGATTGCCTTCCCCAACAGGAGTTTAATTCCCTGATCTCCACTCTGAAGGTGGACTATACTTAGTAACTTGCTTCCAAAAGATGGAGTAGGTTAAGGGGTAAATACTAACTACAATGATGAATTTGGGCAAATCCAGGTATTATGTACCCCAGATATGATGAAAAAGGTACTTTTCCTCTAATATTCTTTCCAATTTCCCCTTCTCCCAGTCTAATCATCAGAAAAACCGACTGATTCAGAATGGGAGATATTTTCCAAGATACCCAGTCAGTACTCCTCAAGGTTGTCAAGGAACTAATGAAAAACTGTCAGACCAGAGGAGAACTGCAGAGATATGACAACTAACTGCACTGTGATATTCTAGACTGGATCCTGGAACAGAGTAATGGAAAAATGGTGAAATTCACATGAAATCTGGATTATAATTAATAGTAATACATCAATGCTGGTTTCTTAGTTTCGTCGAAAGTACATGGTAATGTGTTAATGATGGTGAAAACAGGATGGGGAGGGTATATTGGAACTGTGCAAATTTTGCAACTCTTCTGTAAATCTGAAGTTATTCCAAATTAGTGTGTCTGCCTATCCACCTACCTACCTATAAATGACTGAAATTAATACCCTCTTACCAAACCACTAAGAAACACCTGACCATTTTGACTTAACATTTATCTTCTGAGACAAATTATCTGGTTATTAGAGGTGATACAGAAATTTGCCATCAGACTTGGGGGTAAATTCCCATTTAGCCATCTTGTGGCTCCCTTGGACAAGTTTTAAATCTCCTTAAGCTGTAACTTTGCTTTTTGTAAAACAGTATGTAAAGCTGACAGGGAGATCTGCCTGCCTGTTATCTATTACATACCTTAAACTGTCTTTTAATTAAAACTGCTCACTCTATTTTCCAATTCAGGAAAGCTACAAAGTTATCTCACGACTGTATCAAAAACAGGGGGTGGAGCGGAGAAATTCCCTGCCTTCTTACCAATACCTACACACTGGCTGTGGATGCCAGAATATAAAAGGTAAGAGGGGAAACAAAGACTTGTTTTACTTTTATAATTGTGCCTAGAGATGGTCTTGCATTTAGAATTTGCCTTGAACTCAAACATTATTAGATACCATTCAAATATCGTTCAAATAAAAGGATTCTAAATGAGAACGTAAGAAAATTTAGCAGTTATAAGGGACAGCTGTTCAGTGTTAAAAAGTCACAGTTTTAAAAGTTAATTCAAGAAGCACACTATGCAGTGCTATTTTACCACATGAAATAAAGTGTGTGATGTTGTGGTAGGAAATATTCAACGAATCTGGATATTCTCCATTAAAAAGAAAGTCACAAAAATTTTGAGTATCCAAAGTTATATAGTTGGATCATGACTGGTATGTTTTAAACCAAGCACTCCTATATAAACATAGGGTGATGTTATACAAAGGTAAAGGAATATGAAGAATTTAAAATGCACAATCAAAAGTAACAGGATGGTAATTAGCTTAAAAATGAACACTAACTCGGAGCTTAAAAATTCTAATTTATTTCTCATAAATGCCACTTGATGCTTGACTCACAGCTTTATTTACATTTGTCTACAGCATCAGTTCCTCATGAAATGAACTAGTACAGCTTAGTTAAACCAAATGAAATCATAATCATCTGAACTGCCTGTAAACTATTAGCTAAATTTATAACCTTGCATTTGCTTAGTACAGCCAAAGTTTCAAATACAGAAAGCACAAGAATAAACCAATGGTAACATGTAGACTCTAGAAGATCATCTGGGCAATTTAGAAGGTGGACTTTCAAGAAGTCTGAGGCACAATTACAAGAGAGTAAAAGTTCTTGTGCAACCTACAGTAAACGTAGCAAAGAAAATTAAGACATAAAAAAACAAGGGGAAGTTCATTGTAAAAATATTATCAAAATACTTTTACATAAGGTATTTTGCTTTCATCTTTAGATAAGTTAAAGAGAAAAATCACTCATTTTAAAATAAAAAACAATTTTGTTTGGTCTACTGAACACCTTGAAACTTTCAACTTTTAATTGCAGTAGACAGTAATTTAAAATTAAGGAAAAAAACCCCCAAAAGTGGGTACTGATCCCCATGACAAAAAGTCCCCAGCACACTGTCGATTTCCCTTAATATACTTACCTTGCATTGTCACTGAAGATACTGCTAAGAGAAACCTTTGTTTTTAAGCCAGAGGACATAATGGAGCTCAAGTGACCAGATTTTAATTTTGAGAAATAAAACAAACGCTGAAAGTATTTTAAGCCATAAGTAATTTCAAGTGAATAGGAACAATAAGTATTTCTGCATCTCATGCAGAAATGAGCATTCATTTGTTACTCAAAAGAAAATTTTATGCAGTGTTTGAACATCTCAAGGCAAATAAATGTTCACTTAAATTCACAATATCTCTGTTGGTCTTTCAACCAGAGAAATATACTTCTGAAGCTTTCTTCAATTTGTTCCTCATTAACTATGATTTAACTTTGTCTGCACTACCATATGTGATAAACTGGATTAAATTTTAAATGATATCACATAAAACTTTTTAAAATATTAAGATAAACATCTTGAAATAGGTGTTTTTCTCATCAATAATACCAGTAAAGAGAGGAACTGGTTTTACACTTTTGCTCAAAATCATGTGTCAGGCAAGGAGAAATGAGTAACACCTCTTTCCTTCTGCAATTCACAAGATTTTTCTTCATTAAATGTGGTGGTACAAAAAGCAAAACTGAGTAAGAGAGAGAGAGACAAAGATTCTAAGGCACCCTCAGCATGGGGAATTTCAAAATAAAAGTTTCCAGTTGGCTTTTTCAACTAGTTTTACCTTTTCTGGTAAGAATTACTTTGACATAGATTAACATAAACAGGTGGACTCCTTTTCCCAGAATAACATAAACAGATTGTATCCAACTACTTTACCACAGTCTTGCCTCCATGCCCAAAGTTCAGGCAAGCCTAGGTTATCCTGTCTTCAGTCAATAGACAGTTCATATTCGGAAATGAAAAAAAACAAGAGTTCAAATTAGGAAACAAAGTACTTTGTCATAGCTGAAATGGTTTTAAGTGAAGCAAATGGTTGTAAATAATGAATGACAGAGCATATATTTTGGGACGTTATGGCTTAAAATACTATTTACTTTTAATTTCACAAATAAACACAGCTGTATTGTTCTGAAAAGCAATGAAAGGCATGCACCTCTACTAGCAGATTTAGCACTTCTGACCAAGTAAGACACCAACTTCTTAAAAAATATGCTTCATGCACTGTACTGATTTTTTTTTAAGATGTAAATTTTAATACATTATTTCTTTTTTGAACTTGAACGGGAACCAGAATGGGATGATCCAGAAGATGACCTGTGGTGCCTGTAAGACATAAGGAGAAAGGAGATAATCTAGTAAGCTAGAGTTGGTTATCCAGCATTCATTCATAAGACTGTGAGAACATAAAAAAATAAAACCTCATTATGTTGGCAAAAATAATTAAAATATAAGATACAAATGTATACACATAATAACTAACTAGTGTTTAGATGTTGGATGTGAGCCCAGTAATAGCATAACCATAATTTAAAATTCTCTATAATTTACAAGTATCTTCTCTTTTCAATATATAGCCACCTCTCAATTATTTAAGGCAATGAAGGAAAGCCTTGCAAAAATGTGTAAAATTACAGATAATATACAACAAAGGCATATAAACTTGGTAATGGAAGTGTGACTTAATCAATCCCTGTGATACACTGTAGTGTGGTAAGTCTATATGTAAAACAAATACAGCAAGGCTTCTGATTGTGTATGAAAATATATATTCATAAATAATTACGTTTGGAAATCTAGGTCACACAAGATGATTGTACAATTAGTTATAGGGTTATATTCATGCAGCTAATATGAATAAGTCAATATATCAACCTGGGTAAAGTAGTGGTGTTCCGAGGGGTTGGCCCTGGGCTCAGGGTTGTTTAGTGTTTTCACCAATCACCTGGCTTATGGAATAGAGAACATGTTCATTAAGTTTAGATGACAACAAACTAGGGGGATTATATGTGGCTAAGATAAAAATTTGCAGAGTGGTAAGAAAGCAACAGAATGAATTTCGTTCAAGTACGGAGTAATTTTCTTACAAAGGAGCAAATGCACAAAAACAACACTAGTAGTGTGTAAGCTTAATATCTAAACTTTAAAATGTGAAGCAAATTAATCATTCTGTACAAGAAGGAATCATGAGGTAATCCTACCACTGAACCCAGCAATAATTAGATTCTACTTAATTCTTATTTTCACAAGCTGAAAGGATATGGAAAATTTGCAAAGACCACAAAGGAAATCATTAAAATGCCTATATAATTTGACATTGAGAATGTAGAGAAAGTTAATGAAACTGAGTAATTAGCCTGTTGCAGAAAAGGTTGACGGATGACACCTGCACTCTCCAAATTTTAAAAATGTCAATACAAGTAAAGTGATCTAGTAAAGGTCTTTTCCTTAAAAAAAAAAAAAAAATTTGGACTGCAAGATGAAAAATGTATTAGCTACAAAAACAATTTCCTTATATCCTTATAGATGAAGGGCATAAAACAATAATTTGCTGTGGAAATGCATTTATACATATTTAAATGAGAAAAGATTTCCAATGATCTAAGATAATTTTTTTTACTAGAGGCCCCAGAATTGATTTCTAATATTTAATGTAAAATCAGTAACATAAATCAATACATTTAAAAATCAACTTCTAAATTATTTCTACATACAGCCTCTGAATTACAATCTTAAAAAACAGAAATAACCGAGAGTTGGCTATAATAATCATATATGAAAATAAAAATTTAAACAATAAAATGACCAGATAGTGGAAGAGTGGTTTGATCTACAACTTTTCTAAGCAACCTGATCAAAGCACACAGGATAAACAAAGTAATTAATGGTTTTGAAATTCAAAGTTGAAAAGTGTAATTTAAAATTGGAACAAGGAGATAATGAAAATCTAATCCTTGACTAGGAAGTTTAATCTATTAAACACACTTAAGAACACCCATTCTTATTTCTACAGAAACCCAAACCTTTCGGGTGACCGTGATCTTGTTCGTCTTTTTTTGCGATCACCAGATGAAGAAGATCTAGAACGACTTCTCTTTCTGTTCCTCTCAGGAGATGATGATGAACTTGAATAAGATCTTTTTCGTGGGGAAGAAGAGCCCCTGTGGGACCTGGAGCTGGATCTTCATTGATTGAGAAACAAATCAAACATTTCATTAAAAGAAGAAATGAGGCAGATCATTTAGTTAACAGATAGCTCCAAAAATAAACAGGATATACAACTGAAAATTTTATAAGAAGGAATACTTACTGCATACTCAACAGAAGACTTCTGGTTCAACCATGAAAACAATTCTATTTAAGTACAATTACTTTAATTTCATCTCTTTAACATTCTAAGTGTTCATTACTTATAATTAAAAACCAGCTTAATAAAGAAGAATTTTTTTTTTTTAACTTAAGGCTTTCATTTTAAAGTATACATAAATAACAAAACCAAAAGGTAACTGCATTTGCATGACTTTACGTCTAGAAAACATCTTCCCATTTGGGAAACAAACTTGTATGTTATATACAACTTCCTGAGGCAAATAAACATAACAGTTCCTTGAGGAATTAAGCAACTTATTAGTTAAGTTGCTACACAAAGGGCAGGGATAGGGGACAGCAATGAGAAAGAACTATTAAACTGCCAAATAATCAAAGAAAAATAAAATGAGTAACTTTAAAACTTTGATTTACGTTAACAATCTTTATTTTTATGAAGGACTACTATTCATGAAGTATGAAGTGTTGACATTCACATGTTTCAGGTAGAAGTAAATGTGCAAATGTTTAAATGCAAATTTTTTCTTCATTTACATATTTTGGTTGAAGGAATTTAGCTCAAACTTCCCAAAAAATTCACCTTTGGGCTTAAAATAAAATCAGAAAGCCCAAAAGGAGAATTCTTTGGAAAGTTATAAGCAATGAAAAAAATATTTGGGAAGAACATGAAGGCTGTTCTGTAAATCTGAATTCTAGTACTTCCCAAAGGGAACTAGGATTTAAGGATCTTCACCTAAGCAGCACTTAAATAAAAGTACTAAAACATTGATAATAAATAACAATAAACTCACTTGCTCTCCATTTTGTATTGGCCTAATACAAGCCTGCGTATCACTCTTTCTTCCTTTAATGTTAAACTGCAATTGCCCTTTAATGCTACAGATTTGGCTCTACCAAGCAATTATTTTTACCAAAAAACTATCATTAAACTTCAGTGTGAATTTCCACACAAGTGGAATTTTAGTCATTTTCTATTCTTGTTAGATGCTTTAAATAAATGATCAATAAATCAACTTAAAGGGCAGCATATTTTGACCAAATTTAGGAAAAAAATTTCAAGAAAGTAAACACTAATGTTTCATTTGCTTCTTCACAAACTGTTTCCCTCTACAGGTTGGACCAAATGCAACCTGAAGTTAACAGTAATGCTTACTTAAGACCACATCCTACCTAGACTAACCAACCATATGTATTTTTTTTTTTTAACCAACCATACTTCTTGATTTAATTTGTAAAATTTAAGAGGAGTGCTTGTTTTATATATAATATTTATGTATAACATTTTATATTTATAATTCTATAATATTTTGTACAATATTACCAAAAAATAGAAACGTTCCAGAAACTTTATCTGATATAAATGACAAAACAGATTCTGTAAATACCGAAACAATTGCCCTACAAAACAAAATCTGTTTTGAGGCAAGGTTAATTTTCTGCCTTTTAACACAGTAAACTTTTTCTTTGCATATCTCTGATTTTATTTGAACTATTACTGCAAACATGATTTTAATGTACTAGAGATCTGGTGTTAAGACTTGGCTCCATCTTCCTATTTCATCACATTTTAGCTAGCACAAAAATAACAAACCTTGCATTATGCAAAATAGCAGCCTTAATTCAATCATGGGAATGTCTTGGCACACTGCTGGCAATGGAAACATCTCATGGTGAGAAAATTAAGCTGAGGCAAGTGCATTAGTTTTCTAATGCTAAAATAAAATTGACAGGTAGAAGCAAAATAAGAGGAAAAAAGCAGCAACGCCTTCTGCAGCCTTTAAATATTTTTTCTCTCTGCTTTACAGAGAGATGCTACCTCATTCACCTTGATTTCGACCCACGAGATCTCGAACGTTCTCTGGAACTGGAACGAGACCTTGACTGCGAACTGGAAGAACTTCTTGAACGGGACCTGGAACAACATGGAAGGATTTTTTTTTCCAGGACCACTTAAATGAACTTTGTGAAATGAACACTGAAAGAAAAATATATATTAGAGTTCATTTTCATATAAAAAGGCAACTATTTGAGATATATATTTTCAAAACACAGTATTTTAAGGTAACTAAACATTTTAAATATTTATGCCCAAACTTAATTAAAAAAATCAACTATCACTTTCCAAGTTTGACTAAATAACTCCAAAAATCAAATTGTACAAATAAAAACACTAAGCATTATCTCACTTCATTAATAGTGAATAATTTCTGTTCACAATTTTTAAAGCAACCCAGGACTTACACATCCAGCAATACTGAATGTTGCTGTTTATAATTTAACTTCTCTGATAGATCTCTATCAATTTCCCTAATAAAATTCCTTCTGTTTCCTTAGTCTCTAGCTAGTATGACACTTTAAGTATGACATGTGTATATTTGTTTAATTGCTATGTTTTTCTGTCTACTCAAAGGTTAGAAAATTAAAGAGAAAATACATTAACAATCCTGTCATTGCCTTAGGTAATTATATTACTGAAAAATGATACAAGGGGAGACAGATATGGCCCACTTAAATTTTAAAAATCACAAATGAAATAAAATTCACGGGGCGCCTGGGTGGCTCAGTCGTTAAGCATCTGCCTTCAGCTCAGTTCATGGTCCCAGGGTCCTGGGATAGAGCCCCACATTGGGCTCCCTGCTCCGCAGGAAGCCTGCTTCTCCCTCTCCCACTCCCCCTGCTTGTGTTCCCTCTCTCGCTGTGTCTCTCTGTCACATAAATAAAATCTTTAAAAAAAAATAAATAAATTTTACTTATTAACCTTATACCATTAATTTATCCCTTAACATACCTTGTAGAAAAAGATTACTATTACATTTACATCTTAAAATTACTATATTATCACTCCTATAAAGCTTTCAGGCTTTACAGTACTCAAACAAAAATTATCTAACTTTAGTTAAGTACTCAATTAGCTAATATTTTTATCCCTAAGTACCATTAAAATTCATGGCCCATGGCTTCACTGCATCGTGAAAAGAATTCTTCAAGGGAACATTGTCTATATAAGGTACTGCTTTTGTTCACCTAAAATTTTCATTGTTGACTATGCAATCAGGTAAGATTTATTAAAATTTTACATTACTAGCAAAATAATATTCAAGTACAACACCAACTAAACCCTCTTTTTCCTGGACATCTCAACATCATGAGCATTAAGCCAATAGAACTAATATGTCTGAATTTGCTCCTTTACTCAAAATACCTCTATCAAAGTAAATTATTAAAACATTGTACATTAAGCAATGATTTAGTGTCTAGAAAATTTCTGTAGCCTTTAACATCATGAGTGAAAATATAAATCTTCACATTTTAAAGTTCCTAAATGTATACTACCTATTTACATAATTAAGTATCACTATATAATGGTTTAAATGAATTTTTAAGGTCTATTTTAGTAAAAGGCATGGTGCTAAAAATGGCCCAAGGAAGTTTCACATTAAAACTTTGCATTTCTGAAGATACTAGACAGTAACTTCATGGCGCTAAGAAAAAATTATTTTGTAAATGTGGACTTGAATGAAATCTCTAAAATAAAAAGGAAAGCTTATTCAGTCAAGAAAAGCAAAATTTATAAATAAAGAAGTTAGATACTGACATTTTGACTGGTGTTACCCTTGACCTGTACCCGTTTACCTGGACCTAGACCTTGAACTTGAGGGGGAGGATGAGCGTGATGAAGATCGTGAATGTGAAGATCGAGACTTTGAGCGACTTCGTCTATTAGATTTCTTTTTATTACTATCTTCTTCTTCACTGGCATCAAGATTATATTTTGAGAGATCAGCATCATCTTCATCCTCATCCTAATAAAAATTCAATTATTTAGACATTTGTATATTAATGCTATCTACTAGGAATGATGAACAGTTCTGTGTACTGGACATCTCCATATGGATATATAGTATCATCAACAGAAGTATGGTATCATCGACATCTCAGCAAATTCTCGATCCTAAAATCTGCCTACTATATTCTTCATCTCAGCTAAACAGACTATCTCAGACATTATAGTGAAGTAAACCTAAAAGTCGTACCTATTTTTTCTTTTTCTGTCACAATGTATCACCAAATAAGCTGTAAAGAATTTTCATTTTTACCCTTTAAAAGTCCTTGAATCCCTCTTCTTTAGTCTAAGTTCACAACTTTGCTCTTTTCTCCAGTATATTACCGTATAACCTCTCATCTAGTCTCCCTAACTCTAGTAATCCATTCTGCCTCCCTAATATCTTAATATATTGACAGTCACCACTCTGAAACAGATCAGATTTGTTTGATCTCATTTGTTAAGAAACAAGCTTTAAAAATTGCTCCACATTGATTTGTTTAGTTGCATTTGAGGACTTCTTATGATTAGACCTCAAGTGTATCCTTAATCTGGAGGTATACATCAGGCCATAAAACTTTATACTCTGGACTTAGAACGAACACCACCTGACCTGATGGTGGTGTTCGTCCCTCTCACCACATTCTCCCCTCTGCTCTAACATTTATGCGTGATTTTTTGATGTTGCTTCTTTCTTTCCTATTTAAATGACTTTTATTTGCTGTTCTCTGCCTGAAAGTGCTGACCACAGCTCTTGTGGCCAGCACCTAATAACATTCTATCATTCAAGGTCTCAGCTCAAATTTCACCTCCTCAGAAATCTCCCCATCCACTGAAACCAAAGTAGCTCTTCTCATGATCTGTTATCACATTTATCTTTACAATACCATTGCTATCTAAATTATCTTGTTCATTTATGTCTTTCCCCTTGAGAACTGAAGTTCCATTAAAAGAAGGATGGCTCTGTCTCCATTATTATTGTATCTCCAGAGCCAGAAGAGTGCTTGGCAGAGTGAAGCTCGAAACCTTTTTGAGAACAAATGAATACATAAAACCTATTTTCACTATTGGACAAAGACCATTGAAAAGATTCATGTTATATCATAGCTCAATTAAGGCTAAGGGGAAATAAGACAAGGAAATCATTTACCTCATCTAATTTATATTTAGAAAGATCTTCATCCTCATCCTCTTCTTCTCCCTCAGATTCTTTATCTTCAACTTCCTTTAAAATAGATGCAGGACCAACTGCCTTCCCTCTGTATTTTTTCTTTTTACGTCCAAACTAGAGAAAAAGTTTCATATTTCTGTTAGCTGAAAATGTTTTAAAATTACTATTTTTTCTAAGAAATTACTTTTATATACTTAAGTCAATAAATCTTTTCAAGTTAATTGTAACAATTATATATTTAAGTAAGTTAGGACTTCTTAAAAAATGGTAAGCTGCCTTAAAGGATACAAAGTATACTTATAAAAACATACATTTATTATGCCTTTGCATCTAAGGTATTTTTTACATGTTTTCTAATTTGTGTTCAACCTGCACACTAATGTATAGCTTACCTCATCATATTCACCATCAGATTCTTCTCTTTCTATATATTCAACATTTTCTCTTTCATTAAAACCACCACCATAGCCTAAAAAGGGAGGGGGCATAAACTGTTACCCTATGACAATTCATTAAAATAACAAAAACATGTCAAAATCACCTCCAAGCAACAGAAAAAGAAAAGAAAAATCTCATAAATGACATTTGCCTAGCTAGTAAATTACTAGTTTTAAAAAAGCATATTAAAAAGTATCACTACAGAGAACAGTGTCAAAGTTACATACTTCGGCTGAAAAAGCCCTGCTGCTACATTTCTAGCTCTTCTCAATTTCAAAATGTCCTGTATGACTTACACTATGCATGCAATACATGGGTGAAAAACATCTCCTCAAATCTATGCTATAACCAAGTTTTGAAACAACTTTCTTCTGTACTTTATCATAATTCTTCTGAGAGGAGTGGGCTCGGTAAGAACTAAGAATCAAATTTCACTGATTACCAGTTGCAGATAGACTGTTATCTTTTGATATGTTGAAATTTTGCTGGAATAAAATGTAGCTAGTGTTCGGAATATTCCTAATTATATAAATACAAGAACATAATAAAGGACACCTAAACTGGTTTTATTACAACTATTTTTAATATATTGTTCAAAGGAGACAGTAAACTCTTAAACTGAAAATAGTCTATTAAAAAGTAGTCAAGATCAGCAAACCACTATTCTTTGATGTCACAACTAACATCTGTAATTGGATTGACCGTTTTTTGACACAGGCTTAAGAGAAACTGGAGTTAGTTTTAGGGAAAGAGTGAGATTTTCAATAAATCTCCCACTGAAAAAATAATAGACATTATGTCAGCAAGAGCAACATTATCTAACTACTACTGCACATACTGCAGAGCAGTACCAGCACATAAAGGCAGTGATTCCAAGATGTAAGGACGTCATGAACGAGCAAAACACTAAACAAACTTATGAACAAAAAAGTATTTTTAAAGAACTTAGGATATGTGGCTTTAAAATTACCAATCATGGGCATTTAAAAAATGATCAATTACCCTATCATCATTTTATAAGAGACACAAATAGTAGAAGGGATAGAACTATCCCAACAAAATAATGTAATAAATTTAACTTTCTTAAAAAAAAAATCACATTCACATCTTATCTTCATTAGAGTTTGTACCAGTGAAAAATGCAATGTGTAGGTGCTTATCCCTCAAAGTTGCATGTGATCCCTTTCTTCCTCCTCCTACCTTATTTCAGAGACAATATGGATTTCAACTGTGTTATACACGAATTTCCTTTTGCTTCTGTACATGACATGCAAATGAAGAGTGGATTAAATACCAGGAACAACTTTTCCTTACTAAAATCTTGGCTCTAGCTTTTCAGAAATTAAATATAAAAAGAGAAAATCAAGTACAAACGAGTATATGATGAACCTCAAGGAAACAGCTCATATTCAATGCTAATTTTAGATTACAAATACCGTGGAAAGTTATAATTCAATGTAGTTTGTTACCTCTAGATATGTTTAATATTATATCAGTATGTCCTGGGATTAAGGTATGAGTAATGCAATAAACAACAAATTTTAAAAGATGACTAACAGTAAAGAGCTAAGCTTCAAACTACGTAAAAGTAGGAGAGAAACAAAAAAAAAACTTCACAGGATCTAGACGGAAAATAAGTCATTTTAAGAGATGATTAATAATAAAGAACTAAACTCTAAAAACTTAAAAGGAAAAAAAAACTAAAACAAAAACAAACCAAAAAAATCCATAGGATTTAGATGGGAATTAATTCACATACGGGGGGAAAAAAAAAAAAAAGGACAGTGAACAAATATAATGCAATAGCATGATTACCTTCAGGTCAGCAGTACAGAAAAATGCCTGATAAACTAGACTGTTTATATGTGAAAACGTGTAAAAATATTAAAACAATCCTATTTAAATTCAATAGTTGGGCTTTTGGAGAGTTCTTTGTTCACATTTAAGTAATTTGCAGCTGAAAAATGGCATGGCAAATAAATTAGGATTTAGAAAGTGAACTGTAATTCACAAGTAATTTTGCATAGGTATGTAAATAAAATTATTTTTTTCAAAAAAGATTTTATTTATTTGAGAATGAGAGAAAGAAAGAACACAAGCAGGGGGAGGGCAGAGGGAGAGGCAGACTCCCTACTGAGCAGGGGGCCCGATGTGGGACTTAAACCCAGGACCCCAGGACCACGACCTGAGCCGAAAGCAGCCGCTTAACCGACAGAGCCACCCAGGCGCCCTGTCAATTTACTTTAAAATGAGTATCATAGCAAACACAAAGCCATTCTAGTGTTCTCATATAGGCTACAGAAAAAGAACTTAATTTTTGACAAGAACATTACTGTAGTATTTTATTTGAAGGGATAATGCAGAAGTCAGCAATCTTTCAGTAGTACATCAAGTTTTCTTTTACGCACAGACTATCCCACGCTTAGGAAATGTTCCCCAGAACCTCGGACTTCCTTATTAAAAATAGTAAAGAGACACTGGAGAGCAATGCTCTAGGTTATTTCACACCTTCAACTCTGACAAGACAACTAGTTATTGCCAGAGAAGTGGGAAAGGGTCAAGACACCAGAATCACAGAAAAAAATACTGAGTAAAGGAAAAGTGAGAAGACCATAGTCACGAATGAAGTTTTTACTTTGGAAAACAAAATGAAACAAAACATCTCTGGCTGCCAGTGGGGCAGGGAGGCAGAATATGTAGACACCAGCTAAGGGGCTAGTTCTCTAAGACAAGATATAGTGGTATTCCTGTCTAGGGGAGTGGTGGAAAAGAATTTTTGAGGGAATAGAGGAGAAATGAAGGAGTTACTAAGCACATCTAGATTTCTGGCTTACGCAACAAGCATATGGTGGGTAGTCCTAATCATGAGAAAGAGATCACTAGAAGAGGGCCAGGTCCTGGGGGAAAATCATGAGTTCAGTTTGGATATAATAAGTTTGACATTTACATGATAATGCTGAATAGGCAGCTGAATATATGGCTCAAAGAAGTCTCAACTGGAGACATACATCTGAGTATTATGGTGTGCCGAAGATTACTTAAACAAAGGACTTAGAAAAAAATGCCCAGAAAATAAAGAACAAAGAAAGCTTAGAGACTGGACCCTGAAGATACTCAACGAACATTCTGTGGCCAGGCAGAAGACGATGAATCTAAAAAGGACGCAAATAAACTACCACAGGTGTGGAGAGAAAAAAGATAAAAAAAAAAAAACCAAAAACATTCTTTAGAAGGTGAAGAAAGGAAAAAAAAGGGAGACCCTTATTAGAAGGCCCCAATCTACCCAATTAATATAAAGGCTAAGAATGAGAAGAGTGGGGTAAGATTTGAGGATTGAAAAAGAAAAATATCTAGGACATTGGACTATAATCTCACATGAAGAGAATACTAAACATACAAAAAACAAAACATAAAAACACCAAAAAACGGGGGGAATAAAAAAACAATTTCTGTTGCAGCCTTGAAGGGCTAGGTCCAGATGATTCTGGAAGGGCTAATGGGTCTCATATCCCCAGAAACCACACAGTGGAAGTGATCTGAAGTTCTCAAGCAAAAGAAAACAGGGAAGTAGTTTAGTAAGTCTGACAATAACTATATATAGAAGAAAAACTTTGATTATATGATGTATGAGTCACTACACGACAAAATGAGATTTGATAATGTGGTTGAGCTAATTGCTGATAACTGAAAAACTATATTCGATTAGGTAAATATTTTCATCTCACCACAGAGAACACACAAAGCCAATGGTAACCTATTACTTAGGCCAATGGTTACCAAACACCATCCTAATCACCTACAGATTTTTGGGACACACACCCAATGAGCATTCATAGGTCTGTTTTGAAGTCTGTTTTGAAAAAAAGTTTCTCAAATGACACCAAGACACAGCCAAATTTGAGAATTACTGCCTAATCGTTAGACAATTATCTTAAAAGGTGCCTCTCTGCCCTTCCTAATGTCACTATTTGTGACTCTCTAACACTGTACTCCGTAAACTGTGATATTATTAAACAAAAGATGACCTTTTTTTGGGTATGAGAAAAATATCAAGATAAAAACCTAAGGGCTTAACAGAATCCTCAACTACTATGCTCTTATAAGAGAAGGTGATAGAATTATTAATTAATTTTTCTTTCTTTTAAAATCATTTAGTTAGAATGTGATTGTATTTTACCTGTTCTTTCTTCTAACTTAGCATACTTTGGAGTATTACACATGTTACACTCTGATCTTCTGGCCCAATTCACATTACTGCATCTTTAGAAGAGAAAAACACCAGATTAGTAGTCTATAATGCAATATAAGAAAAAAAGTAAAATTTTAGACATTCTAGAATTTTAAAATAAAAACTAGGATGAAATCACTACCATAAAGAAATGTTTATTAAGAATACTGCAAAGAATATGTACCAGTAGCACACATTTTCTGAAGAGAAAATATGGATTCCGACAAAAGACTGAACTACTTAAGCAGAGAAGCAAAAGCTATACAGTCTGAAGAGTGCCTTTGTCATTTTTCCAAAACGAGGCAAATTATACCTACAGAGATTTTGATGCCTTAGAGGGAAAATTCATTTTAAATTAAAGGTTTCACTAATTTTTCAGTCTCCAAATTCACCTCAAAGGACAGTAAAGTTATACCGTCTAAATAAAGTTAAATTTGTTTTTGAGGAGTAAGTGCAAGGACTGAATTTCATAGCATGTCAAATCCAGTGATTTAATCTGTTGGAAAATTCTCCAATACAAATTTAGTATCTATAGGATCAGAAATTAATGAAAACCCTCTTCTGATTCAGTCCTTTTTCATATATGTGATTCATCTGCACAACAGAAAAGATGGAAGTTGGAAAAAAAATCTATACAGAACTTGAAAATCAAAAGTATTAAGGAAAAACTACCTAACGAGAGATAGTTATAGCAAACAACTTAAAATTCTAAAACTACTTTGTAAACAGGCAAAATGAATTTTGTAGTGTATTTCGTATTAATGATAGAGGCTGAAAATTTTTGAGATTTTTCAATAGAAAGAAGTAGGTTTTGGTAGTTTTAAATAGCCCTTTTTTGGGGAATGCAAGCTTACCTTAATCATTCATTTACTAGTATACATAATCCATCACAGTAAAAACTAATACTATCATTAAAAAATGAGAATTTAAAAATTCTTTATATTTTCTCTATCAGATACGGACTAAACAATCAACTTATCTTTGATTTAAAAAGTTTCCTTGGTTTGTCAATGTGACTAGTAAGAACTGGAAATATTAACAAGTAGTGGCTAGACATATTACTATGGAAGAAAAACTGGATAATTTAAAACACATACGTTTTGCACTGCCAGTCATTAGCACTAAAAAGGCCTCGGCTCTTTTCTGCAAGTGTCTTCCCTATTTCAGTACCCCCAGCTTTCATCATCTTAGCCTCAGTCGTTTTCTCTGACAATAGAAGAAAATAATGCATTATGAATCTGGGGAAATTAAAAAAATGATCTGTACATAGTTGTAATAGAAGCTTCCTTAAATGCTTACCCCGACCACATCTATTACAGCTGGTTCTTCTGGCAAAGTTTACATTTCCACATCTGAAAATAAAGAAAAGAAATACAGAGATGTTATTTAAATCTACAGAATTTTAGAAGTTCTTTATGCACAACTTTTAATGTGTCCTTACTATACACCTATATCCAGAACCTCTAACGCCATCTCAAATTACAAACAAACAAACAAAAACAAAAAACCAACCCCCACCTCATCCTCGCAATGTAGGTGGAAAAAATATAAGATTTAAAATCACAAGTCCAGGATAAAAAACTCCAATCTTTCACTAACCGGTTAGTCATTTAGGATCTCTGTGTTTCAGTGTTCTATTAGCACCTATCGATTATAACAAAATCCCCTTGGCAAAGGTGATGTAAGATAGGATTCCACTTCAACAATTACTGAGAGGCACTGAGAGTTAGAACAACTTCAAAATAAATCCTAGTACAGAAAATAAGAAGATATATACAAAAATGTGTTAAGTATTATAAAAAATACATAATCCTAAAGATGGGCCAAGGGGTAAAATAAAGATAAATCAGAGACGGTTTCATGGATCTTGACAAAATAATCTTTTTACAAGCAGGAGATAACAATGTAAAGAAGATAGGTTATACTAACTAAAAATATAAATAGGTTCAATAATTACAAGGAAATGGAGTTTTCTGGGGGGTATTTATCAAACCTCTGAAACCTAGTTGAAAGAAATAACCACAACCAATAAATTCAACATGGTGCAACACAGCACAGTATCACTTTGTTTATATTCAGCAAACTTAATTAAAAACAAGAAAATTATCAGGTGCACTAACAATGATGGTCTTAAAAATGCATCTGTATATTGGTAAAAGCATGTTAAATGCTCTGAATGACATGCAAAGCTTAAATTTTAAAAAGTTGATTTCTTTTAGGTGTTACACTAGCATGAAATAAACATGTGAATTATGGAATGGGTATAAAGTGAGCATTCCATATAATTTTTAGATCTTTTTTCCCCATAAAAAAATATGCCTTATGACCCAAATAAGCATTGAAAATATATCAAATCTATCCTGAATATACACACTGTAGAAATAATACTCTATTCACATAATCGTAACGGAGTTGAATGTACTCTCCTAGACCTACTTCAAATATCTGCATATGCTGTCATAATGACACCATCAAAAGCACATCATTCTACAAGTAACCAACAACACAAAAATCACAAGCTGTTTATCTTTTGAATTTTTTCAATAGTCTGTATCACTTAGAGCAATGCTATTCATAGCATATGAATTTGTTCTATTCAATACTGTCAGGCTGACCTGATCCTTCAGATCATCTCAATCTTTACCAAGCGAGCCATCCATTTATTATGAAATAAACGCAACAATATTTCATTTAAACTACTTAAAGTGTGGACAGAAGTCAAATGTTGGGGAAATATGGATTTAATGTCCTTTAAGGACAGTAAATGATTTAACTTTTCTAAAACTACTACCGATAGCTATCAATTAAGAGTATTCACATTTGGTTATATTTTGTTGCTCTACACACTATCTATACTATCGTGTATTCATTAAAAGGGAGCTATTCTATCCCAGTCTTTTAGTAAAGTTAAATAACCTACTTACATGGTCTGTAAGCAATAGAACTGGAATTAAACCCACTTTTGTTTTCTTCAAAGTTTCTCCTCTTTACTACATGAACTCTGTATTTGTGGCGAGCTTAAGAAGAAATCAAAGATTTTTATTTGAATGTGAGTTGTGTATCCAATTTTTTGGACAATTACTTTCCATGCATTTCCAAATAGGTACATTTATTTGAGCACCCTTCCAAAGAATCTGGCAATTTAATAGAGCACACTGGCTTCAGCAAACAATGTCAAACAGCTCAGCCACGAAAACACGTGCTTCTCTGCTGCAGGAATCTCCAGGGCTGAGCAGCCAAAAACACAGGCCTCTCGGCTCTAACGAGGCGATATTGTGGGGAAATTAAAGATCAATAAAGAGAAAAAAAGTCAATATTTCCTAAATCAAAGAAGGGTAGTGTTTGGACGGGGGGAGGGGTACAAACAGTAGGGAAGAAAGCTGAAATTAAAAACTAAAAAAACAAGGCAAATTATGAGAAGCAAAAAGACGAGTTCGAGAAAGCAGCTTCCCGCGAACGAGAGTAAAGTTCTGCGGGAAAAAGTCACGTGGGGCATATCCAATAGCAAGCTGGCCTCGACTCTGGAGATTTCCTTATCGCTGAAACCTGGCCGGGGTGGGGTGTGGGGGCAAAAGGTAGGCCATCTCGCTCTCGAAAAAGAGGGGCTGCCTTGGGGAGACAATGTCGAGGAAACTTGGAGACATACTCAACACAAAGGCTCCCGAAAGAGCTCATCGAGAAGAGACCGGAGCCTCCTTCCCGCCTGGAAGCTGGCCGTTCGCCGCCTCAACCCGGCTTGAGGTACCGGAGACCATAAGAACAGAAAACGCCGAGCGAACCTGGGAAAGCTTCTACCGATAAACCCTGCCCCAATTCGGGACCCTTCATGAACTCACTTTTTGTCAGGGCAAATCCAGTCACCGTCACTGACTCGGAAATTCTTGGTCGACATCTTGGACGCCGCCACCACAGCTACCCGCAGCTACGTCTTCGCAGGAGGAAGCGGGCTGGGGACTTTCGGCACTCCGGGGCTGTCCCCACGACGCCTGACTCCGACGCACGACGGCACCAGGGCTTGATAATGAGGACGCTCGGCCGGGATTGAGTGTGAACGTTATAGTCCAGAGTAAGATGCCTGTGCGATTGTTTCCTGGCCGAGAGAGTTATGGTGCAAAGGTATTCTCTGGAGCTAAAGTAACAGGCGCCGCAGGGTCAGCCCAGGCTGGAGGCCTTCGTGGCACACTGGAAGCCTCGGAGAGCCCCCTACAGGCGGGAGGACCCGAAAGGAAAATACTTCCGCTCATACGGGCGGAGCTAGGGAGCCCAGGCGGAAGTGACTGTAATCAGGTTTGAGTTTGGGACCGCGGGTTGCTCGGGCTGGGTTTAGGGGGTGAGATACGGTGGACTAGTCAAGTATTTGTAGAAGCTGTTTTAATAAAGGATTGAGAACTCTGTTCTTTAATTATGCACGCAGCACACGGATATCATTTAGAAGCTTACTGTTTTTTGACACAGACGTAGGTATAACAGATAAGCAATGTACATGTGGGAACCGACCAGTAATTTTGAACTAGGATATTGCCAATATTGTGGAAATTATCTGTGTCTTTTACCCCTTGCTTCCCTCCAGGGGTAACACTTTCCTCTATCTTGGGTTTGTCCTTTTGCTTTTTAAAAATTTATGTTTATAAACTGTTGAGCTTTACAAGGATGGTTGGTTGTGACGTAATTTACAGCCTTTCCCTCCTCCCCCCCCCCCCCCCGCCACAACAGTGTACTTCCAAATTCGTTTTAGGTTGTTGCATATATTTGCATGTGCCTGTAGTTCCTTAATTTTACTGCTGTATAGTGATAATATTTCTTTCTGTGACAGTGTATCCCTTCTACTTACCAGGTTTGTCGTTACAAACAACGCTAGTATAAACATTCTAATGCGCGGATCCCTGTACTAAAATGCAAGAATTTTTCTAGAGTACAACATATACCTAGAGAGAACATTTTAACTACTTCCTAGTTATAATAACTGCTTTAAAATCTGATAATTTTAGCATCTTAGTCATTTAGGGGTTAGCAGCTGTTGATTTTATTTTTCCTTGAGAATTGGTTGTATTTTCCCACTTCTTTGTATGTTGATTAATTCTCTTTGTTGAGTAATTTTTATCTTGGACATTTTGAATATTATGTTGCATAGACTCTGGATCCTGTTAAAAGCCTTTGAGGAATATTGGTTATTTTGTTTTGTTTTAGGAGGGGGTCAATCTCAGTTTGGTTCAGTTGCACAAGTTCAGTCTCACTTTCTGTGTGTTCTGGTCCCTATCAGTTCAGTTTTCAAAGGCTTTGTTATTCTGCTTTGAGTCTGTCCTATACATACAACACTGGGGGAGTATTTTGAAATTTGGGGAGTACATTAGTTCCCCCTTATATGCAGTTTTGCTTTCCCTGGGTTCAGTTACCTGTGATCAACTATGAGAAGCAGATGATTCTTCTGACTTATCCTCAGGTCAATAGTAGCTTAACACTTTGTTACAAATGCCTATGTCATTCACTTCACTTCATCTCCTCCTGTAGGCATTTTATCATCTCACATAAAAAGAAAAGGGTGAGGAGTGCCTGGGTGGCTCAGTCGGTTGAGTGTCCAACTCTTGGTTTTGGCTCAGGTCATGATCTCCAGGTCGTGAAATGGAGCCCCACATCAGGCTCAGTGCTCAGCACGGAGTCCACTTGAGATTCTCTTTCTCCCTCTTCCTCTGCCCCTCTCCCCTGTTCACACATGCTCAGTAAATAAATAAATAAATAAATAAACAAAATCTTAAAAGAAAAGGGTGAGTACAGTACAAAAATATATTTTAAGAGTGAGCGACCACATTAACATAACTTTCATTATAGTATATTATTGTAATTGTTCTATTTCATTATTAGTTATTATTGCCTAATTTATAAATCAAGCTATAAATTATCATAGGAATGAATATATAGGAAAAAACAGTATATATATACACATAGCGTTTTATCTGCAGTTTCAGGCATCTGATAGGGGTCTTGGAACATATGCCCTGTGGATAAGGGGAGATTACTGTAGTAAATTGTAGTTCAGTTCACATACCTTTTGTTATACAGCTTTGTGTCTTTCCTGCAGTTCAGGCGTGAGAACAGAATTTATGTGAGTTTATGCATAGAATTAGGGGGTCCCCTTCTACAGCTCTTGTTGATAGTCATCTCATGCTCTTTGTTTTGCAGGGACCCCTCTTCCTGACCCTCCTGCCAAAAATAAGAGGTTTTTCTTGGAGTTCTAGCTGCCTTCCATAGCTGCCACAGCTGACTAGGTCCCACACTGGGGCAAAGAGGTGAAAGAAAAAAATGTAGATTCCCTCCATACCCTTCATACCACAGAGGCCTCCTTTCCCAGTTCCCTTGTTTAGAAAGATAGGGTTTCTCGGGGCGCCTGGGTGGCTCAGTTGGTTAAGCGACTGCCTTCGGCTCAGGTCAGGATCCTGGAGTCCCAGGATAGAGTCCCGCATCGAGTCCCGCATCGGGCTCCCTGCTCGACGGGGAGTCTGCTTCTCCCTCTGACCCTCCTCCCTCTCATGCTCTCTGTCTCTCATTCTCTCTGCCTCAAATAAATAAATAAAATCTTAAAAAAAAAAAAAAAAAAAAAAGATAGGGTTTCTCTTGGTCCAAGCCTAGGCCCCAACTCTCAGGTCAAAGCTCAGAGGGAGAAAAGGAGGGGGAAAAAAAGCCAGGTATTCCCCCTCACCCCCCCACCCCGCCAAACTTTGGCTCATAGAAACCTTTCTCCAACCTGCTTCATTTTTGCTGCCTGTGCTGCCGTTAGTTTTACTAGAGGCCAGGCCTCACACCAAAGCTGTGGGAGAAAATAGGAAAAACAAACAGGGCATTTCTCCAACTTTGATTCTCCCCAGTCTGCCCGTTTTTGTTTACTTTTCAGAGTCCTCAGGTAGTTGCTTTTTGTATTTTGATCTGAGCTTTTAGCTGTAATCAGCAGGAAAGAGTAGTGGTCTTACTTCATCTTGGCTCTGGCAGTGCCAGTCAAGGAAATGCAAATTACTACTACATATTAATCAGAATGATTAAAATGAAAAATTCAGGACTGCCTGGGTGGTTCAGTCGGTTAAGCCTCTGCCTTCAGCTCAGGTCATGATCCCAGGATCCTGGGTTGAGTCAGCATCGGGCTCCCTGCTCAATAGGGAGTCTGTCTCTCCCTCTGCCTGCCACTCCCCCTGCTTGTGCTCTCTCTCTGACAAATAAAATCTTTAAAAAAATTATTAAAAAAATAAAAAATTAAAGTAAAAACTCAGTTCCAAGTGTTGGAGAGGGTGTGGAACAATAAATTCTTATACATTCTTATACATAGTGGAAGTGTCAATTGATGTATCTCCTTTGGAGAACATTTGTCCAGAATCTATTAAATCTGAACATACGTATACCTTATGACCCTGAAATTCCACTCCTAAGTATATTCCCAACAGAAGTGCACATATGTTCATCAAAGATGTATATAATAATCTTCATTGCTACACATTCATAATAACCCCAAACTAGAAATTCCCAGTTGCTTATTAATGAGAGCCTGGATAAATTGTCACATATTCACCCACTGGAATATCATATGTAGCAATGAAAATAAATTGCAACCACATTGAACAGTGTGGCTGCCACTCAAAAGTATAATAATGAATTACTGAAAAAGCCAGATACAAACTAGTACATTTACATGAAGTTCAAAGGCAGACAGAACTAATCTAAGATAATGATTACCTTGGGACATGGGGAGGAAATAGCAACTGGAAGGGTACATCAGGGGCCTTTTGGGATCCTGGTAATATTTGTCATGATCTGGGTTCTGGTTGGGTATCTTCATTTTATAAAAATCCATTGAGCTGCACACTTACGACTTGGGCATTTTTTAAAAGAAAAAGTTTAAAAAATACTTATATTTACCTATCTCGCGTATCCCCTCATTTAGTAGATCTTGTTAAATATTATACTAACTTCAGGGACAGAGGGTGTGATCACACACCCACTTGTGACATGGTGAGTATCACTGGTAAGTGGGTACCTTCTGGCCCTAATAATGATTGAGCTCTCTTACAGTTGAAATATTGAGTTTACCATAATTTCTGTTAAGTCATATTACAAGTCTATTAGGAAAAGATCTATTCTTGGTTCTAGAATTAACTGAGAGTTTAAAGTGGCAATGATCCAGTCTCTGAGGTTTACATTTGTAGATTCAAGGAGAATTTTCTAAAAGTACAGATAAATCAAGCAGATCTTGTTTATGCATGTTCAGTCACATTCAGAAAAAAAATCTGCTACTCAAAAACAATGGAAAATAACTTTTTATAAAGTTCCAAATCACTAATTCACTACAAGAGTCATAATTGAGATATATTAAAATAACTTTCTTTAGTTGACCAGAATTTTTTCCTTAATTATGGTACATAATCCTTGTGTTATAAAGTATCTGGAATTGCAGCTTAACAAACAACCATAAAAATGTTTGCTCTTGAAATAAATAGGTCTTACTCAAACAAAAGAACAAGGAATTTAAATAAATAAATAAAATAGTCAGTGAATTTAACTCTCATACCTAAGAAACTCCCTAATTTTAATCTGGGAACTGTGGAAAGTAAAATTTACTTCTTAGGTCACGAGGACAGCAGTGATTTTAGGTGAAGTTGTGGAGTATGTCAAGTTGTGGCTGGGCTTAGTGCAATCTGTGCAGATATTGCAGGATAGGGGAGTGTGGCTCTCACCTCCAGATAGGGACTCAGAATTTGGAAATGGAGTGATAAAATACCATTTAGAAGTGAGGTTGGAAGGATTAACATGCAATTGATTAAATCAGCCTTCTGAAAGTAGAATTAACTCACTCTAACATCTGATTTGTAGTTGTAATGTGAACAAAAATCTAAAGCCAATCCATATTCCTGAGGGAATTCTTTTACAGGTAATAATAGCTACTATTTATTAATCACTATATATTCAGTAGTGTGCTAAGAGCTTTATATTCATTATCACATTAAAATCCTACCAATCTTTAGGAAAGATATTGTTAGCTTTGTCTATTGATGAGAAATCAAGGTTTAGAACTGTTAAGTACCTTGTGAAGGGCTGTAAAATGTAAAATATGGTGACTCAAGTCCAATTTCTTGGTTTCCAATCCCAGCTCTACTACATGTTAACTATGTGACCTTAGGCAAATTACTTGATCTATATTTTCTTTCTTCACAGAGGAAATAAATGGTACGTGTATTTTATGTATATATGTATTTATTTATTTTTTAAGATTTTATTTATGTATTTGAGAGAGAGAGGGGAACAAGAAGCGGGGAGGGGCAGAGGGAGAGGGAGAAGCAAACTCTCTGCTGAGCAGGGGGCCCGATGCAGGACTTGATCCTAGGACCCTGGGATCATGACCTGAGCCAAAGGCAGACACTTAACTGACTGAGGCACCCACTAGTACTTGTATTTTAGAATTGCTGAAAGCATTAAGTGAGATAACTCACTTAAGGTGCTTGATAAATAGAACTCAATAAATAAAGGTTATTATTATTATTCAATTAAAGGATAGAGCTGGTGAATAATATCCAGTTAATATACCAAAAGTCATTCAAGTGTAGTTAGTAAAAATTTTCTGTGAGAATCACATGTCAACAGAAAGATGATTTACAGTAAGTCTAAAACAACAATGAACAAAACATAAGAATAGATCTGGTAATGACCAGAAGAGAAGGCTATTTGTGTTCAAGGATTACAACTAACTTTTCAAAGAGAAATATTCCTAGAACAGAAAAGGAATTTCAACTATCCCAACTTGAAAAGAAAATCCCTCAAGACTACCCATTCTCTTTCTTCTAATTATATGCTCACCAAACAACCCTCTGACTGATCATTTTCTCTCCTGAGTACATTTAAACTACCATGGCAAAATACCCAGAGTGAGTTCTCCATACACATTATTCTTTTAGATTTAGCTGTCTTTATAGATGGATAAATTGACATTCTGAGACACATATCAGTTTCTTATGGGTCCTCTTAACATGTTGATCCCCAAGAGGTTAATTAGCAATGGTGGAAATGATAAAGTTGAGTTTCTGAACTTACAAAGCTAAGAATCTGGTTTCGGATATATTGTACTATAGCTATTTATGCTGGCAAGTAACAAAAATCACAATAAAATGGCTTAAACAACAAAAAGGGAGGGAGTTAAAGAGAAGGTGTTTGATGGCATAGCAGGGCAAGAGTGCAACGTAGATTCAGGAGACTGAAAGAAGCATCCTAGCCCTCTTTGAGCAGTCTCTTGTCACTGCCTCTCTGCTTACACATCATTCTTTCCTTTCTGTAGACCAGCTTTCCCCTGCTACTGCATTCACAGGACAGACAGAAGTAGTACATACTGACTTTAGAACTGAGCAAGTGAGGCTCATAACATCCTGTACCCCTGGGAGTCTCACCCTTTGGAACACCTTCTTAAAGTATTCCAGGTCCCCTCTGGTGCTCTGGAGCCAGAACCTAGTCCTGTGTGGGTCTTGGCAATGAAAGCCTTCAAGTGTTCTGTTGTCGCTGGTGGTGGGGTTTGGCCTGGTCAGCAGGACCTTCTGAGCAGGATACTCTAACCCTGGGCCCAGACCTTATTGGCCTCAGTTCTTGTTTCTCCCTTGCAGAGTCCTCTTGACAACCCCCTCTCACTGTGAATGGAGTCCACCAGGTGCCCGACAAGCTCTGGGGCTTACACCTATGGGTGTAGGTCTCGGGCTGCATGGCCTTGCCTATTCCTGGTGAGCCAAAGCTCCCCCTGGCCAGGGCAGTATTTCTTTCATGGGATTGGACCAAGTTTTAGCTGCCAGAATAGGGCTGATTCACTGACTTGGGGGTGATTTTCAATAACATTGGACACAAGACAAGTTAAGGACCTTGGTTACCCACTGTCCTCCATGGGCTGCCTATATGAGGTGGTGCATGGGTGCTTACCTGTCTGTAAGCACTTGGTGCTCTTACCTGGCGCATGGGTGCTTACCTTCAGACCTAGGAGCCTCCTGGTGAGGAGCAACTGTGAGAGGTATGAGTAGCCCACAGGTTTTTAATCCTGGGGTCCCCTACCCCTAACCCATGGTCAGTGCCCAGGGCAGTCACACCACCCTTTTGCAAGCTATGTGCTGTATGTCAGGTAATCCTGGTCATGGCCATTCTTGTCCCCTCCCTGAGCTTTCTGGACTATAGTACTGCAAAGGCAGTGGCCCCTTGTTATCAAAGCCGTTTCTTGCCTTTAACCAATGTGGTGACATTCTGCTGTCCTGGGTTGGTCTTAAGCCCTGTGGGACAAGAGATAGATACGGCATACCTGAATGCAACTGCCCTTCTTGCTCTGTCCAGGGCCCCTCATCTATCCTCACCAATGGTAACTGGTATGTGGAAGGCAGGGCTGTGATCAACATTAAAAAGGTCACATTCTAGTAGTGCAGTGATGAAGGCTTAGTTTAAGAGAAGACATGGTTGGAAGCTGTGTTGTTCTATGTTAGTGCCCTAAATCCCATAAATAAATGCTATAAACTTCTAAATGATGATTTAACATGACTATAGAACAGAATAATTGTTTACATTTTCCTGCATCCTCTGGCTAAGACTTGCATTTGTGGTCACCATCCACAAAGCACATTAACAACGTTTGAGAGTCATTGGAAACTATTATTCAAGGGAGTACAATGGATGTTGCTTTGAGTGATGATGTAATCAGAATTCAACAAATGACATTGGGGAACTGCAGAGGCCAGGAGATCTATACTGTTTCAATTTTAAAGGTTCCAAAGAGCCATAGCATTGTGAATAATAATAGCGTTGCTACATTTTCCTTGCAGCGGGATATATGAAATTCGCCAGGAATGATATCTTTGACAATAAATAACACAAAGAAGTAGATCCTGGAAACTAGGAGACGTTTTCATGTGCATTGATTGGATAATAAACATCTGTGTCAGTACCTTTTTCTTGCCCTGAATTTTTACCAGTAAATCACTACACCTCACATGGGCTCATGATTTTTGTAATTACTTTTATAATCAGATTGTTGCTATTGATGGGTCCCATCCGCACACCCCCAAGTATTTCTGCAGGGCCTTGTATGCCCTAGGGGCTGTGCTGGACAGAAGATAGTGTTAACAAAGCATACACCTTTATATCTCTTTTCCATTCAAGAGATTCCCAACTGGAATCTCTTGGCCCCAACTTCAAATTTCCAGACAAGGGCTCTGGCTTTGCTAGCCTGGTCCCATCAGCCATGTCAGGTGGTCAAGGGCATGATGTGGTGTGCAACTGAGACTTCTAGGAGGAAAAGGGAAAAAGGATAGCACCCGGAGAAAAGAACAACCAGTTGGTTCTTGTATTAGTTTTCTAGTGCTATGTGACAAATGACCACAAACTTAGCAGCTTAAAACAACCTATTTTATTATCTCTCAGTATTTGTCAGTCAGAGGTCTGAGCCTAGGGTCTCTGCTTAGGGTCTCGCCAGACAAGGATTAAGTTATCCACCGGGCGCACAATTCCGTCCGAGGCTCAGAGTCATCTTCCAAGCTCACTCAGGTTGTTGACAGAATTCAGTGCCTTGCAGCTACAGAGTCTCACTTTCTTGCCAGATGTCAGCCAGGGCCAGCTCCTAGAGACTGCCCTTCAGTCCTAATCATATAACCCTCTTACAACATGGAGTTTATTTCTCCAGAGCCTGCAAGAGAGTTTCTCGCAGTCTATTCCTGCTGCTGCGGCTGCTACCATCAGTACTATTATTACTTGCTATGGTTACCACTCCCACTACTGTAGTCTTATAGAATGTAATACGATCACTGGAGAAATGAATCCATCACCTTTGCTATATAACATAACCGGATCAAAGGAGTGGCATCCCATCATATTCACAGGTCCTGCCTGCGTTCACAGGGGGAGTATAATACATGTATGCCAGGAGGAAGAATCTTGGGCGCCATCTTGACATTCTGCCCACCATGGCTCTGCAATAGGCAAATACTCCAAGAGAGGTCCAGTACCGTTGTCTCCATCTTAAAGCCCTGAGAAATCTTCAAACTGACCGTCCTCCTTCTTCTTCTCAACAGTCCTTAAAGAACAACATAGTTTATCATAGTGCTCTGGACGTGTGTGAATATTCATAGACCTTCAAGTCTCATGTACCCCAAAAATACATCTCTGGGAGTAATTTGTCACACAGATCTCTTTATCTACAATTCAGTGACGAGTTATTAAACATCGTTTACTTAGTACACTTACAATTTGACATTCTTAGAAATTCAGTGGGTTAAATGTGGGTATACATACACACACACACACACCCTGCACACTTCACAAATCCCCTACGACTTAAATTCTCCTTTCGTTCTGTGCAAACCATTAATAGGGAATTTTTGCCAGCTGGTGTTTCAGAGTTCTTTATAAATTAATTATTGTATTTACTAGCCATGTGGGAGTGGAGAAGTCTAACTGGGTCAAGGAGGCTGGCCCTGCTGGAGACTGAAAGGCAAAGCATGTATAAGGTGTCACTTGCAAATCTAGTGCAGTGCTTTTTTTGAACACATGTTTAAAAAAAAAAAGTGAACAATACTGAAATTCCATGCAAATTTATGGGAAGATCACGTCATAGTTAGAATAAACATGTATTGAAATTTGCCATCAATCCATGGCAAAGATAAAATATTTTAGCTGACATGGGACTTCACAGGTGTTCATGCCACAGGAGGAATGGGCTGCTTAATGTTAAGAGCACATTCATTCACTCATTCTCTCACTCACTCAAGGGGACAGGGCTAGATATTACAGCAACAAAGAGGACAGTGTCACGGCCTGATGCTCACAGAGTGCTGGCCAATACGGATGTGTAAAGAGAGAGAACAAAGTGTTGTAAGTGTAGTATAGGCATAATTAGAGAATATTGTGGGCATCCCTGGGTGGAACAACTCTCCCAGTTCACAAGTGGGGAAAGGAAATCCATCAGGGATAGTTCATTGCAAGTAAAGAAACCAAATCTGGTTAAACTTGACCTTTCTGTGCTAGGACAAGAAGGAGCAAGCCAGGCACGTGGGGTGTAAAACTTAAAGAGGTAGTCTCACAGCTGCTGGGCCTGGAGGTGACATCTGAGAGTGAGTGTCTCCTTAAATTTTGGGGGTAGACAGCTGCTCACTGCACTCTTGGTCCTGTTTTGTTCTTCAGTCTTACCAACTTAGTCAAAACTTTTTTTTTTTTCCTAGTTTTCTGTCCAATGAAAAACATTTGAGAAACTCATTCACACTGATGTAAATAACTAAAATCAATTTAAAGTACGCATTCTTTTATCTTTTTTTAAGATTTTATTTATTTATTTATTTGAGAGAGAGAGTGCACCAGCGGGGGGAGAGGGAGTCTCAAGCAGATTCTGCAAGCCTGGAGCCCTCCCAAGATCATGACTTGAGCTTGAAATCGAGAGTTGGATGCTAAACTGACTGAGCCATCCAGGCACCCCAAAGTACACATTCTTTTAAAAGAACTTTCAGCTTAGCAGAAATCATCAAGCCCTTAAACATGGCGGAAAACCTCAAATGTTGACAGGGCCAGACAGTTGCCGGAATGAATGATGCAGGCCTATGTAAGACGTTGGGCAATGAGGGAGATTGTAATAGGCTATTCAGAGACCTTCAAATTCAACCTAAAAATAGATACCGTTTTGGCCAAACAAAAAGTACCTGCTGGATTATTAGATCAGTAGAATAGTTGTTTGTATTCCCTGCCTTAGGTTAAAAAAATTCAGTTGCTATGTCAGAATTTCTGTGGGCAAATTGTGTAAGGACATGACGAGAATTGGAGGGAGAAATGGGGTATTCTTTCTCTAATTAAACTTTCCTTGTGAGGCCTTATTAAACATTTCTTTGGCCTAGTTATCCCCACTTTCTGCTGTCACAGCTTATTGTCTTGCCTGTATTCCATGAATCACAAGACATAACTGGAAAGTTTTTCACAGCTAGAAACTAGAGAGAGATACATAATGTTTAGGAAAAAGAAAAGTTGCAGTGTCACTAGAACTCTTAAGAGTCTCTTGTCTAGACAGAAGTAGTATAGGAGACAAGAGTAGTCAAAGTTCATATATGTCCAGAGTACTTTCCTGTTACCTCCTAGTGCTTCTGAGGGGACTGTCAATCATGGTGCTCCCCTTAACCCCAAGGACAGGTTGGGATTCTTGTCCCAAGCTGTCCAATTGGAATACCCAGGCTCTTGAAAGGGAGAAAGGAGCAAAGCAGCCAGCCTGTGATCCATTCACTTCCTTTATTAGAGGGACACCACTAGGGGAAAGAAAAGAAGAAAAGTGGTATGGTCTAATCTTGTCAACTGGACGTGAGGCAAATAGAATAATGATTTTAGACAGGAGGAGGAGGCTTTGTCTACAGAATGCCCTTAGCAGGATCTCCCTTCGTAAAAATTGCTTTCAGTCAATAAACGTGGAATCTATTGATTTCTGGGACATGGCTCCCTGGGACCATGTCATATAAGCTGCACAACTCTTGGAGGTATAACATGAACATGGTTCATAAATAACATGCCCCCTATTCTGTGAGGTGATAATCTGCAAAACCTCACACAGAAACTTCATCTATTGTTCTGGGCTGGTGGATAGAAAGGACCTTGCAAAAATGTCCCAGAACTTTCTCTGCTTTGTCTTTGTCTCTTGATTTCCTGTACTCTTGAAATTCTTAGTAAAGCTTGATGCTAGGAACTATCTCTGATTTTTGTGAGTCTGATTTGATAATCCAGTCCTGTGTGTTAGCTCCACTGGCCTTGGTACTTGGTTGAAGAAGAGGAATATGTGAACCAGAAAAGACCAACCAGAATGTTCCCTAGGATTCATTTAGGAACATTGGGTGAAGAACATTCTCTCTCCACTGGGGTTCCTAAACTGGTAAATGTGGATGTGAGACACATTGAGAGAGAGTCCACCCACAAAAAAACAAGTCAAGCAGACACAATAAGAGCTGATGGATGGAGAGAATTAGAGAGAGAGAGAGAGAGAGGAGAAGTAAGGGAGGGGAAGAGAGAGTGAATTCTGAATATAGCATTTGAATCCCAGAATTTTGTCCTGTCTGAAGCGATGTCTATCCGCTGGACTTCCTCCATAACCAAGTCAACACATTCTCTTTGTGCTTAAGCTAGGTTGTGCTGGGTTTCTGCCACTTGCAACTAAGAATTCTGACTAATATCATAGCTGGAATTTGGTATGGAAGACCTGAGGTCAGGAGCTGACAAGCCGTCCAGGAAAGAGTAGTTCTAGAGATACAAATCAGATGAGGAACAAAGAAAATCCATATCATAAAGCTATTTAGAACTTCTGCCTCTGGTTCACGCATAAACATTATTGAAAGATTAAATAAGATTACTACTATTATAACAATATCTTTAACCATTTTATCCTAAGCAGTGTGGAGGCATGCCTTTCTGTCTTCCTTTTCTTTTGCCAGCTGTACCCTGTGACCTCTTTTGGGGCTATGTGACCAAGTAAGACAGTGTTTTGCAGCTTTGGCTTTGGCTTAGGAGGGAGAGCTCCATTTTAGAAATTGTCCCTTTATGTTGTAATTACCTATTTGTTTTTTTCATCCCAATTCCTCATAGGTAGGAGACAAGTCTTATTTATTTCTTCCATCTCAGCACCTGGAGTGCAGTTAGTGTTCAATATTTGTAGAACAAGCGAAGAGAGGAGTTTTGTTTTTGCCATCACTGAAACTCTGCACAAGCCTGACCAATGGGAAATTTCACAGGCCTGATTCCTTCCTATTCCCTACCAAATGTGTGTAATTGTATTACTCGGTATGCAACCAACTGTTAGACTGCGATGAATGCTATCCTAGTTAAGGCACGTCGCTAACATTTGCAATGAGCGAGGAAGGACTGCTTTAAGTTGTTCCACAGTTTAGAGTAGTGGTTAAGATCATGGGCTTTGGGAACTAGAATTCCTGCTCTTCTGTGGGCTCGCTGTGTAACCTCAGTCAAAGTGCTACATCAAAATACATCGGACTGTTGTTGTCAATATTAAATAAGTGCTTGACAGTAAATGCATAATACAGAGCAAGTGTTAATAGCTATTATTGGGATATAGTTAGATTAATTAAAAGTTACCATGTGTTCCAAACCTGTATTACCCACTTAAAAAAAACAAAATAATGATATAACTCATTTAACATTAAAGTGCACTCATAGGCTCTTAAGTAGTGTAATGTTGGGGTTAATGGTAGAGGCATTGAAACCAGTTCGCCTGGGTTCAGATCTTAGCACTACAACATATTATTTGTGCGATCTTGGGCAAGTGACTTAACTTCTCTGAGTAATCTCTGATAAAATGAAAATAATGATAGTATCTGCTTGATAATGTAGTTCTGAGGATTAATTGAGGAAATGCCTCTATAGTAATAAACACAATGCCAGAAAAATAGCAAGCAGGCAATGAATATTAGCTCTTATTATTGCTCTAAGCCTCAATCACTTCCAATGGTAAAAATGAGGATAAAGATATCTACCTCACCAGGCTGGTATGTGGATAAAATGTGATAGTTCCAGTGAAAATGTCTAGTAAATAGTAGGTATTTCATAAATGCCAGTTTTCCATTTTTATGATTCAGGAGACAACTCAGAATTTTACAATGCCTTAAGGTTATTGGTATAAATATCAATTGGATTTCTACGTGTGTGGTTATAGGACAGAGAGGATTAGGTAAAATTTGATCAGTGACACATACTATATGTTGTTTATTGAATAAATATCAGACCATTCAGTGGGCTTATTAGCTGTTCTTTCTTATTAAAGAAGATTGTGCCAGGAATACCCCATTTTTGTATATTTGTTTGATTCAGGTCACAGATAAATGGCGGTTTACTCTATTCAGAGAAAGATAGAAAAGTAGGCTGGTATTTCAAGTTTCTTGCAGTGAACATGGTGCACAATCTGCTAGAACTGAAGGAGAATGTTATTAATCAAAGGGTGCACAAGGAGGCAAAGGACTTCATTATGCTGTTTTGCTCCCACAACTTGCACCTGGAGCTTTTTAATGAATGTGCCCTTTGGAGACAGGTGGCACTCTGCAAAGTGTAAACCTCTCTAAACCTCTTCTTGTCTCAAACTGACACGTCTTCATGGCACTGTGAATAATCAATCTATGCCTTAAATGATGTGAAAGGCTTTGGTAGGAGTATAATTAGTTGAAACAGTTTTTTTCTTGGTCTTGAGGAGTACACATGGCTAGAACAAGGGAAAGAAAGAATGTTAAGAAGCAGCTGGAGAAAAGAAATCTTGTATTCATTGAAAAAGGCAAGCCTGTAAATGATGATATTGTGTACTGGGTGAACAAGCACAGTAGATGGCAGTTTAGTAACACCCAATATCATTTTGTCACGTTGAGAAGTCATCTTTTTAAAGAATATGTAGAAAAATATGTATCTTATGTTTTATATATTTATTGTCATCTTTTTTTGGAAAAGTTCTGCATGTGAGCTCTGTTGGCTTAGAGAGACAGAGATGTTATAAACTTGTCAAATAGCACAGAATATAAAAGGGACATTGGGGTGCTCTGGGATTTTTACACCACATTTTGTTAACATCTCATTCATTTTGAAGCATATAAAGACTTTTTTAAAAAATATATATGTTTGAAGCAATAAAGCACTTGGGAATTACTCTCAAATAAAATAACACCACAACCAACAACTGATCCCTAAGAAAAACTGGCTATACTTTTAGCATTTCATGGTTGGTTCTTTGCTAGTTAAAATATTTAGCAACTAAGAGGTGTGGAAAGGGAGCAGGGACAGAGGATATTAAGAAGAGAAGGTAAAATTTCCAAGAATTTTTGGACATGAAAATGAGAAGAAAAAAGAACCCAACTTTTCCTGAGTTACAAACTTAAGATTGCATCACTTGTCACATGGAATTCACCAAAAGTCCAGGCATTAAAAAAATTCTGATCCCAGAACAGAAAGCTGACAGTTCTTCCTACAATGGAATCAGACCATTACACACGCTCTATTGGTTTAATTGAGCATACATTATATCCTTCAGCAAGAAATCTTCTGCCATGGTACCCTATTTTCTTGGGCACCAGGGCTTGACAGATTTCTCACACAAGTAAGCAGTTGAATGTGATACAATTTTGACATGAAATGTGCTTATACTTTGAAAGCCATTAAACAAGGCTTGTTTGCTTATAATTTTCTAATAAAATAAAGGACCTTCTGTGGAAAGCAGTTTTAAAAACACATCATAACATTTTAAGTGTGTAGGTCTTGCAACGTTTGTTCTAATTTTCTAGTGACAGACACAGAATAGTAAGATTTCCCTAACAGATGCTTAGTGCTGGGTACTCACATGTCACTCAAACTGACAAGGTTTTAGGAAAAAAACACTTTCATCACCATGTTACCAGTTTGAAAAATTAACTGCACATAATTGCACATAATTCAATTTTGCTTAATTGAAAAGTATAAACTTCACAAAATATAATTTATTAAAGTTAACATGATAGAATTAATTGGAAATATACCCTAAACAACCCACTAGATCCTATTCTACAAATTTATCTGTCCCAGACAAGATTCTAATCCTACATGCCTGGAGAAAAGCATTAGGTTAGCTTACAATAGGATTATAGAATTTTGGAGCTGGGAGAGAGACTGTGAGATCATCTATTTCAAATTAATGCCTCCTTTTAAAGATTATACATATATTATATATATATATATATCTGAAGGATTTGAATTTAATTAATAATAAAATAAGATATAGCAAGCACCATTCAGGTTGTGAATGAAATGAACATAGTTTCTTCATCCATTCATTCATTCATTCATTCATTCTCTCGACAGATATTCATTGAGCATCTCACATAACTGGTATATTCCAGGAATTATGCTAGAGACTGGTAAAGCGAGAATAAATATTTCACTCTTTCTGCCTCTGAGGAGGAACTCAGAGGATAGCTGGGAAGGTAGACAAATAATTTAATGACTGTATTATAGTGTGATAAAGGCTATGACAGGTTTGTATTCAGTCATGTGGAGAAAATGACGAGGGAGAAATCTATGTCACTTGGGAGTTTTTCAAAAACAACAGACAGGAAGTCACATTTGAGCTGGAGCAGGAATTCTCAAAGGAGAAGTGGGGGCTGAGGATCTAGGAGAGAAACCAGATATGAAGGCAGAAGAAGTATGTTTGGAGAGTGAGTGTGTGAAATGTAAGGAATGGTGGGGAGTGATATAGAGTCAGACTTGGAAAGTTAATTCAAGAAAGACTACAAATATCAGACTCTAAAGAGTTTGGCATTACTTTTGTAGGAAATAGGGCATAATTGAAAAAAATGTGAAAGTGAAGACAAGGATATCATCTGATTTATATTTTTGAAAAGCTATCAACAACTAGGTTAATCATAGACGGGTTGAAGTATTTTTTGGTGCAGTGGAAGGGATGATGGACAAAGGTAGATATTAAGATGTATTTTAGAAACTGACTGAACTTGGGGGTCAGTTGCTTGGGAGAGACAGGTGCCAAGGGAAAGGGAAAAGTGGATGGCTGCAAGAGGTCTAGTTGGCATGATTAGTTTTGAGGGCTTGGGCAGGTACTTATTTAATCCTCTTCACAAGCTTTTGAAGATTGTAACAGAGGAGAAAAACCAAAGTTTGGAAAATTTAAGTAATTTGAGAAGGTTACCACATAGGTAGTAACTTATGAAAACCAGGTTTGCGCACATTCTGTTCGACTAATTCCAGAACCCAAGCTCTTAATCACTGTGCTGTTTCTTTCTGTACTAAGTGGGCAGCGACACCATTTACTGGGCTGGGAAATACAAGCAAAAAAGTTATGGGGCATCTGGACTGGCTCAGTCGGTTAAGCGTCAGGCCCTTGATTTTGGCTCAGGTCATGATCTCAGGGTCGTGAGATCGAGCCCCACATCAGGCTCCACACTCAGCTGGAAGTCTGTGTGAGATTTTCCCTCTCCCTCTGCCCCCACCACGTATGCTCTCACGCATGAACACGCACGCGCTCCCTCTCTCAAAAATAAATAAATAAATCTTTTTAAAAAAAGTTTTGCATAGAAGATAATAAGTTTGACCTTTAACATCTTGAGTTTAAATGACCAAACAGTGGAAATATTCCTAAGAGGATTGTAAATAACTGTCCTGAAGCTCATGAAAGATGTGGAGTCAGAAAGTTCAGATTTGAATAAGTGATGGTTGAAGCCATAAGAGTAACTCGATGGCCCGAAGAGTAGGCATAGGGAAGAGGATTGAGCAGAAAGCTTACAGTGGTGTTGGAACAAAAAGAGTCAGGGGAAGGAGACTGAGAAGGAGCATTCAAATGGCTTAAAGGGAAACCAGCATAATAAAACTTCCACACAAGTCTATGAGGTAGAGATTTAGTTTTCTCCCTTGAGCATACATTAGAAAGAAGTTTGGATCATCATCTTCTTAATTGTTCATTACTGCATTAAGAGCATTCTTACAACTGTGAAAAACTGTCACTCTTAGTCTCTTTTCTGAAGTTCACAATCTCTTCCCACTCAGGGTCACCATTTTCTACTCCACACAAATTCCCGTCATCAAACTAGACCATGAATCCACATCTTTGATGATGATGGATGTGCCCACTCTCACCTCAGTTTCTAGACTGTGCTTGAGCTAACTTCACCTCCAACATGTTTCCCTATTGTTCTGGGAACTGCTCTGCATGTGAAATATTTAACCATGAAATTCCAATGACTGAGCATAATGTCCTCCTCTCTTCTTCCCACTAACTCAATTCAGATTCAACTTAGTTCACATCACTCAGTTATTGAGTACCTATCATATGTTGTGTGCTAGGATTTAGGAGATATAGATATATATATCTTTGAATATATATGTATTTACATATATATATATGTTTCTATCTATCTCCATTTATATCTGTATCTGTATCTACAGATCTTAGCACTGAGACATTGTCCTTAATCTCAAGAATTTCACTTAATAGGAAGGGAGCAGATATATAAACGTTTTTTGCAATCTCAGTGTAATAAGTAAAATGCTAGAGGTATATTATAGGAACAGTAGTGTGATATGATGGAAAGTTTGAGCAGTTGTACTTGAGTTGGAAATGGGAGATATATTATTTATCTCTAATTGCATAACTAAACTCCTAAACGTAGAGGCTTAAAATAGCAATGATTTATTAATTCTCACAATTCTGTGGGTTGATTGGGCTCCACCTACGTTCAACTAGTGGTTGGGATTGGTAGGAAGAGCCAAGAAGGTTTTACTCACATGTCTGGGTATAGGTCCTATATGCCAATGCTCCCTCCCTGTGGCCTTTCTTTCCACATGAGCTACTTTAGGCACAATAGCCTGAACTTCCTTACAGTATGGTAGTTGGTTACACTGGAACTGGCACAGTGCCAATTCTATAGCATCTCATTGGCCCGCCCAAAATCAAGGGCCTTTTGCGGAAGTAATGGCATGAGTGTTACAGGGATGGGATAAAAATTCAGCAGCCATTTTTTTTTTTTTTTTAAATACAGACAGATTACCACAGGAGACTTTAAAAAGGAAGAGATGCTTGAGATGAGTCTCAAAGGCTGAGAAATTCGGAAATTCGTCAGGTGAGTGGGGATTTAGAAGAGGAGCTCTTCAGGAAAAACAGCCGTGCCATGAAGGCAGGAAGCAACATAGTTATTCGGTTACCAGGACATGTGGAATGCCTGTGGGCGTTTGTGGGAAGGAATGAGAAATGCACTTGCTAGGCAAGTAAGATTATGGAAAGCCTTGTTATAAGAAGTAAATTGAACTTTTTCTGCCAGATAAAGGCTGCAGAATAGCCCTAAAGAGGTTTTATGTCGGGGAGCAGCTGCTCTTTACTCTCATTGATTCTTCTACTTTGCCAGCTTTGTATGTTCTTGATCAATAAGCCTTTGGCTTTCTTTCCTTATTCAAACCAACCTACAACTCATCGTATTCAGTTAAACCTCTCTCTCACCAGCCCAACACTCTCATGACCTTCTTTTCATTCCATTATCCTAAGCCTCAATTCTAGAATAACCTAACCATCTGTTTGTTCTGATCTTAACACCAGGCATTAAATAATACTGGAGCAAATCACACAGCCATGTTGATTGCCTGCCTTATACATTCATGATTTCCAATCTTTGTTGGGGTCTTAATATCCTCTAACAAATCTTTACATACTCTTGCCCATTCCCCATGCTGGTCATTTCTTACCGGTCTTTTTAAGTTTTGCACTTAATGCTGCACTATTTCCCCTTAGCAGATTACCTTGACTATTTCACAGAGGAAATAGCTGTTATAGCTGTGAAAAACTTGCTTCAGACCATCTCTTTGAAGTTCACTTATTCTTTCCCCTGGATCATCCCCTTCCTTTCCTTCCAAATTCCTGTCATCTGCCTGAGACTTATTTTACTTCTTCTTTACCTCTGAATTGGTTTACAGTTCTCACCCATATTTATCTTCCTTCCTTCCACAGTCATGATTCCTCCTGTCCTTCACCTACATACCCCAAGCCTTCTACCTCTTGCAAGTTCTTGCTGTAACAATTATGTCCTTTCTCACTTGCTTTTTCAATCTATCTCTTCCCACAACTTTCTCCTCAGCCTAAAACATGGAAAAATCTTCTTCATCCTATCAACATTTTCTTCAGCCTTGCTGCTCCCACAATCAATAATCTCTCAGTGTACCCCCTGCTGAATCTTTCTTATTTCACATTTACTCTTTAGCAGTCTGCAGTTTGACTTGTCTTGATCAAATGTCAAGCAATTTCTAACACATGATATGCATGCAATAAATATGTATTTGTGATCAATTTCTAATTGCCAATATTATGATCTTTTTTTAGCCCTCATTTTACTTATAGTGAGAGGTAAGGGACAGGTTGCATTTTAAAGTCCTGCCCCTGGCACAGTGGAACTTGCAAACCACACATACAAGTAAGTGGACATAATGACTGAGATTCTGTACTCCACAGATTCCTTACAAAATTGATGTTATTCTATTTGCATTTTGGTTTGTTGGAGCCTGTGTTGTGTGAATTGGTAAATGTATTGAATATTACCATTACTGATACTTCATATATATATATAACATACAAAGATTATATACTATACTATATTATATTATATAAAAATTATTATTCTTTTTAAAAAGATTTTATTAATTTGACAGAGAGAGAGAGAAAGAGCACAAGCAGGGGGAGTGGCAGGCAGAGGGAGAAGCAGGCTCCCTGCTGAGCAGAGAGCCCCATGTGGGGCCTGATCCCAGGACCCTGAGATCATGACCTGAGACGAAGGCAGATGTTTAACGGACTAAGCCACCCAGGCGCCCCCAAAATTATAATTCTTATTACATCTGTCTTGAAGTGTGGTGCCCATTTAACACATGATAATCACAGATTTTTAGAGCAACAAAATTTTCTCATATGCTAGACAGATTTAGGAAGACAGGAATCATGGTTTCCTAGCACATAATAGATAATCAATATATTTTTATGGAATGAATGGATGAATGTTTCTTATATGTAACCCAGCCAAAATTTTCTAAATGAACATAGACTGCATTTCTGATATTTCAAATTAAAAATTCCATCCACTGTCAGGGCTCAGAGTGTTCACACATTCTAAAAGACTGTTATGCTATTGTTATTGAAAGAAGAAAAAAAAACTCCACCATTTAGTACAGCAATTCACAGGTAAATTTTGTTTGCTTTCTCTGGAAATTTCATCTGTTACAGTGTTGTTTTAGATGCAGTCTTTCCATAGAAACACACATAAACTCATGAGGAGTTTGAACTTAAACTACTGCTATAAAACTAGGTAGTTACTGGCCTTCAATTCATCTGACTTTTATCTTATGGAATGTGAGCTCTTTCAATGGCATCAAGCAAGAGAAACTAGAATAGCATCCCGTGAACTGCATACCTTTGGGACCATCCTGTATAATGCTGATATTCAGTCTCAACCAGCCTGACAATAAAATGATCCATTTATCCAACACAAGCAAGCAAAGGAGGAGATACTGCATCTTTTCACTCTACCTCCCACTCCCAGAGCCAGTCCCATGCTTCCTTTGGGCTAAACACACACACATAAAGCACTTCATCAACAATGTTTCATGTTTTCTGTTAAATTGGATTTACTCTTCTTACATGAATTTTCCCCTAGATACTTTCTCCAAATAGAACAGAAAGTATTTGAAGTGAACTAAAACTTTTTAATAATAAACTTTGTGGTTATAAAACCCTAGGACTAGGAACCACTTATAAATACATAAAAATGAACAGCTTTACCATTATATAGACAAGACTACTGAGGAGCTTAGGAGAAATCACTAGATGCTTGAAAAAGAAAGATGTATTAGCCTAAATCTTAAAAATCAAACTTTTTAAAGGGACAGTATTGTCTAATGGGGAGCTTTTATAAATTTCTTGGGGAGTCTACTCCATAAAGTCATTGCTTTAAGCACCAAGAGTATTGAGTAAATTTTTTACTTCCTTAATTCCACTCCCTGATAGTTCTGTTTGTTTTCCTTTTTTTTTTTTTTAAACACCAAAAGCAATCATCTTTTTACCTAGTCTATGACTATTATGGTTGCTTAATTAGATATTTTTTCTTACTGAAAATAAATCATTCCTCCTTGGGCCATGTTTTATTGCCAATGGAGAATTCTAGAACAACCAGGTAGATTTGATAGCCCCCAAATTTTTGCTGTTGCAAGTGACCTAAATCCAACTCAAACCAGCTTAAATCAAAACAAAAAATCTCCAACTCTTAACTGAAAACTCCACAGGTGAGCCTTGGCTTCACATGCCACTTAATTTAGAGCTCAAATCATCAAGAACCCCCTCTGGGTTGCTTCTATTCTCAGGCTGACTTTCCTTGTGAGCATAATAGATAAGGCAATTCTAGTTTGTCACATCTCTACTAATTCCAGTTGAAAGTCAAAGCTTCTCTTCTCCAGGAGCATATGTACCAGTGAGTTATTGTAATGGTTAAAAACAATAGTATTTGTTATGTTAGTTATTATTATTATTATCCCCTTAAGTTTGTGCTACTTGTCCATCTCTGTACCAAGCACTGTGGTCAAACAGGATATCTGGATAGTTTTAAGATCCTTAGAGTTTTAGGGGACCGTGTTCAATCCCATACAAATCATATATTTGAGAATAAAGGTAAGTAAATTCTCTCAAGGATCAATAGAGTACTTTTTGCCAGAAATAAGGGTGAAGAGCCGGCAAGGCAATTGTGATGGTTCATTTTATGTGTCTGAGTGAGCCATGCCTCAGATACTTGGTCAGACTTTATTCTGGTTGTATCTGTGATGGTATTTTTGGATGAGATTAACGTTTCCATCAGTAGACTGAGTAAAGCAGATAGCTCTCCCTAGTGGGGGTGAGTCTTATCTGATCAGTTGAAGGCCCATATGAAGGAAAAATGGATGACCCTCCATGAATAAGTGGGAACACCTCCTGCCTGACTACTGAGATGGGACATCAGTCTTTTCCTGACTTTGGACTTGAACTGAAACATTAGCTCTTTGAAGTAATAAATAGGATTCTAACAAAAAAGAAATATATGAGACCTGGACAGAAAGATTTTGGATGGGAAATGTGGCAGAAAGGCTGGCAGGAAAGCGTGCAATGCTCAATGAGAAACCTGCTTAGTTACAGATGGTATGAGGGCTGTGTCCTCTATCAGTTAGCGATCTTTCAATTGCAACATTTAGAAAATCCAGCAGCAAATGTCTAAAACCAGAAGGGAATTTATTGGTTCTCATGGCTGGTACTTATAGCTTGTGTGCCATTTATCAGTTTCTTGCCTCGAGGCTCCGAATTCACCCTTCAATATATGTTCTATGGTAACAGACAATCCCTTTTAATGTTTCTCCTTTGAAGGGAAACTTTTATGTTAAGCATTCTTAGTAGAGGGTGCTGGATGGACCTCGGAGGAGGAAAGGGCTCTCCTGCCTTGTCTGGCTGCTGCTTGATGGGCCAGTAGTGTGGTTGTATGGACATCTGGTGAAGTTGCGCCCCAGAACGTGGTCCTTTGGCAACCTCGCAGGCTGGCAGTTACCACTGTGCTGCACTCTGGACATAGATTAGCACTCCAGAGTCTCCCTGTCTGCACCAGTACCCCACTTCCCTTTTCAAGTCCCTGTGCAAAGTGTCTGTGCCCTAGAGGGTCCCCACCAAGCCAGCTTCTCCTCCCTCTGAAAGACATGCATGTTTTGCCAGCCATCCAGAAGGTTTCTACCCTCTGCAGGTTGCTGACTGCCTGCTCACCACCCTGCACTCCACAAGGTTGCTTCCTGATTGCCCAGCAACTGCAGAACAGCTCAGGTCTGGGAAACCAATTTAATTTCTGTGCTGTCCAATGGTGGAGCTAAACTATACCTTCTCCAAGGTGGTCTGAAACCAGCACTGATGAGGGGGTCTCCTTCCAAGTTTGTCCTTCCTAGGGTATTCTTCCTCAGCCCTAGAGTACCATACAAAATTTCCTTATATTTTATAGTCTCTCTTATCACAGTTTAATACTCCTTTATAGTATTATGTTTATGTTTCTACATAGTTTCTATCTCCTGACTGGACTCAGACTGATACACTTTTTCTCAAGCTGCAAAAATTATTAGGAGCAATCTCTTGGCTATACTTCCCTTAGGCTGTTTCCATCTCAGCCGGACTTTCTTTTTGTGGTTCACATATTATATTTTTAAACTATGAAATCTATTTGAAGTCTCAAAATTTCTCCCCAGAAGCCCCAGCTCTATCTCCTCACATGTCAATAACTTGGGTTAAGTTACATACACATCCTTGATCCTATTGCTGTGTCCATGAGGGATTCTCAGTTTCCCACTACCTACCTATCTAGAGACAATCACTTCTTCATTCTGGGATTTGTCACTTCTAATACCCAACTTCTGATATCAATTTCTACATCAGTTATGAATTTTGCTCTTATTGGGTCTTGAGCCTGCCAACTTTTGGGCGGGGACTAAACCATCAGCTCTCCTGGGTCTCCAGTTTGCCACCCTCAGATCTTGTTAGCATCCATAATCACATAAGCCAGTTTCTTATAATAAATTCCTACTCCCCCCACCCCCCACATCTTGTTGTTTCTGTGTCGGTATTGACCTCTGAAAAGTAAGGGAACAGAGGAAGAAGATAGAGAATGGAAAGGTAGGGAAGTGGATGAAGACATGAGGATTGGGATGTAGGGAAAGAAACAATGTGACACCTTTCTTTCTCCCTAAAGGAAAGTACATTGACTTCTAGCACCATGGATTAGTGCTGCCTAGTTTTGAAGCCTTTTTTTAAAAGATTTATTTATTTACTAATTTTGGAGAGAGAGAGAGAGGGAGAGAGAGAATGAATGCAGGGGGGAGGGGCAGAGGGAGAGGGAGAATCTCAAGCAGACTCCCTGCTGAGCAGGGAGCCCAATGGGGCTCAATCTCACAGCTCCCAGATCATGATTTGAGCTGAAATCAAGAGTCAGACACTTAACAGACTGAGCCATCCAGGTGCCCCATCCGTTTCTGAATTTTATATGATGTCATTAGATAGCATAAATTATTTTGTGTCTAACTTCATTCAATATTGTTATGAAATTTGTGCATGCTGTTGAATGTATGTATAGTTCATTCATTTTCATTGTTTTATAAGTACTCCAGTGTATGAATACACTGTCTACTTATCAAAGTGACTGTTTAAGTGGAATTTGGAGGTTATAGGATATCCATGTGGTTAACTCTAGCAGATTCTGAGAATCAACTTTCCAAAACAGTTCTGTCCATACACTTCCAGCAGCAGAATGTGAGTTCTTGTTGCTTCATAACCTCTCCAGTGCTTGGTATTTTCAGACTCCTAATCCTTAGCATAGGAAATTTAAGCTTAATTTTCTCTGCAGCGGTGAGCCACTGAAGGATTTTCAGTTGGAGAGTGGTGTGAGCAGGAGAGCTGCCCTGGTAGTGTTGCATAGATTAGAGCGAGAGAAAGACATGAGGAGGGAGGCCAGTTGGAACCCTGTTTTAGTGATTTCATAAAACAATATGAAAATAAACTACAATATTAACAGAGGGGCTAAAAAGAAAGAGACAAGAGATGCTGCTATAGTGTGTGCCTGTAAATAATAAAATTTGACAATTAATAAATTGTGCATGTAGAAGCAGCAAGGGTGACTGAGCTTGAGCTTAAGTGACTGACGGAACACTGGTAGAATCTTAATCAACTTAAGAAAGCTTGGGAGAAGATGATGGTTTGGGGGAAATCATTTTTACTCAAATTGTATCATTTACCTTATTTAACTTTTTATCAGATTCTTAGTTTAAAGCTGTGACAATTTTTTTTTTTTTCCAACTCTCATTTCTTATCGCTGGAAGGTCACTTTCAGTAGAAGTTGGATCTGTCAGAGAAGAAAGAACCAGGACTATGGTGGGATAGTTCAATTGCCTCCCTCTCTGTGAACTCAGTATCCGGAGGAAGCTACAGAAGGTTTTCTATTATTCAAACCTGACAGCTTTGGTCTAAGGAGTGACAGTAGCTAGGAGAGTGACAGGTCTGGGACTTCGGGAAGCCTAAGTCCAAACAGCTTTTCACGCAGGAGCTATTCTGTGTGCTTACTTCCATCACTAATTCTTTCCTTCTCTCTGGACATTTGTTTCTACTACTGATGTAAGCAATTGCTTCTTCTATTTTTGCAGTACATTCTCTGTCTAACTGGGTATGCACAGAGATATGGCAAGCATGTAGATGCTCGAGGACCAGCACTCCACTACCTTCACATGTACTGATGTTGAGATAGTGACTCCAATTGGTTGTTTGCATTTTTGAGACAGTTTGCTTGCATAACAGTCCAGGTACTGCTGTGTTGGCCTATCTATATGCATTCCTATTCAATGGATCTCCTAGGCTGTGTGTCAGTTTTAGCACAGCTTCTCTGGCAAAGGTTTTCCTTTTATACCTTTTGTAATATTTTACCTACCACTGTATCCAAAAGCTTAAAATGACTTGTCAAGCTTATTTATATTGTCTCCTCCAACAGATCCACTTGACAAAGGATTTGTCTTAAATTTCTGCTTTCCAAGCCTGTTACTGTATCTTAATAGCTTACAGTGTGGCACTAACAGGAAACAGAAATAATAGTACCTTATATTTCTAGGCCACTTTAAAAATTTCACCCCATGTTTACATCTATTCTATTTCTCTTTACTCTCCCCATCCTCTTAGGAGGGAGGTGTTATTATTTTCATTTTTCGGATGAAGAAAACTAGGCTCGGGTGCCTGGGTGGCTCAGTCGGTTGGGCGTCTGCCTTCGGCTCAGGTCATGAACCCAGGGTCCTGGGATCGAGTCCCGCATCGGGCTCCCTGCTCAGCGGGAAGCCTGCTTCTCCCTCTGACCCTCCCCCCCATGCTCTCTCTCTATCTCTCTCATTCTCTCTCTCTCTCTCAAATAAATAAAAATCTTTAAAAAAAAAGAAAAAGAAAACTAGGCTCAAGGTCATGCATAGTGTTACAGCCAGGACTTCAAATCAGATCAGTGCCTGTGATGGTTAATTTTGTCTGGGCTGCTGTATGCTCAGCTATCTGGTTAAACATTGATCCTGGGTGTGTCTGGAATAGATTAGCATTTGAATTGGAGGCGGAGTAAAGCAGGTTGCCATCCCTAATATGGGTGGGCATCATCCAATCTTGCCGAGGGCCTGAGTAGAACAAAAGAGGGCACGTACTGCGTGGAGCACTGGGTGTTATACGCAAACAATGAATCATGGAACACTACATCAGAAACGAATGATGTAATGTATGGTGACTAACGTAACATAATAAAATAAAATTAAAAAAAGAAAAAGAAAAAATGATGAAAAAAGGGCGAATTTTCTCTCTGTTTAACTGTTAGAGCTGACACATCCACCCTCTCTGGCCCTTGGGCTGAGACTTACACCATCAGCACTCCTGGTTCTCAGGCCTTTAGAATCGTGTTGAAGCTTATACCACCGGTTTTCCTGGGTCTCCAGTTTGCAGACTGCAAATGGTGGGCCTTCTTAGCCTCCATAATCATGTGAGCCTATTCCTTATAATACATCTCAGTCTCCTCTTGATTTAGTTTCTCTGAAGAACCCTAACCAATACAGTGTCCTTTGGCAGTGCTTCTGTCCTGATTACCTTTTGCATCTAGCTATAGGTTTTCCGATTATCCTTCAACTATTAGTCAGGAACTATATTCTTGCCAGGTGAGGATTATCCGTATATTGAGTATGTATACTTCAGCATTAAAACATCAGCAATTCTCAAAATTATCAGGTAAAAATTTAGTACGTGGAATGGAGATAGGGAACTGAAGAGTCCCCATCAAGGACGGCTTTTTTGCTGCCTCTCTTCTTGCTAGGACCTGCACCTCCCCTTTACACATGCCTTAATGTATTTCCTCTTTGTAAAGGTCAAGGAGTTAATGATTTCTTTGGAGTCTTCCAGCATAATAGTTAATATCTAAGGAGTGACGAGATGAGGTTGTCATGCACGTTTTCTAAGACCACTGACTCCAGACACCTTGATGCCAAGACCCTTGGCTCCAGGGCATGAATGACTTATGGAGAACACCTGAGCACTTGTCCTCATTTTGTCCAGTTCCTGGATGCCTGAGATTTATTGAGGATGTACCATCCTCAATAAAAACCCCAGACACCAAGCAAAGATGAGATTCACTCTACTCTCCTTTCCAAATCTTCCACATGCTTTGTCTGTATCTGCAATCTCTCTACATCTTCAATAAACTCTGCTCCCACTTCCTCTCAGCTCGAGTTTGATTTTTATCCTGCGCAAAGCCAAGAACCCTCTTGGCTCATCCTGTAGGACCCCTCTGGGTCTTTGGACCAAGCCAGCCTGCATCAGAACCAAACTGCATTTAGGAGTTAATCTTACGGCATAAGATTTACCTTTTATCTTTTTTTAAAATTTGCTTTAACCAGTATCACCCCACTGTGTGAATAGGGTTTAGGCGAATAGCCAGTGAACTTTTATAACAGGCCTGTCTTACATTTGACTCCTTTTGGGCACCAATAAAAGCTGTCAACCACTATCTGATTATAGTGCCAAGAAAGTTGGTTTTCATAATCTAAGAATTGAGTCACTGCATATATAATATTTTTCTTTTTTTATTATTATGTTCAGTTAGCTAACATATAGTACATCATTATTTTTTGATGTAGTGTTCAAGTATTCATTAGTTGCATATATAATATTTTTCTTGATAGAAATAAATTTATTTTCCTGGATATGTTACATAGATCATCAGTATGTGTGTATTTTTGAGCAGATTGGTCATTGGTAAATGTATTAAAGAAAATAAATGATCCAAAACAACCCAAAGAGAGAAAAAGCAACTCGTGTATTAGCTTAACATTAAATATCAGTCAGCACCCAGATGAAAGACTAAAATGCAGGTGAGAACAGATATAATGTTTGTTAATTTATTAGCAGCATGCAACTCAATCACGCATTGGAGTCTACTGACTAAGATCAATGTAATGGAAAACACAACTCTCTGGAGTGCTGTTCTTCTAGGCTCTTCTAGTGAAAAGATATTTTTAGGCAACACTATGAAATTAAGGGAACTGTGAAAGGCAATGAGGTATTCTTCACAGAGCAGTGTACCATGTCCATTCTATCACTGAAAGAATAATGACATGAGTCAGAAAAGCTGAACCATATACATTTAAATCCCTGAAAAATGATGTGGGTGTGTAGTTATTTAATTATTTGGATATTTTGTCAATGTTTACTTCCTGGGTAACCAGTGAGCATCCTTATATTCAGCTATATAACAGATTTATGAACATAGCTCAGCTTCCCTGCTTCTATGGGGATCCAACCAATGTGGACAAAGCTGGAGAAAGGGAGTTATTAATTAGGTTCCAGAATGATGAGAAGTAAGTAATTCTTATTCAAGACTATGAGGATTCTGTGAGCCAAAGAAATTGGCAAATATGAACTTTAAATCTGTAGAGGTCAGAGGAAGGAAAGAACTTTAGATTTGCACAACCAAAAATTAGGCCAAAAATGTTTGTTTTTGTTTGTTTATAGGCCCCGTGTGGAGCCCAAGCTGGGCTTGAACTCATGACCCTGAGATCAAGATCTGAGCTGAGACCAAGAGTCAGACCCTTAACTGACTGAGCCACCCAGGCACCCCTAGGCCAGAAAAAAAAAATTACTTTTTAAAGAATTTTATTTATTCATTTGAGACAGAGAGATAGAGAGAGAGTAAGAGCAGTGGGGAGAGGCAGAGGAAAAGGGAAAGGCAGACTCCCCACTGAGCAGGGAGCCCGATGTGGGGCTCAATCCCAGGACCTGGAGATCATGACTGAAGCCAAAGGGAGACGCCCAACCATCTGAGCCACCCAGGCGCCCCTAGGCCAAAAAATTTTTAACCACAAAATAAGATGGAAAAAAAGCAAAAGCTATTGGGAATGAACAGGTGGTTCCTTGACAATTTCTTCATTTGACAATGCTAGGGTATAAGATGATTGAGGTTATCCCTTAGAACAGTGGGCACATGATGAGTGGAAGGGGTCAGGATGGCTAAAGGGGCCAGGAGCCGAGCAGATGATTATTGATTACCCTTCCCTATGATAGACTTTACCTAGTATTTTTTTTTTTACATATTCTCTTTTTTATTGTTATGTTAATCCCCATACATTACATCATTAGTTTTAGATGTAGTGTTCCATGATTCATCGTTTGCATATAACACCCAGTGCTCCATGCAGAACGTGCCCTCCTCAATACCCATCACCAGGCTAACCCATCCTCCCACCCCCCTACCCTCTAGAACCCTCAGTTTGTTTTTCAGAGTCCACAAGCAGGGGGAGTGGGAGAGGGAGAAGCAGGCTTCCCACAGAGCAGGGAGCCCGACGTGGGCCTCGATCCCAGGACCCCGGGATCATGACCTGAGCTGAAGGCAGACGCTTAACGACTGAGCCACCCGGGCGTCCTTTACCTAGTATTCTGTCATTAGACACAATTTAAAATACATAGCATCAAAAAAGTTACAAATGTAGTCAATTATTTAGTTTTTCTAAAGAATCCTAAACAGTGTTTGACTGATTTTTAAAAACTGAACTGGGTGATTTTGGAATTCAGTTAGTAATACAGAGCCACAGACTCAGAATGGGAGAAAAATTTCCAGGTTATCTGATTGTTCTTGATAATAGGAATTTCTTTCTATAATGTTCAGATTGAGTAATAATCTCGTATTTGGCTCTCTGTTGACATGTTACTTTAGGAGACATCCCATCCCATTGTGTACAGTCTTGTATTTGTAAATTCTTTTGCCTGCCTAAACAACTTTTCTGATTTCCAGCAGCATTTTGATTTATGTTTATGAGAAACCCTCTTCTGTATCAGATGCAGCCTAGTGGAACTACTTCCTAATCATGGCCCTGACCGACCCCACCCTAAATGGGATGCCAATATGACCCAAGATAGAGCCGACACCCTCTCCCTCAAATTTGAATCTTGAGCACATGACAAATGTTTGGCATTGTTTCATTTCTGGCACAGGTGCCCCTGGCCAGACTATTTTCCCCCCTGAAACTGCGTGCAGTTTCCTGCCTTCTCATTCTCTGAATGAATCTACCCTGTTTTTTCTTGTTTCCAAAACTGATTCTCCTGAGTCCTGTCAATTATATGTATGACAATCAACTGGGGAGCCTATTAAAAATGAAGAATCCCTGGGGCACCTGGGTGGCTCAGTCGTTAAGCATCTGCCTTCGGCTAGGGTCATGATTCCGGGGTCCTGGGATCGAGCCCCGCATCGGGCTCCCTGCTCTGCAGGAAGCCTGCTTCCCCCGCCCCTCCCACTCCCCCTGCTTGTGTTCCCTCTCTCGCTGTGTCTCTCTGTCAAATAAATAAATAAAATCTTTAAAAAAGAAAATGAAGAATCCCAGACCTCACCCCCCCTCCAGGATGTAATTTAGTAACATGGGGTGGGGGTACAGGAAATTAAATTTATAACACATCCTCTCGGTGATACTGATGCAGTCAGATTATGGGCTGACTTTTGGGAACCACTACTCAGATGATATAACTCAAATGTAAATTTGCACTTCAATAAAAAACTTCTGAAACTGGAAAAGGCTTGCTGACCATCTCATTAAATGAATGAATCCCAGTTCTTTCATTTACTCGATAATTCAACAAACAGATATTGAACATCTATCCTGTGCCAGGCACCATGATGAGCCTTGGGATATATGATACCATTAAGATTATTTCAAACTTGCTATTGGTGGGCACTGAAGCACTGAAAAAAGAGCAAGGAGTACATATCTGGATTTCCACATCGTATATTCGGTACATATCACCAATAATCTTCAAAGGAAATGAGCAAGCATTTACTTCTGTATTTCAATATGCTCTATACTCTTCAAAAATGTAACAATGTAGATTTTTAATCCTAGGTATGTTCTTTCATGTATGTAAAAAAAAAAAAGTTCTAGGTAAAACCAGAAATCTCAGCTCTAATTAATTAGTCTTTGACATGATAATAAAGTTCAACCATACCAATTTTTTGCCAGGTTTAATAAAACAAGATTTTCTTCTCTTGTTGTGCTATGGACTTGCCTCACAGTTAGGTACACAATGTACAATAAAAACAACTGTATAGTTGAACAGGATATGAAAATGTTCAGAGGCTCCTTCTTTCAGCTAACAACAAAAATAACTATGCAAAATACTTGCTGTTAAATTAGGTTCAGATATCATATTGTTTTGGAGGGTATTTTAAGATTCTAAATTGATGGTCTCAAGTCAATTTTGAAACATATCCCACCTCACAAATTTTTGTTGACCTCTAAAATTTCTCATCATAAGCTTAACTAGTTGTAAAATATATAGTTTACAGAAAATTGTGAACATTAACATAAAAATTTCATTAGTCTTTGAAATGTATCCATTTGATTGCTGCCATAAGCCATATAAAAATACATGAACAAACTCATTTTAATAGTCAGAAATTCTTCATTTATTTTTCTCTGAACTCCTATTTCTATAGCACTTTTCCAATAAAATTTTATCCTAGTCTAATACATTTCTTTCTGCCTGAAAATCTTTTAGTGATCACTTCTTCCTGCCATAAAAACAAATACGTAGATTGAAAAGTAATTAAAAATTTGTGACTATACAACTCCCAAGTGTTAAAATTTCTTCTGAATTGATTTTTCATTACACGAGTCAATACAAAATTAACCTAAACAACATAATTATACATTTAGATAAACATAAAGATAAAATTTATTAAAAATGTATCCATTATTCTAATGGTTGGGCTATTTTTTGTTCAATAAATGTATGTATCTGTGAATGCATATTACTTATTGCTAGAATGAGACAAAGCTCAGCATCAATCTATTCTATTTTTGTTTTTATGGATGTAAAACCTGAGACAACATATTCCCATAAATAAGTAGATGAGAATGGAAAGAGTTTTGTTTTAGCAATGTCACTCAAATATTTGAATTCCTTCCAAGTTATATGCCAAAATCACAGTTATCTATCATCAAAAATTATTTTTAATGATCTACCAGCTGTCATCTTAATTAGCTCTTCTTTCAGTTTTGTTAAAGGCAAAGAATCGAAACCGATTCCAGATTTTATGACTCAGTTATTAGTCATTTACTTTCTTAATACCAACACCGATATTTTGAATTGTCCTATTGTTTGCAACTCTGGAGATTTTTACATTCAGGGTCAATGTACCGTCATAAGATGCCTCTCTTTTTTAAAAGAACAACTGGCACGAATATTCTCAGGCAGTCAAATTTTGGAAAGAGTGCATGTGAAACTTGGGATCTGAAAATTACTTCCTGAAAATTATTTCATCTCCTTCCCCCTACAAAGCATATATGTCCCAGGTAAAAATCTGCTGGTGTAAGCATATCTCCTTTTGAAGATAGTTACTGGTTATTTGACATTATGTGAATGTAGATTTTTCTATATAGGAACAAAGAGACCTATGGTAGATTGTATATCCTTTTTTTTTTTAATGATTTTATTTATTTATTTGATAGGGAGAGTTACAGCGGGAGAGGGAACACAAGCAGGTGCAAAAAAAAAAAAATCCCCTTTCCCACATTCTTTTCTTACCATGTGACACTGACACTCCTCTGGTTGAGAAGTGGGGATCTATTTTCCTTTCCTTTGGATTTTGGGGTGATTGGGACTATTAAGGAAATAATGCTCTGTGATTTCTGAGGCTAGGTCATTAAAAATGATAAAGTTTCTGCCTGTCCACTGGGATGTTCATCTTTAAAAGCCAACTGCCATGCTGTGAGGAAGCCCGACTACCTGGGAAAACTATGAGTTGGCATCTTGGCTGACAGCCTCATTTGGGGCCCCATCAACAGCCAGCATCAACAGCCACACGTATGTGTGAGGGAGCCTTTGAGATTACTCTAACTTCAGCAACCCTGGTCATCTGAATGTGACTCCATGAAAGGCCTCAAGCAAGAACCCCCAAAACGAGAGGGATAATATTATTATTACCATTACTTTAAGCTGCTGTGTTTTGGGATGACTCATTATGTAGTAATAATAATCAGAACAGGACGTACCAGAATACTTTAGTATCCTAGGTAGTTTGACACCCAGTCAATTCAAAATTTATGGAAGTGTTACCTGATATTGGGTGAAATTTATTTTTGCATGTAGTGAAAATTGCAAAGTATATTAGTAGTGCATAAAGATGGCAAGGAATAAATTAAATAGTTAATGTTTAATTTCATTAAAGAAAATGTAACTTGATTCTCATATGTTTCAATTTATTGTTGTTTAGAGTACTGCATGTATATGACATCACCCAAACTCCTTATTTTTTAATTTTTAAAAATTTAATTATATTCTCAAAGTAATACTTGTGCTTAAATTTAAAATCCAAACAGTACTACAAGCTTAAAGACAAACAAACAAGCAAACAAATAGAAGGGCACCCCTGTCCTCTTCTCATTCTCTTCAAGCAAACTTTTATTTTCAATGATTTTTAGCTGTTTAATCTGGCATTTACATCCCAATTTCTAATACTATACTTTATTGATAGTTCTGTATTTTTGTTTTTAATTTTAGATATTATCTATTAGTTTCCTTCTCTGAAAGTTTAGGATTTTCTCTTTTACAATGCCTCCTCAGCCCTACTGTCAATGCATACACCTGTTTTTCCTCCTATTCTCCCATTATAGTTATATCATGCTTTTTTTTTTTAAGATTTTTTTTTTTTAATTTGTCAGAGAAAGAGTGAGCACACAAGCAGGGGGAACAGCAGGGAGAGGGAGAAGCAGGCTCCCCACTGAGCAAGGAGACTGATGTGGAACTGGATTCCAGGACCCTGGGATCATGACCTCAGCCGGGGGCAGATGCTTAACTGACTGAGCCACCCAGGCATCCCTATATCATGCTTTTCTAATACATCAGTGTTTATAGCTTAAATTTGTATTATACTATGATTACATTTCTCCTCTTTTCACAAGTTTTTATTATGTCATTTGGTTTGTTATCTAGGTCCCCATGGCTATTTTAGCCCCAAACTTTTTCACAGTACTATAAAATAGCTTTCAATAAAATTCATGCCTTTGAACACATAATGTCTAGGTTCCTTTCTCCCTTCCTTCCTTTCATCTTTCCTTCCTTCCATCCTTTCTTCCTTTCCTTCCTTCCTTCCTTCCTTCCTTCCTTCCTTCCTTCCTTCCTTTCTTCCTTTCTTCCTTCCTTCCCTCCTTCTCTCTCTCTGTCTTTCCTGGAGCCCACTATCCTCCTATGCCAATCAGGATTCATTGCTTTCTAGGCCAAGGACCCTAACTGATATTCTTGGCAGTCATTGCTGGGAATTTTTTTTCTTTATTTCCTCCTGAATTAAATTTCTTGTTTCTTAGATTTTGTCTTCCTCTTTCTTGGTCTATTTCTTTGTCTTGATGGAGCACATCTTCTAGGATTTTTTTTTTTTAAACAAATGGCTGCATACAAGATAAAATTTCTGGAGATTGTACATGTTGAGAACATTTTAATTCTACCTTTACTTTTGATTAAAGTATAGCTGAAGGTAGAGTTTTTGGTTAGAAATAACTTTCCCTTAGAATTTAAAGTGTCATTTGCAAATATCTTCTCCCATTCTGTTGGTTGTCTTTTGGTTTTGTTGACTGTTTCCTTTGCTGTGCAAAAGTTTTTTATCTTGATGAAGTCCCAATAGTTCAATTTTGCCCTTGCTTCCCTTGCCTTTGCGATGTTTCTAGGAAGAAGTTGCTGCGGCTGAGGTCGAAGAGGTTGTTGCCTGTGTTCTCCTTTAGGATTTTGATGGACTCCTGTCTCACATTTAGGTCTTTCAACCATTTGGAGTCTATTTTTGTGTGTGGTATAAGGAAATGGTCCAGTTTCTTTCTTCTGCATGTGGCTGTCTAGTTTTCCCAACACCATTTGTTGAAGAGACTGTCTTTTTTCCATTGGACATTCTTTCCTGCTTTGTTGAAGATTAGTTGACCATAGAATTGAGGGTCCATTTCTGGGCTCTCTATTCTGTTCCATTGATCTATGTGTCTGTTTT
>NC_138372.1:53608213-53616841 GCF_054177405.1 Leptonychotes weddellii
TGAAACAAATAATACATTATATGTTAAAAAAAAAAAGAAGATAGTAGGAAGGGAAAAATGAAGGGGGTGGAAATTGGAGGGGGAGACGAACCATGAGAGACTATGGGCTCTGAGAAACAAACTGAGGGTTCTAGAGGGGAGGGGCGTGGGGGGATGGGTTAGGCTGGTGATGGGTATTGAGGAGGGCATGTACTGAATGGAGCACTGGGTGTTATACGCAAACAATGAATCATGGAACACTACATCAAAAACTAATGATGTAATGTATGGTGATTAATATAACATAATAAAATAAAAAAAGAATTTAAAGTGTTACTTTGTTGATTTCTGTTGATTTGTTGTTATAATTTTTTAGTCTGAAGCTACTTGGATTTCTGATTTTTTTTTTTTTTTTTTAGATTTTATTTATTTATTTGACAGAGAGAGAGAGCACAAGCAGGGGGAGCGGGAGAGGGAGAAGCAGGCCTCCCACTGAGCAGGGAGCCCGATGTGGGACTCAATCCCAGGACCCTGGGATCATGACCTGAGCTGAAGGCAGACGCTTAACCGCCTGAGCCACTCAGGCACCCCAGGATTTCTGATTTTTTAAATATATTTCTGAGACTTTTTGATGATTTGCTACTTGAATCTTTGGTTTCAGCTTTCTGAGGGCTGCTAATCAGATTCCACTAGCCATGTCATTTCCATCTTATGAATTGGTGTTTTCATCTTTGTCTACTGTCCTTGCTGCCTCATTCCCTCTTCTGCTTTCTTTGTCTTTCTGGTCTCATACCTTTTGTTTTGGTGGGATTTCAGGGTTGCATGTATGTGTTTATCCTATTCAACCTGAATTCTATAACTTTCTAATGTTTTTCTCATCAGGGATGTACTAATTCTGCCCTCTTAAGTTCTTTGTAAATTGTATGATCTTTCATCCAATACATATACACCTATATGAAAAATTAACAAAAAGGCATCCTTATGTTTTCTTTTGATTCATTGGTATGAAGGGAGACAGAGGTGTATTGTTAAGTGTTCATTCAGGAGAACTAGGAAAACATAAAGAATTGGTTATGAAATTGTCGGCAAGACTGAAGGAGTGAAGAGGGAAAGGTGAGGTTACCCACCTACCACCTGCCTGGCTGGAGAAGCAGCAGAGGAAATGCGGTTGCCCAGAGCCCAGCGTTGCTGTGCTCAAGAGCCTGTTGAGGTACTACTGCTGCTCGCTGCTGTTGCAACTACCCCACCCTTTGCAGGCAGCTCGGACACCACACCTCACATGTGCTGCAGGAACTCAGGGGCCCACCGTCTCTGTCTTCAGAGGCTGCAGCAGCTACTGCTACTGGAGCCAGAGCTCACGAGCACCGTGCTGCTGAGGCGAACGGAGCACCATCTCTGCCTTTGCTGAACAATTGCACTGCCTGATGGGACTCCACAGCCTTCACTCGCCCTGCCCAGCTCCTTGATGCTTCCATGCACCATCAGACACAGAAAAAAAAAAAAAAAATCAAGCCCCTAACGGTGCCTCCCATTGGCAGAACCCACTAGAAAGCAGTTGGCAAGGAAGTCTGTGAGATGTGGTTTACAGGCTCCCAGCCATCCTGACATACAGAGGAGATTCCAGAATGCCGAGAGCCAAATGACAAATAGCTGGCCCAGAGGGTTTGAAGGGGAAGTCAATAACTGACTTGTGAATATTATCATTTTTCTGGGTGGGCATATCTATTTGGCACATCCTCTGAGTGCAATACACGGCTATATATCTATTCTGTATACATATTTTTAATAGTCAAAGGCCTTTGAGAATAAAATCAGAGCTGCTTATGGCAAAGAGGTTTGGTAATTTTCCAACTGTGAAGAGAACTTTAATGATTATGATATTTCATTGATTATTTTGCCATTTCCTGAGTTTATCTTAGATATTGCTGGTTTTGCTGACATTTTGCAGAATTTGGAGCGGGTGTACAAATTTAATAGGTTGTTAAGTGAGACTTTTCCCATTGTCTCAGATTTTCAGGTTAAGCCAAAAACTGAGCACAAGAGATGTTAAATTCCTTACAGTCCTAAAGATTGCTGTGAAGACAGAGCCAAAATTAGGCTCAGAAACCACCCCCAGGGCCAGCTAAGAGAGAGAGTCGGACTGGATCTATTGTCACCAACCCACCCCTGCTTCCCACTTTTCTTTTTCCTGTCCTGAATGCACCTGACTAGATTGAATGACTAGACAATTTTTTTTTTCCTTTTTTTAGCTTGTATATTAAAGTGAACGTGGTCTTTCAGGGGAATCTGGCTATTTTTGTTGCTAAAATTGAAGATGAAGAAATTCCTGTTTGGCCAATATGTAATCATTGGAAATAAAAAGGTATCTGTCTATTGGCTTCTATGCTCCACCTATCAGAGAGACTGGGAGTTCAAATCTGCAATCCCCCCCCCCCCCGCCGGCAACTCATTGCTCCTGTTTTGAAAACGTCAAAGAAATGACATATATATGACAGAATATGGTATTCCTATTTACTTTTTCTTATGCCTTCTAGGTAGAGCTATTCAAAATAAAGGAATGGGTGCTGTTAAGAATTAATGTCAGTATGATATTTGGATGGCTTTTGGCCAGAGGATTCATAAATGTTCAAATTCTTTCCTGTCTTGGCCATCTTTTCCTGAGACATCCTCAAAGAAAGTGTATGCGCGGGATAAACTAATCAACACAGCACAGTGACATCACACTGTAACAACTGCTGGGACTTCACCCCCAAACTCCAAAGCAGGACAAGAGGGAGCCAACCAGGACTCACAGAAAAACTCCGATCTATATATACTGGGATGGCATAAATAGTCTGAAAAACAAGAAGGCCACAAACTTGTTCTGACCATTTCTACCCCAATATCCAATCCACATTTAGATCTCACCATTCTCATGTGGTGAAAATTCTACTTCCTAGTGCCAAGGTGTGAGACATAAGGACAGCAGGAGCCTTCATGTGCCCTCCCTGGACCTGCTTGGGCTGTCGTTAAGCCACCTTGTGGAAGAGAGAGAGTAGATAAAGAGAGAAAGGGAGAGAAGGACCAAGCTTTCTAAGGGGAAATCAGGTTCTAAGCTTAGCCTTACTTCACCACACTCCTGTAAATGAGAGAGTCCAGAAAGGCAAATATTGAGGGAGAGTTAGTCAGTCTTTTCCTTCCCTTACTACCATTACCGCATCTTAGAAGAAGAAGTGAAGGGTAAGGTCACACAAGTGTGAAACATTTACCTCTGTGAATGCTCCATTGTGATCCAGTTCAAAGTACAGCGACTGACCATCCAAATCAGCACTGGGATGAGGTAGGCTTGGGGGGACGGCAGAAGTGAATGAAACCTACAATTCCTCTGAGAGGTCACCAAGACCATTGTGCTGATGTAAGTCTTGTAAGTAATCACTATGGATACTCGAAAAGTCTGAGTTTTCAGGTCTTCATGTTTTATACTTGCTGCGTAAAAATTATATTGATGGCCCTGGAACTACCTTCTCATCTGCTGAGGGACTTTTTGTCTGTCTTGCTGATTTCGTATTTCTAGACTTTAGGAAGTCTAGGGCCATGTTTGGCCCTGTGTCCTCAATTGGACAATGTGTTCCCCTGGAACAGGTGTCTTGTCATTTACCTGTTTGTATTTCCAGAATCCAACAGTGTTTGGCATTGAGTAGGCACTCAGTAAATGATGATGACTTTGCCTAGTGTATAGAAGATATTATTTAGATTCATTAGGGCTTTTACCAGAACACTTTTTTTTTAAATGAAAACTATCTTCAGATTTCTATTTTGAAAGTTTTTGTCAGTATTTTTTCTTTCTTAAAAAATTGATTTAACATTTCAATACAGCTTGATGGGCTAAATTTACTTTTTGCCTTTGCACTTATTCTTTTAGAAGAACATATATTTGGAAAAAGATATATGTGAAGAACTGCAGAGACAGAGGCCGTGTCTTTTGAACTAAAGTGGTACCAAAGGGTAGAGAGATAGAAAACACTTGCTTTGGAGTGACCCAGCGCAGCTGGTTGAAATAAAAAGCTGGGATTGATTCTAGGACCAGCTGAATTGTTTTTCCATTCTCATTATACCCCCTCTCCAATGCTCTTTCTCAGAGCAAAATGACAGTTATAATGAGAAATACAAATGGGAAAAAATAATGGGAGGGGATTATACTTTTTTGCCAGTCAACATGCTAAGTTATGTATATCAGCTCATTTAATCCACACAATTACTCTATATAAAACACAGTATTATTATCTGCAATTTACAAACTAGAAAACAAGCTTAGAGGATTTGAGCAATTTGCCTAAATCCCACCACTAGTCATGGCAGAACCAAAATGGGAACACTCCCTAGTCTAGCTTATGACCTTGACCACAACACTACACTGTCACCTGGAGACTAAGAAGTGTTCTTGAGAATAAAAAAGGAGGGAATTTTGGAGACCAGGGATGGCTTACTTTTCAGACGACTTTTGGGAAGTTACCCAAACTATCAGAAATCTGTGCTTAAAATTTTATGAAAGTGGCAATCAGGCCAATTGAGGATTTACCTAGAGTTTTGGACTGACACTTTTACTGAGCTTTAGAGTTAACTGAGAGACACTTTCAGTTGAACTTTGAGATTGACATATTTTGCTTACTGTTTGGCAAAATAGACATTCTCTGTTGAAAAGAATAACTCACTTGTATAAAAGGATGACCTGAGATTGGCTTATTGTCAGAAACATAAAAAAAGTTATAGTAAACCAAGACAGGTTATTTTGAAGGCAGCAAAAACCTGGGATCAGGTGAAGTATTAGCTTTTTTTTATATGTATATAATTTCATTTACATTGTCTAAAGCATCCATTTTTGTGTTTTGCTTTTTTCTTATTTTGGAATAATGAATGGAGTTATTTTAACTGAGTGCTAATGTGGTGAGTGCCAGGTGAAAAATTCAATTGAAATGCTGTCATGAGATTCCTTTGTTTTACTGACAGAGGTGTCATGTTCTCTTGATTCCTGATATATGGAGTGTGAACTGATAAATAGTTTGGAGATGGAATTGTCAGTCACCATTACCACACTCAAGCAATTATCTTTTCTGATGGCTTGCACTGCCATGAAATTCAAGTTTTGGAGTGTGGAAGCAAAGAGAAAGAGAAAACAATATGGATGTGACCATAAATTGGAAAAGTGCTTAGGTTAGAAAACTAGTATTCCTGAGGGGCTTGAATTAGGCAGGGGGGCATTGTCTGCTACTTCAGAGACTAAGAAAGGGAAGGAAGCCAGGAAGAAGGGGGCAGATAGGGTGTGGATCCACCTGACGCTAATGAAGCTCAAGGTTCAGGGTCCCTCACATGATGGAGATCATTTCAAGGCTTTGATAGGGACCCTAGTAATATGTTCACATAGCCAAATACTTTTGTAAAATTTGTGCAAGATATTTAACTGCAACCAGTTAAGTCTGCTGTTTTCCCACTCTGACCATTAAATTCTTCCTTCTTTCGGGTGGTTTTGGAGAGACTCCAGACATTGTTTGAGATCTAAGAAAATTTAAATGGAGAATACATTTTGGTTTTGTTTAGTGAAATATATTTATGTGATTCCCATCGTTACTTCCCATATATTTAAGTTAGTACTTCCTCATTCTAGAATAGGAATAGCTTCCAGGAGTATTCCTATTGTCCATTCTGCCAACCTGGTTGATGTTATGACTCATAGGTATGTGACTAAACCCATATGAATATGTCTTAAGGTGCCTAGCATCTAATGTATGTGTGTAGTGCAACAAAAACTAGGCTTGAAATACATGGAGCCAGAAGCTAGTCTGTAGAAAATTTTTCTAATCATCAGATGTGTAAAACTATAATTGGAGGATTTAGTTTCTATCTATAATCTTACCTGTCAGGAATATACTTAATAATACAGCATGTAAGTTAATCACATTTTTGCCTTTTTTGGGGGAAATTGTGTGAAAGAGAATCTGTCAGAACTCTGTAGGGCACATGTGTAGTATTTCCACAAATGATGATTATAATAACCATATACAAAAGAAACTTTAGAGAGGGTATACCAGCTGTTCACTGGCACATATCAAACTGCCCCAAACTTATTGGCTTAAAACAAAAATCATTATTCTGTCATTAGTGATTTGGCCTGGGCTCTTCTCAGATGGCTTATCTTACTCTTCGGGGCATTTGCTGGGCATGCACTTAAGTCTGGGATCTCAGCTGTGGAGGCTAGTGCTTTTTCTTCTCCCCGCGCACCACCCCCCCACCCAACAGTATTGCATCCTCCACAAAGCAAAGGTTTGTTTGCTTTCTGAGTGAAAGCATAAGCAAGGTCTCTTGAAGCCTAGGCTCATAACTTACACAATGTCACTTCTATGAATCAAAGGAGGTCACAAGGCCAGCCCAGATTCAAGAAGTAGGGAGATAGGCATTTTACCTTGAGGTGGGAGTTGCTGCAAAGAACTTATGGTCATTTTTTTTGTACTTTACCATGTAAGATTTCCCAATTTGACAAAAGTTTTAAACATTAACATAATACTAAGTCGTGAATCTGAAGGATATTACTAAACTATCAATAATAATAAAAAAATTAAGTCAACTGTGCTAGAGGCAAATCTGAATTACCATTCTATTCTCTTTCTATAAAATAATATTAGAAAAATTGTGGTTATATGAAGAGACAACCAAAGAGTATGGAGCCAAAAATATGGTAGGCATGGAGAGAAGGATCAACAAAATATGTCTTGAGATCTAGTTGAATTTGTATTTGGTTTATATAACCCAGATGTCAGTTCATAAGGCCTGGGTTTGGATGAGTTAACATCACTTAACAGTTGAGAGATTTGGGGTAAGTTACCTATTTCTTTGAGAATCAGTTTTTCATCTGCGAAAAGGAGTAATACTGATTTCTTCATGTTTTTGTGGCTATTAGTGTACTAAAAAATGTATTAAAGGGCTTAATACTCCCCTGGTATGTAGCAGGCAGACAGAGATACGCTTTGAACATGCCTACCATGTCCCAGGTTCTGGTCTTAGAACTGGACTTATAGGGATGAACAAGACAAAATTCACAAAATTCTTACTCTCAAGAAGGTTCCATTCTAGTGAGGAACTTATATCTAGCAAGACACTGACTTACTCTGGAGGAGTTTATATTCCAGGCTTCAACAAATCTTAGTTCTCCTTCTTAGCATAAAGACATGAATAAAATTACAAGGAAAAATACTTGGAGCAATAGTCTATGGAGATTTTATACATTTCCTACTTAAAAGTGTGCATTAATTGATCAAAAAGAGCTTAAAGAGAGGAGATGCTGGGAGTTCACATGTAATGAACTTGCCCAAACCATAAATGGAGGCTAAATTATTTAGGATTACTCTAATCCGGTTAGCCAGGAAAATTGGATCTCTCTCTGTCACATTTAAAAGAAAGATTCTTATCGAAGGCAAGCTGTTCCCTTGTTTTCTTAGTATCCTGGAGAATTAAAAGAAAATCTAATTTAGGAAAGCTTTTCTGTCTTAAAAAAAAGAAAACCAACTCAATATGTTGAAAAGGCAACATTAAAAATGCATTCCCTATCTGAATCACAATTATATTGAAAATATCAAATATTGAGTTTGTATGCATTTTCTTTTAGCATCTACATTTTCTATAGAAATAACATTACAATATGGATTAAGCTTATTAATTTATTTTTTTCTAGAGATGAATACATTATCCTTATGTAGTTGCCTGGCTGGAGGAGGGAGGAAACCTCAATTTTTTATTGAGGTTACAATTTCAAGGGGAGAGCTCATTTTAAACCTGTCTATCTTTAAAATTTGGGCGATTGGTTCTGTACTTGTGATTAAATAGTGTTTTTGAACACAGTAGAAATACTAGAAAAACAGATCAACCTCTCCTTTATTTTTAGTTTGTCTGTAAAGCCTACTAATATGTTCTATGGTTTTGGAAATTATATTTCCTTGGGTTTTACAACATGAATTAATAACAATGAAGGAACACAGTTACTTTTTCTACACATGTTTGGGGGGATGTGGAATGTTGGCTTATTGACTAATATGGAGTATTAAAAAATACAACATAGTTATAAAAACCCATTCTCAAAAGTTGTCTCCCTCTAAACATAGTTAGGTATTTTTGCTTATTTTAACATATAATCTAAACTTGATTGTTTAAATTAAATTTGTGTTTTCATTTTAAAAACACATCCTTTTCTGTTCTTCTTATCCAAAATACGGCTTAATGTTTCAGCTAAACCATTCTCCAACTTCCACTTTCTATTATTTTTCCTATCTTTTTCTTTACAAATAAGAATTCTTCTCCTTTTTAGTATTCTTTTTTTTTTAAAGATTTTATTTATTTATTTGACAGAGAGAGAGAAAGAGCGCGCGAGAGAGAACACAAGCAGGGGGAGTGGGAGAAGGAGAAGCAGCCTTCCCGCGGAGCAGGGAGCCCGATGCTGGGCTCGATCCCAGGACCCTGGGATCAGGACCTGAGCCCAAATCAAGAGTTAAACGTTTAACTGACTGAGCCATCCAGGCACCTCCAGTCAGGCTCTTCTTTTTTTTTTTTTTTAAAGATTTTTTATTTATGTACTTGACAGACAGAGACATAGCAAGAGAGGAAACACAAGCAGGGGGAGTGGGA
>NC_138372.1:53616941-53675260 GCF_054177405.1 Leptonychotes weddellii
ATAGAATTGATCTTTTTCTTTCCCTTATACTTTACCAAATACTATTTCAGTCTTGCATTATGAGCAAGGTTGTGCAACCGTTTTTGTATTTACACCAATTATTCTCCAGTTCATTTCAGCCAAGAAATAGATGGTTTAAATCTCTAGGTTTGAATTGTTTTCAGTTAGACTGGTTGATGGTATCTCTTTAACCTCTCAGTTATTGTCAGCTCCTTTTTATATAATGTGTTTTCTTCTATAAAGAGAATATTGCACAAATGGTTAAAAAAGTGATAAATTGAACTTCATCAAATGAAAAACATTTGCTTATTGAAAGATATCATTAAGAAGCTGAGAAGACAAGTCACACCTATCTGAGGAAGGACTTGCATCCAAAATATATAAAGAGAACTTACATCTCAGCAATACAAACAATCCAATAAAAAAATGAGTAAAATATTTGATCAGATACTTTACCGAAATGTTATACAACTGGTATATTGGTATCACTAGTCATTAGGATAATGCCAATTAAAATCATAATGAGAGGGCGCCTGGGTGGCTCAGATGGTTAAGCGTCTGCCTTCGGCTCAGGTCATGATCCAGGGTCCTGGGATCAAGTCCCGTATCGGGCTCTCTGCTCCTTGGGAGCCTGCTTCTCCCTCTGCCTCTCTCTCTCTCTCTCTCTGTCTCTCATGAATAAATAAATAAAATCTTTAAAAAAAAAATAAATAAAATAAAATCACAATGAGATACTACTACATAAAATGCAAATGATCAATAATGCTAAGTGTTGGTGAGGAGGTGGGCAACTGAAGCTCGCATACATTATTGCTGGAAATGCAAAATAGCACAGGCATTCTGGGAAACAGTTTAGCGATTTCTTTCTTTTTTCTTTTTTTAAAGATTTTATTTATTTGTTTGACAGAGAGAGAGATAGCAAGAGCAGGAACACAAGCAGGGGAAGAGGGAGAGGGAGAAGCAGGCTTCCTGCGGAGCAGGGAGCCCGATGCGGGGCTCGATCCCAGGACCCTGAGATCATGACCTGAGCTGAAGGCAGAGGCTTAACGACTGAGCCACCCAGGCGCCCTTGTATGATCTCATTTATATACAATTTTTAGAAAAGGCAAAATTATAATAACAGAAAGTAGACCAGAGAGATCACTGGGCAAGGGGATTTATTTTAAAAGGGTATTAGAGTGATCACAATAGTCAAACTATGGAAGGAGCCCAGATGTCCTCTGACTGATGAATGGATAAAGAAGATGTGGTATACCTATATACACAATGGAATATTTTGCAGCCATCAAAAATATGAAATCTTGTCATTTGCTACGAGATGGGTGGAACTAGAGGGTATTATGCTAAGTGAAATAAGTCAATTAGAGAAAGACAATTATCATATGATCTCATTGATATGTGGATTTAAGAAACAAGGCAGAAGATCACAGGGGAGGAGAGGAAAAAAATGAAAGAAGACGAAATCAGAGAGGGAGACAAACCATAAGAGACTCTTTTTTTTTTTTTAAAGATTTTATTTATTTATTTGACAGAGAGAGACATAGCAAGAGCAGGAATACAAGCAGGGGGAATGGGAGAGGGAGAAGCAGGCTTCCTGCTGAGCAGGGAGCCCAATGTGGGGCTCCATCCCAGGATCCTGGGATCATGACCTGAGCCGAAGGCAGACGCTTAATGACTGAGCCACCCAGGCGCCCCAAGAGACTCTTAACCATAGGAAACAAATTGAGGGTTTTTGGAGGGGAGAGGGGTGGAGGGATGGGGTAACTGGGTGATGGACATTGGGGAGGGTATGTGTTGTAATGAGCCCTGGGTATTATATAAGACTGATGAATCACAGACCTGTACTCCTGAAACAAATAATATATTAAAAAAAATAAAATAAATACGTAATGGGGATATAACATATAGCACAGGGAATGCAGTCAGTAATATGGTGTTAACTTTGTAAGGTGACAGATAGTAACCAGACTTGCTGTGGTGACCATTCTGCAACGTGTAAAAATGTCACATCACTATGTCGTACACCTGAAACTAATATAATAGTGTATGTCAATTAAAAAAAAGGGCATTAGGGAACTTTTGGGGAGATGGAAAATATTCTCTATCTTGAGTATGGTGGTAGTTACACAGCTTTATACATTAGCCAAACTTCATTGAAATGTACTCTTAAAATGAGTTAATTTTATCTCCGTAAGTTATGCTTTAATAAAGCTGTTAAAAAAGGAATGCTTATTTATCCTAAATAATTTGGAAAATAAGAAAACTTTATAAAAATAAAAAATTCATTTCTCATCATGTATTATAACTACTATAAATATTTTTAGTGAAGCTTTATTTGAAGGACTGAATACTGCAGAAAATGCAAAATCATAGTTGTACAACTCAATGTATTTTCACAAAGTGAATATACCCATATAACTATAAATGAGCTAATGAACCAGAACATTACTTAACACCCCAGAAGCATGTCTCCTGCCCCTTTCTAAGCAGTAAGTCCTCCAGTCAGTAACACCAGAGCTTAGTTGTTTTTCTTTTTTTAAATTTTTTTTTATAAAGTGATTTATTTTATTTTATTTATTTATTTGTCAGCGCGCGAGAGAGCACAAGCAGGGGGAGTTGCAGGCAGAGGGAGAAGCAGGCCCCCCACTGTGGAAGGAGCCTGATGCGGGGCTCGATCCCAGGACCCTGGGATCATGACCTGAGCTGAAGGCAGACGCTTAACCGACTAAGCCACCCAGGGCATCCCACCAGAGCTTAGTTTTGTCTGTTTTTGAAATTCATATACTGAATTATTTTCTTTATGTCTAGTTCCTTTGGCTCAAAAATACCTTTCCAAGTTTCATCCATGTTGCATGTAGTTCTAGTTCATTCACTGTTGTTTTATGGTTTCCCATTGTATAAATATGCCAAAACGTATTTACCCATTCTACTGTGTACAGTTATTGAGTTATTTCTAGCATTGGGTTATTAAAAATAGGATTGTTATTAACATTCTTGTATATGTCTTTTGATGAACAGAATATATCTGTCAGGTACATACCTAGGAATGGGATTTCATATGTGCAAATTTATAGAAATTTTGAAATAGTTTCCCTGTGTGGCCGTGCCAATTACACTCTCACCGGCACTGTATGAGCATTCCAGTTGATCCACATAGTAATGTTTTGACATATTGTTCCCAGAATTATAGAGTAATATCTCCCACTTTTTTAAAAGTTTTACAATTTTTAATAAAATTTGTCTCTTATGGTACTCAGAGATTTGAAAGTTGCTCTTTGAATGTCCTACTTAACCTCATAACAGTTATTAGTTATTAAATATTAAATATATAAATATTAAATTATTAAATATTTTTCAGAAAGATTATTGTTAATGGCTGCATAATATTTTCTTGTAAGTTTATTATTATCTCCCACAACTATTGTTTGAACTTCAGTTTCTTCAACTATATGACAGTACTAGTCATATCCGTGTAGAGGGGTTTTTGTAAAGGCAAAAAGTAATAATCTAAGAATACTTATATAATATATTTTTTTATTTTTATTTTTATTTTATTATTATTTTTTTAAAAGATTTTATTTATTTGACAGAGAGAGAGATAGCGAGAGCAGGAACACAAGCAGGGGGAATGGGAGAGGGAGAAGCAGGCTTCCCGCGGAGCAGGGAGCCCGATGCAGGGCTCGATCCCAGGACCCTGGGATCATGACCTGAGCTGAAGGCAGACGCTTAACGATTGAGCCACCCAGGCGCCCTATAATATATATTTTTAAAGATTTTATTTACTTGTTTATTTAGAGAGAGCACGTGTGTGTGCAAGCCGTAGGGGGGAAGGGCAGAGGGAGAGCGGGAGAAAGAGAGAGAGAGAAAATCTCATGCACGCTCCACACTGAGTGTGGAGCCTGATGTGGACTCAATGTCACAACCCTGAGATCATGGCCTGAGCCGAAACAAGAGTCTGAGGCTTACCTGACTGAGCCACCCAGGCGCCCCACATAATATTTGGCATATGATAGATGTTCAACCGATTAGCTCCTTTCCTGTCCCAGCACTGCATTCATCTTCCTTAATGAGGGGGATAAATCAAATATAGTAAGTGCATCTTTAATTTCTTTCATTACAGCTTTAGAGTTTTCTGCATTTAAATTTGTTAGATTGATCCTTAAGTATATAATTTTGGGGGGGTGTTATTGTAAGTGTAATGTGTTTTTAATTTCAAATTCCAGTTGTTTTTTGTTGGTATGTAGGAAAGCAATTGATTTTTGTGTATTAACCTGTATGATGCAACCTTGCTATAAGCACCACTTATCAGTTGCAGGAGGCTTTTATTGTTGTTGCTGATTCTTTGAGATTTTCTACATGGACAGTTATGTCATCTGTGACCAAGGACAATTTTATTTCTTTCTTCTCAATCCGTACACCACTTTATTCTCTTTTCTTTGGTTGTGCGCTGGGTCTTCAAGTATGATGGTGATAGGAATGGTGAGAAGGAACACGCTTGTCTTTGTTCCAGTCTTAGCAGGGAAAACATCCAGTTCCTCAACATCAAGTATGATATTAGCTGTAGATTCTTTGCAGATGTTCTTTATCAGTGAGGAAGTTCTCTTTTATCCCTAGTGTGTTGAGAGTTTTATAATGAATTGGTGCTGGATTATGTCAAATGCTTTTTCTGCATCAATTGATATGATCATATAATTTTCTTCTGTAGGTTGTTTATGTGATGGATTACATTCACTGATTTTCAGGTATTGACCCAACCTTTGCATACCTGGAAGAAATTCCTTGATTATGGTTTATAATTCTTTTCATTCATTGTTGGATTAGATTTGCTAAAGTTTTGTTTTTGCATCTGTGAGAGAGCTTGGTCTGTAATTTTCCTTTATTGTAATGTCTTTATTTGATTTTGGTATTAGGGAAAGCCTGGCTTCGTAGAATAAGTGAGGAAGTGTTCCATCTGCTTCTGTTTTTTGGAAGAGATTGTACAGAATTGATATCATTCCTTTATTAAATGTTTGGTAGATTCACCAGTGAAACCATCTGGCCTTGGTGCTTTCACTTTTGGAAGGATTATTATCGATTCAGTTTTTTTCATAGGTATAGATAGGCCTATTCAGATTATCTATTTCTTCTCATTTGAGTTTTGGTAGTTTGTATCCTTCAAGGAATTAATCCATTTCATCTAAGTTATCAAATTTATAGGCACACAGTTGTTTAAGGTATCCCATTATTATCCTTTCAATGCCTTCGGGCTCTGTCATGATGATCCCCCTCTCATTTTTGATACTCGTAATTTGCATTCTCTCTTTTTATCTTAGTATGGCTAGAGGTTTATCTATTTTATTGATCTTTTCAAAGAGCCATCTTTTGTTTTTGTTGATTTTCACTATTGTTTTCTTGTTTTAGATTTCCTTGCTTTCTGCTCAAATTTTTATTATTTCTTTTCTTTTGCTTGATACAGGATTAAATTGATCTCCTTTTCCTAGTTTTCTAAAATGGTAGTTTAGATGATTTATTTAGACATTTTACTTATATATGAATTTAACGCTATAAATTTCCCTTTAATCACTGCTTTTGCTGCATCTGTAAGTTTTTTATTAGTTGTGTTTTAATTTTCATTTAGTTAAATTTAGTTATTTAAATTTCTTTTGAGATTTATTCTTTGATCCAGGTGCTATTTGGTAGTGTGTTGTTTAACCTTCAAATATTTTGTGATCCTCCAGCTATTTTTGTTATTAATTTGTAGTTTGTGTCTGAGAACACACTTTGTATGACGTTTACTTTTTAAAATTTGTTAAGGTGGGGCGCCTGGGTGGCTCAGTCGCTTCAGTGTCTGCCTCCGGCTCAGGTCATGGTCCCAGGGCCCTGGGATCGAGCCCTGCTTCGGGCTCCCTGCTCAGCCGGGAGCCTGCTTCTCCCTGTCTGTCTGTCTGTCACTCCCCCTGCTTGTGCTCTCTCTCTCTCTGACAAATAAAATCCTTAAAAAAAAAATTTATTAAGATATATTTTATGGCCAAGAATGGTGAATGTTTCATGTAAACTTGAAAAGAATGTGTATTCTATTGTTGTTGGATAAAGGATTGTATAAACCTTAATTAGATATAATTAGTGATGCCATTCAGGTGAAGCATATCGTAAAAGATTTTCTGCCCACAAAGGCAAATACTATGCTGGGACAACAGAAAGCACCTCTAAGACCTCTGGTCACCAAGAAGGTAGTTATCGTGGAAGGAGGTCAAAACCAAAAAGCTACCGAAACCAGGCGCTATCGTGTGAAGGAGTTGTTTCATTTTGTAGGCTGTTATCATCAGTTCCCTGAAGAACTTTTACTAATATGGATGTGAGAGTAACTAATTTAGGGATCTTGTCTTTGGTTTTGAATGCTGCAGGGTGGGAGAGCATGCTTGGATTAATCCAGGGCCTGCGGCTCACGGTTGCACAATCACAGATAACTATTCATAATTCAGACACACAGGAAGTTATTCCTGAGGGAACAGCTAGCCTGGTGAACTGGATAGAAGCCACTGTAAGGTCTGTTTACACTGAGGAGGGGGATGCCCAATTCCCCCCTAAGTGCTAAGTGGAATGCTGTGGATGAAGTAGTTGATATGTTTCATAGGCAAGCCATGTTAAGACTGGCTTTATGCTAATGAGGATATTTACCTACTGAATATGGCTGTTACCCAGGTTATGGTTAATGCTGTGATTAAGGGGCTTCTTCTGCATGGGCACCCAATATAACCTTACTGCTGCAAAGTCAAGCAAGAGCCTTATATTATTTGCTTTTTCAGTTTCCCTTTAAGGGTCTTACAGATACTAATAAAAAACATGAGGCTAACTATCAAGAGAATGCAGGGAGGCAGAAGGGAGAGTCAAGGGACTCCTCCCAGGAAAGTGAACATTTTTACACTGTTATTAAGAAATGGGGTAAATCAAGCAAATGTTGATAGAGGGGAAACAAAGAGGAAAAACAAGAGTCACAGGACTTGTCCCAGTAGGCAGATGGTTATTAAGAATGGGTTGAGTAAAATGCACATTGATGGTGTTAAAAGATAAACTGAGGCATATCAAAAATTTTGAGTTTATTGGAGCAAACACTGATTTGAATCAAGCAGCCCCGAACCAGAAATGGTTAGGAGCACTCCACTGACAGGAGCTAAGGGAAAGACTTTATATTTTATTTTTTATTTCCTTAGCAGAAAGACTTTCATGGAGAAGGTGCAGAAGCAAAGCAAGGAAATTATTTGATTGGCTACAGCTTAAGTCGTAGCCTTATTTGGAAAAGCCTGGTGGGCTGTTAGTGATTGGTTGTCCTCAGGTTTTAATTTCTCAACCTTTGAGGCATTACAGGCTTGGGTTTTGGTTTGCTTACTACCAAAGCGTTAAAAGTCACCTCAGTCTAATGGCCTCTTTGCTAAATTAATTTTAAAATGGTATTAAAATAAAGGTCTAAATACAACATCCTTAAAGTTGCATGGGCCAAAGGGGCCCTCAACTAGCCCCCAATATTAAATGATTCCAAACAAGTCCCTCAATTCACCACAATTTGGAGAAAGTTAAAAAGCCAGAAGGCAGTCATATGATCAGACAGGAGGGCGACAGAAACTTAGCCATATTAAAGGAATGCCCGTGAGTCCCAACCCTATGGAAGTCGCTTGGGACATGTGGATGCCCATCAGAACTCCTTTCCAGGTTCAGCTAGTGACTGGAATCACTAAGCACATAGTCCCACGTGCTTGCTCGCGATGGCTACCTCGGTCCACCGAATGAGTGGACGTGAGAGTAGGCAGCAATGCAAAGATGGCCGAAGCTAGACATCATCCTCTTACACCTTCGGGGGCACAAAATGCCAGTAAGAACTGTTTTGTCTGCCAGCAGAAGAGACAGAGACTGCAGATGGCTGTGTGGCAGATTCACTGTAGGAAGGCCCTGAACATTCCTGGCGAGTCAGACTGATGTTAGTAGTCCTGGGGGCTACAAGAATAGACACTGGCTCTGGATTGGGCTTTGCTTACCGGGTGGTACATGCAAATGCCCGGAGTGCTATAAAAAAACTGGAACAGAAGATACTGCACCAATTTGGACCTCTGAGTCATATTTCTTCAGACCAAGGAACACACTCTACAGCTTAAAATTTCCAACAATTGGCAGAGAGATATTTTCTTCAGAGTAATAGTTGAAGAGAGAATTGGAACGGGCAATTCAGACATCAGTTGTCGATCTAGGCGTGAAGCACTGGCTCACACACCTTCACGAGCGTGCTCACAATCAAGAGGAGTGCTCACCATCAATAGAAGTGGGTCTGTAGGAGTGTTCCTACTGGATAGAGTCCTCCGTTTTTCTGGTAGATCTGGGGAAGAGTGAGTGGAGGAGGATGCTGGTATGAACATGCGATTTCGTGCCAAACGGGGAGGACGCCGGTATAACGTATTTTTCTTTCTTCTCCACATCATCTCAGTTTTTTTTTTTTTTTCTTTAATGCACTAGTCACAGGACCAAGGCTTCAATTAAAAATGTTGGAAGCAGGTGTGATTCCTAAGCAAGAATCTACATTTTTAAACCTGTACGTCAGAATTCCTAAAAGCCTGAGGGGGTGGGTTGTGCCTTCACCCCATCTGGCAAAATTAGGGTTAAGGATGAGTGTGGCTGTATCGCCTGCTGGTAAAAATAGCCCACTAGGGGTGCCTGGGTGGCTCAGTGGGTTAAACGTCAGACTCCCTGCTGAGGAGATCCCAGGACCCTTAGCAAGGAGTCTGCTTCTCCCTCTCCCTCTGCCTCTCCCCTCCACTCGTGCGCTCTCTGTCTCTCTCTCAAATAAATAAAATCTTAAAAAAAAATAGCCCACTAGTTCTGCACCGATATCTAGTTCTGTAAACTTACCTGTATGGATAAGAGTAGACTGAGGGAGAGGTACTTGCTAGGCAAGGGTTGCTGCCTGCAATCCGACTAGCACAGTGGCTGAACCTAGTGTTCCTCCCCCCAAAATGTGAGTATAAATGAAGAGAAGGAGGGCTAGTAGCTGAAGATAAAGAAATGAATAAATAGGTTATTGAATGAGGGAAATCAAATATATTAACACTTTAGAAGAGGCCCAGAGCAAGAGATGATATTGTCTTTTAGCTCAATTATACCAGATGCCTGAAAGGGTGAACTCATATATTGCTGAGACAACACCTGCTTTTGGAACCTGACAAGATTGACTAGAAGCTTGAAAACCTGAGAGGCCTTGCCCTGGGAGACATTTTCATACAATATGGTGATGGACTGTACTAATTATTAATGACTGAGTGGAATTCTAGTAATGAGACATCATCTTTTGACTTTTATGATCTTTTTGCTATAAGGGGTTCATGACCAGTGATCAGGGGATTGGACTATGACATAATAATGAATCTATATTTGGTCTTTGCCCCTGTTCTTGACACAGACCTTCTAAGACCCTTGGGATCTCTGGAGTGATAAGGGTATTTTTTTTTTTTAAGAGTTGTTTATTTGTTTTGGAGAGAAACAGAGAGAGGGGAGGAGGGGCAAAGAGAGAGGGAAAGAGAAACCCAAGCAGGCTCCACTAAGTGGGGAGCCTGATGGGGGGGCTTGATCTCATGAGCCTGAGATCACGACCTGAGCTGAAACCAAGTCAGAGACTCAACCGACTTTTCCACCCAGGGTGGAACTCAAGGGTGTCTTTTTGTTTATTAATGACTGGAAGCTGGGGGCCCCTAGACAGCCTCAGGATGGGGGCTGGTGGCCAGAAAGACCAAGGTTTGGTTAGAGGGTTAGAACTTTCAGTTCCATCCCCATCCTCCAGGGAAGGGAGAGGGGCTAGAGATTGAGTTAATAATCTATCATACCTATGTGATAAAACCTTCATAAAAAACTCCTAACTGAAGGGATTTGGAGAGCTACCAGATTAGTGAACACGTAGTAAGCTGGAAGGATGGCATACTTCAACTCCACGCGGACACAAGCTTCTGCATGCAGGACTTCTTCAACCTTTTTTCTATGTACTCTTTATCTGGCTGTTTGTATCCTTTATCATATCCTTAATTATATAATAAACTGGCAAATGTAGGTAAGTGTATTCCTGAATTTGGTGAGCCATTCTAGCAAATACTGAACCTGAGGAGGGGTCATGGGAACTCTTGATTTATTGCCAGTTGGTCAGAAGTACGGGAAGCCTAGTTTTATGACTGGCATCTGAAGCGGGCTCCCTCTTGTGGAACTGAGCCCTTAACTTAAGAGATCTAATGCTAATTTCAGGTAGACAGAAATGAATTATAGGACACCCAGCTAGTGCTGGGGAACTGCTCAGTGTAGGAAAAAACCCACAGAGCTGTGATTCCCTTCTATTCAACTGTCTCTCCAGATTTTCCAGTGGTGGTTTGCCCTGAGACCTCAATTCTTTAATAAGAAAATCCAAGAAAATTTGTTGATTTTCAATTTGTTCAGCTTTTTTCTTACTGTAAGGATGGGAGTGACTTTCAAGCTCTTTACATGTCAGAGCTGAAACTGAAGTCCACACATTGTAATTTCCTCTCTTGTGCCTCTTAAGTTTTATATGAGGGCACATGGATAAGTGTAGGGTCTCCTGGGGTTCTGGTTATACCAGCTGTAAATAAGTTAAAGCCTGTAACTTATTTTAGCACCTCTTTTCAATCTCACATATTTATCGGTTTGGATGGAAATCATGTAATCCCCCCTTTGCTACGACACCCTTGGGAATAATTAAAGACTTCCCCGACAAGGGCAGTTGTATTTGGCTCCTGCACCAATTCAGTTTCGTTATTGAAACACCATACACTACTTTTTCCTTTCTCAGTATCTCTCCTCTTTCAGCATCTGTGTTTATTTTTGTTGTTTTTCTCAGAGACTCCTATTAAGGTGACTAGAATATGTTCTATTGTGAAAATTAAGTTCTGCGTGGCCCTATAAGTTAACTATCAGAATCAAGATTTGAGAATACCCCTCTTAACATAACCGTAGTCTATTTGGGTTTCTATAACAGGATTCTATAGTCTGGGTGGCTTATAAACACAGGAATTCATTTCCCAGATTTTCTGGAGGCTGGGAAGTCCAAGATCAGATGCTGGCAGGTTTGTCTGGGAAGAGCTTCCTTCCTGGTGCATAGACAGACTTCTTCTCACTCTATCCTCACGTGGTGGAAGGGGCTAGGGAGCTCTGTGGTGTTTCTTTTATATGGTCTTTCTTCATGAAAGGGCACTAATCCCATTCACGATGACTCTGCTCTCATGACCTAATCACCTCCCAGAGGCCCTGTCACCAAATACCACCAAATTGGGGATTAGGTTTCAACATATAAAATTTTGGGGAACACAAATACTCAGTCTCTAGCATTCTGTCCCTGCCACCCCCCCCCCCAATTCATGTCCTTCTCACATGCAGAATACATGTAGGGGCCAAGGGGAGGCACTCAAAAGGTGCCATTTTGGCATATTGATTATTTTTTTTAAAGTTACTTAAGAAACAACCAGTGCAAGGCCACTCAGACCCTCCCTCTGTCCCCCTAAAACAGGAAACAAATATCCTATGTGAAGAATATCCTCTCTATAATAGAAGTAAAAAGACATTTCTATCACCAGATAGTGACTTTAAAACCAAAAAATTTGCAGAAGTAAACCTTGTTATTTTTTGCTAATCTACTACCTCAGCCCAAATTCTGCTTAGAATTCCTTACTAATTAAAGCTCCCAAAACCTGTTTTCCTTATCCTGTAAATTCCTCCCAAATTTATTGTCTTTTTGGTTAAAATATATAACTGCCTGCCTTGGTCATTTCTTTAGGTCTCAATTTTATTATTGGGCCTCTGTGTGCATGTAATAAGACTTTGTTTTTTTCCTCTTGTTAGTCTGTCTCCTATAAATTTAATTCTTAGTCCAGCTGGAAGACCTTGAGGAGAGAGAAGAATTTTTCCTTCCCTTCATACACTTACTATGTCCCAGTAGCCCCCAAAAGTCTTAACTTGTTCCAGCACAGTTTTAAAATCTCAAATCCAAAGTCTCTTCCAAATATCATCTAAGTTAGATATGGATGAGACTCAAGGTACAATTCATCCTGAGGGAAATTCCTCTCTAGCTCTCAACTTGTTATGTACTTTCCAAAATACAGCAGTGGGACAGGCAAAGGACAAATGTTTCCATTCCAAAAGAGAGAAATATGAAAGAAAGGGGTAGCAGGCTCCAAGTAGTCCAAATTTCAAGGCAAAATTCATGAGACTTTAGGGTTCAAGAATAATCCTCTTTTGCTCAATGCTCAGCCCTCCTGGCCTCCAGGTCCCATCTTCTAAACTCATTGAGGCAGGGGTCTCACCTTTGGTGGGAAGTTCTGCCCCTGCAGCTTTGCCAGGAGGGGATTGGACCCAGAGACTTTGGGTGGCCCTACCCCCACAGCTTTGGGCAGAGGTTATCTGTCCTGTTAAAAGCAAGGTGATCGTCCTCCGTTTTGAACCCAAGGAGGCAGCCCTGATCGCCTTCCGGGTCTTTACTAGTGCGTGTTCAGGGCAGAGTAGTTCTACTATTCTATCCTATAAAATCCTAGCCCAACACCTTCCTTCATTCCATCCTGTCTTTTTTTTTTTTTTAAAGATTTTATTTATTTATTTGAGAGAGAGAATGAGAGACAGAGAGCATGAGAGGGAGGAGGGTCAGGGGGAGAAGCAGACTCCCTGCCGAACAGGGAGCCCGATGCGGGACTTGATCCTGGGATTCCAGGATCATGACCTGAGCCGAAGGCAGTCGCTTAACCAACTGAGCCACCCAGGCACCCTCCATCCTGTCTTCTTCCCCTTCAATTCAAACTGGCAGTTTTCCTGCCAGGGTGGTTGATTAAGTTTGTGGTTCACAGCTATCCTAATCTCCTATTAAATGTTCATGGTAACTTGGCCATATCCTTAGTGTTCTCTTTCTAACACACCTTCTCATTTTCTGCAAAATGCATAGGCTGAGAATTTTCCAACTCTTTAATTTCTAGTTTCTTCTGGTTAATAATTCCATTTTCAAGGCTTTTCTCTCTTCTCACCTTTTACCATAAGCAGTCAGAAGGAGCCAGGCTGCACCTTTGCTTAGGAATTTCCTCAGCTAAATATCCAATTTCATTGATCATAAGTTGTACCTTCCCCAATACACTAGAACGTGAACACAGTTCAGCCAGGTTGTCACTTCATAACAAGGATCTCCATTGTCTGATACCATGTTCGTCACTTCTGTCTGAGACCTCAGAATGGCCTTTACTTGTCCGTAATTCTACCAAGATTCTGTTCACAGTGATTTAGTTACTCCCTAGGATGGAGGGTTTCTCTATAGCTCTCCTCCTTTCTTCCTAAGCCTACCTCAGGATCACCATTAATGACCCATTTATGACAATGTAAGCTTTTTCTAGCATATACCTCAAACTCTTCCAGCCTCTGGCCATTACCCAGTTCCAAAGCCACCTCCACATTTGTAGGTTTTGTTTTGTTTTGTTTTACAGCACCATCTCCACTTCTTAGTATCAATTTCTGTGACAAGTAAGACCCTCTCTAGCCACAAAGCTTAACTATCAGGACCAAGATTTGAGAATGCCCATCTTAACATGACTTACCTATTTGTTCCAGAAAATGCTTAGGAGGATATGGCTTGTAAACTAGTAAGTAACTTCACTGCTTCAGAAAATTCCTGACTGGTCCAGGAAAATTGATGTCTTACCTGGGCAAAGAGCTTGCTTGTGTAACAAGAACTTTCTTATGAAGACTTGTTTTAGAACTCTTATCTCACTACGTCTGTCAGTCATGGACTACTATTAATTAATTTGCCCAATCCTAATCAGTTCCTCACCTTGAAAGCTTGCTGATTTGAACCTAGACCTCAAAATCATATATATCTACATCTTCTATATCTGTATTTATATTTGTATTGTCCTCTGACCTCCCACTTCTGAGAACCACTGAGACTCTTAGGGTTATTTTGTTCCTCAATGTGGGACGTTTCATCAACTCGACTTCACTTGATTTACAGGTTATTCTGATGGCCTTGGACCCCTTGTGGTATTAGAGTTTCTAAGGCAAGTATATTAATTAGACTCCATTGTAATTCTTAAAATACCAGATTCTCCTGAAAGATGAAATCAGATAGAAAAGACTTTTTTTGGGGGAGGGGGGTGTTTCATTGCCTGCTTTTACCTGGCCAAAGATCCTTATTTTACCAATTCCCATCATAACAAACCATTAATTCTGACACATTCCTATGAATTAAGAATACTCTTATCTCCACTCTACAGGTGGGGAACTTGGCAGAGAGGCTAATTGACTTGCTCAAGATCACTATGTGAGGGCACCTGGGTGGCTCAGATGGTTAAGCATCTGCCTTCGGCTCAGGTCATGATCCCGGGGTCCTGGGATCGGGTCCCGCGTCGGGCTCCCTCCTCGGCGGGGAGCCTGCTTCTCCCTCTCCCACTCCCCCTGCTCGTGCTTTCTCTCTCTGTCAAATAAATAAAAAAATAAAAATCTTTAAAAAAAAAAAAAGATCACTATGTGAACCAATAGCCTGGCTGAGATACAGCCCGAGCCTCCTGACTCCCAGGCCCATGATCTGTGCACCAGATGTGCTTTGCTATCATTCTGCTCTGCTATCAATAAGCTACTGACCTCGTTTCATTCTTAGTTGGCAGAAGTCTACCTTATGCGCCAATATCATTTCTCTAGTTCATACCTGAATTGCTTTTCTGCCTGGCCAAACTTTACAGTGTTACAATATTTTCAGAGTACGGCAAACGTACCATAAAATAATATATTTTTTTAAAAAATGACATAAGAGGGGCACCTGGGTGGCTCAGTCGTTAAGCGTCTGCCTTCGGCTCAGGTCATGATCCCAGGGTCCTGGGATCGAGCCCCACATCGGGCTCCCTGCTCGGCGGGAAGCCTGCTTCTCCCTCTCCCACTGCCCCTGCTTGTGTTCCCTCTCTCGCTATGTCTCTCTCTGTCAAATAAATAAATAAAATCTTTAAAAAAAAAATGACATAAGATATGGAGGTAGGAGAATTCTTAAAATATGCTGAGTCATACAATGTATAGCTTTGCAGTAATAGAAAAAATTCAAATAGGTTTCAGAATTGAGCTTTTCTTATAAGTAAGTTCTATGTAGCCAACCACATACTGTACACTTTGAGAGGAAAATGGGAAAACTAATGTTGCTTTGTAGCACCTCGAATAGCTAACAAATCATAAGTTATACTGTAAATACAGTGTTCTTTATGGAAACTCACTTGATTTAGGCAGAACATCCTTGACTTACAACTTTGTATCCATCTCTGTCTTGGCAATGTGTCTTCCAAAATGTCATGAATTGAAATGGCTTGTCTTGCAATGGATTCCACTTTCTTTTGTTTTATGTCCCCTTTTTTCATTCATTAGCATTGTATCTACTATGAAGCTACCAGCATGATTCGCTTCTTTGCAGGCCAAAACTGCTCCAATAGACTTGTTATTAAGGTCTATCAAGGGCTTGATCGTTCCCACTCAACTTGGGAAACATGAACAGGTAATAAAGCTCATTGTAAAGAAGTTTCTGAGGCTTTGTGAGGGGTGATTAGAAAGAGCTTTCAGGGAGCCAGAAGTGAGTTTACTCACCTAAAAAGAGAAGCTCCTAGGAATCCTGAGTAACTGCTCCCAGCTTTCACAAACGCATGGTGCCCTCTTTACCCAGAACTTTTTTTCTTTTTAAAGATTTTATTTATTTATTTGACAGAGAGAGAGACACAGCAAGAGAGGGAACACAAACAGGGAGAGTGGGAGAGGGAGAAGCAGGCTTCCCGCTAAGCAGGGAGCCCGATGTGGGGCTCAATCCCAGGACCCTTGGATCATGACTTGAGCTGAAGGCAGACGCTTAATGACTGAGCCACCTAGGCGCCCCTCTTTACCCAGAACTTAATGAGGACATGAATTTATACCTTGTTGCAGAATTCCTGGAATTTCAAAAGCCTGACCCCTAATATTTTAAAAGGAAACACCACTTTTCCCCAGTCTCTGGTTCAGCATTGCCTGAAAAACTTTTGTTTTGAAAAGTTCTTACTGTTTACTTAAGGAAGATAGATAAAATTCTTGTACTGTGTATATGTGAATCAGAGATAATCTCTGGATGAAGAGATTTAGATGGCAGCTGTAGGAATAAAGGATAGGTAAGAAATTGGTCTTGAAAATAAACCCATAGGAACAGTAGCAATATTAGACACCAAGTGAGAAAGTAAACAAAGTGTCTGTGTTGAGCTAGGCACTTATGTGCCTTATAGAATATAAAGATGATAAAGAAACAGTTCCTGCCTTGAATCCAGGTGAATGGGGAATACATTTATGTAAACAGGCCACCATAAGAACAGCTAAATGTAGAAACAGGATTCAACTAAGCTAAGGAGGACTTCCTAGCAGAAATAATGTCTGAGCATGTTTTTAATAACTCATCTCTGATATTTAAAATGTGTATTAGTTTGCTTGGGCTGCCATAACAAAATACAACAGACCAGGTGGCTTAAACAATAGAAATGAATTTTCGCACAGTTCTGAAAACTAGAAGCCTAAGATCAAGGTGTCTGGCAGGTTTGGGTTTCTTCTGAAGCCTTTTCCTTGACTTTCAGCTGGTTGCCCACTTGCCGTGCCCTCAGATGGTTTTTATTCACTCCTGTCCCTAATGTCTCTCTGTGTGTCTAATTTCCTCTTATAAGGACACTGGTCAGATTGGATTAGGGCCGACCCATAGGACCCCATTTAACCTTAATTATCTTTTTAAAGACCCTATCTCCAAATATAGTCACGCTCTGAGTACTGGGGGTTAGGGCATCAACATGAATTTCAAGGGAATGCAGTTCAGTCTAAAACAAAATGTTACAGATCTCCAAAAGGCAGCATAGGTTTTTCCTTTCCATCTTTTTTTTTTTTTTTCCTCCATCTTAAGTGAGAGACAATGTAGTGTAACTAAGGGCATGGGCACTGGAACCAGCCCACTCGGATCCACTCTTTGCGGTGCCACTTACTGTATGTGTAACCGAAGGCGAGTTGCTTGACTTCTCTGTATCGTGGCTTCCTTGCATGTGAAATGAAGATGTTCATAACTACCCCATTGCGTTGCTGTGAAGCTTAAGTGGATGAAGAATATAACATACTCAATAGTGCCTGGCACATAATAAACACTCAATAAGTGTAAAGTATAAAGGATAGCGATAATTTCTGGGTATAAAATTGTACAATATGATACTTACACATACCAGGGCTCATAAATTAAAAAAAAATTGGATTCTTTGGAGCTGGATCTCATTTTTCATCAAATGCCATAATGAGACAGAAAGATGTATAGGCTTAAGGTGACTGTCCTAGCTACAATTTGTGTCATTTACTATTCACATAGTCACATGCAGCGTACATCTGCTTGATCATCTGTGTTTCTAAAATAATTCTAGTGAGATTTCAGACACCTAATATTGTTATTAATAAAAATTCCATGTGTCTTTTTCATTCGTGTGGGTGATACTTCCATACTTTAGTTTGCTGTGCTAAATTCACCCTTAATCTAGTCTTTGGTATATTTTTGGTGCATGTGTTAGCCTTTGTATTTGTTCTTTATAAAGACATTGCCATTATTTTCTCTCTCGTATTCACAAACTCTAAATAATAGCCAGTAGGAAAAAAAAGTTTTAAATGATAATTATTATGTGTTGTGCTTTCATAAACAGTACCTGTCACCAATAACAATGACCAGCGAACTGTTTTCAGGCACCAACCAACTTACCCAAAGGGATGTCTCTGCAGCACTTTGTTCTTTTTATTAACTCATATATAGGATTTGCTCTCTGTCTGGCCCTGCTCTAAGCACTTTACATATATTAAATCATTTAGGTCTCATAACGTTCTGTAAAGTGGATGCTATTATGCCCAATTTATAGGGGAGGAGACTGAGGTACAAAGTGAGTAGTCACACGGTGTGTAGTCAGGCCTGGGTGGTCTTGGTTGGATTTTCATTCTGGGCACTCTTTTCTCTTTGGGCTTAGAGCACACTAATCATTTCCCATCTTCCTGCCTACTCCTTCCTAATATCCTTTATTTGAGCTTCCTCTTTAGATGGGATGGTTCTTGAATAGTGGAGTTTTCCAGGGTTCTGTTCTTGAAATGCTTGTTTTCTCCCTTTAAACTCTCTCTCCCTTATTTCTAGGGCTCACCTACAATCTAAATAGAAATGACTCTTACATCTGTATCTCCAGAGCCACCTTTTCCCTGAGTTGAAGACGTATTTCCAACAACCTACCAGGCACCTCCAACTTGGAAGCTGAGCACATAGAACATTGAACTCCCCATCTGCCTCACTCTCCCCAGGTCTCTCCAGTTCCAATCTCTAAGCCCAATGGTAGGTTCTCCAGGCTCCTTTTTCTCCTATGTCTGATCTGACACCCAGTTCTCCTGACTCTGTCCTCAGGTGGCTCTACTCTTGCCCCTGAGGTCTGATCTTACTATCATTGCTTTAGTTTAGTATCTATAGCTAGTGCTCATTTTCTATTGTCTTAACATCCATCAATGATTTTCACTTGCTAAAAGTTACTGTTTGAATAGGGGTGCTGGTAGCTCACACCAGCATTCTATGCAGTTTGAAATCTTTCAATCATTTCATTACTGTTAAAACACCAATGTCCCAGGCCTGAGCTGGGATTTTGTTTCTTGAGCTAGCTTTTAGCCTTCTATTTGCTAGGAAAGAATCCAGTTTCTATTTTATCTCAGTAATATTCTTCTGCAAGAACAGGATGCTTTCAGGATTGAGCCTTTTTTTCAGAGTTTTAAAAAATAGAGGAGGTTTTATTTTGTTTGTTTTGTTTTTGTCTGTTTGTTTTTTCCCTTAGCAATTACCATTGCACAAATAGCATGCAAAGAGATAAAGATCTTCTAAGAAAAACCCAGTATATTTTTCTCTTGGCTAGTTCCCTGATCTATAAAATCTCTTTGGGGAGGGTATTAATTACATTGTACATTATCTCTCACCTGGACTTTGCAAACTTCAAACTGTTTCTCTCTATCCACTCTAATTTATTATGGAAAAACAAATATATTGGCCACTGGATTAGATGAAAATTGTTTCAGAATGGCTTGCAGGGCTTTCGACAAGTTGGCTGAAAATGACCTTTCCACCTTATCTTCCTCTCCTCTCAGCTATTTCTGGCCTCCCTGCTTCTGCACACGCTTGTCGCTCCTTCCTCAACGTTATTTCCTCCTTCCATATCTAAAAACCCACACATTCCATCAAGACCTGACCCTGACATGACTCCTGGGCACTCTTACCCAGTGTCTCTAACCACCTACCATCGAGTATCCCAGGATGATCCCGCCTTGCCGTGATTAAAAGCCAGGACTCTTGTGCCTAATTTTCATCTGGCTCCTGGCCACGGACACTTTTCTTGTTTAACTCCCAACCTTTTGTTTCTAAAAGTCAATTTAGATTCTATGACTTGGTTTTTATCGCTACTTTTTCGATAGGGTTTCATGTCTGACTTTGTCCCCAAGCTTGCCAGACAACCACCCGACAGGATGAAACCTTAACCCCAGATTCAGTCACCTTTCCAGAAACTCCTATAAATCTGATGTCCCTCAAGAGAGTGATCACACAATCTGTTAAAAACCTTCCCATTTTTCTCAGAATTGGTCACTGTCTCCTTGGGGCTGCCGTGGTCATTCTGTATTCGCACCTCTATTATCGTTATTTCTGTATTGCATTTCTAACTACTGTAGTACTTCAGGCCACAGTCTCGGGTGTGAGGAGCGTAACCTGGCACTTCCGTTACTGCACTTCCGTTGGGCCTTCTGTTGGACACTGTCCATGTTGCTCCCAGAGCCCCTCGTGTCCCTTTTATGACTTTTGTGTATTCTTCCCTGGATGTCAGTGTGCTTTCACTTCACTCAGCCTGCATCTGTAATTCTTCTTCGGAGGACTGCCTTCAGACTCTGGTCTACTTCTCCCAGAAGCCTGGGGAGCTGGGGATGCTGGGGAATGACGTCCCTCAAGGGCAGCTCTTGGCCAAAGACGGAAGGGACAGGAGCACTCTCCATCCTGAGAGGTAGGCCGAAGCCCTTCCTGTGGGACTTTGCCTGAACTCTTACTCGACTTTTTTTCTCCTCCATGCTCTGCTTGCCCTTCTCCCTTATTGGTTTCTCTTAGGAACACTTCCCCAGTAATTCACTTGCGCAGGAATCCTCGCCTCAGGATCGACTTCTGCGGATCTTGGCCTAAGACATCACTTACTCTCCCTTTCGAGTCTGTTTTGTTTGATAACAAAAATATTTATCTAATTGAATTCTGAGTAAACTTTGAAACTTCAGACTGAATCTCAACCAATTCAGAATTTTCGCCATCGGAGCTCTTCTCTCTCCTCTCTACAAGTTCTGGTCTAGTAGTCCTGGTGGTGGTGATGTGTTCGCAGTGTCATGAAGGATTGTGCCCGTCTGGTCCCAGTTGTCAGAATCTGTCAGGGTGACATATTATCTTACTACCCAATTATCTGTTTTCATGTTTGTGCTCATTACTATGAATAAAGCTTAACAATGTCTCGGTTCCTATCTTTTTGTTTTTGTTTTTTTTTTCATTTTCAGCACTTAGAACACAGACACTAACTATTGGGTAAAAAAGAAAAATAACAATCCAGCACCTTTGTAAGCTAGGCCTTATCATCTTCACTTTATGGAGGACGTAAATGGGGTTAGAGATAATACATAATTGCAGCAAAGGAAGAGAACTAATAGCAGGTCTTCTGACTGGATATAAATTTTTCTGCACCACCCATTCTTGCCTTCTTCCATGTCACTCTAAGGATCCCATGGATGTGTCAATATGCCTGGTGCTCAAGGGAAGGTCCTGTTTATACTGATCTCAGCAGTCAGGAAACAAGTCTGAAACCTCTTCCCGTAGGCCTGTCAGAGAAGAGTCATTCTAAAGCCTTTGCCATTCCTAGAAATGAAAACCGGAATGTTCCTGACTGGACTTGAATATGAACATTGATTAACACCTTTCTTTCTGTTTAGAGAAACTCTCCACATCTTAGAGATTTCTTTGGAAACCCACCTGTAATAAGATCAAGCATCAGTTTTGATATCCTTTCTATCTGCTTGATAAGCCTCCTACGGGGGCGGGGGAGAAGTCCTGCCTGCTGGAGAGGAAGTTTTGGGTCTTTAAGGAAGGTGTATGTTTGTAGCTTAAATCAAAGAAGACCAAGTAATAATGGAAATTGCCCATGAAGGCAATGAAAGAAATACACTCTTGGAAAATCTGCTGTAAGGACAATTCTCTTAAATGATTGATAGACAGTGAGCAAGAAGTCTGGGCACTGCTCTGTTTCTCCATCTCAACAATTCTCACTCTTAGGAGTTCAAAACCTTAGATCACATTGTATCTTGTAGGATTTATAAGGCATCTCTGATATCTTCAGAGGAGCCAAAGAGGCATGACCTTTGGCCCCTGTGCGTGTGCGTGTGTGCTGGGCTCTGGCCCTCCTGTCATATCATCGTACCTGTGCTGAGCTGGGTGAGTGCAGGGGCTGCTTGGATGGAACCAGGCAGCTCATATGAGCTGCCTAGCAGGAGGGAGGAATCATGCAGTCTGAAAGACGTGATTTAGTTAATTTAATATGCTACACTCTGCCTCTCAGGCATCCGGGGGCACGTCTTTTGTTATTCTGCTTATTTCTCCTGACAAGGGTATGATTTGGCAGTTTGTTAGGGAACAACATTACCATTTAGTGGAAGAGCACTTTCCGTTTTAAAACTTTTAACTTGAATTAATGTCATGTAGAGTATATTTGTTTTAACCTATTGACTCTTAGCACTTAAACACCTTAGGCAAGATCCATCTATATGTACAGAACCTGAAATCATTTGCAATTTGGTAATGTGTCTGGCTGTAGCATTTTTGAATGTGATTATGAATTAAATACAGTAGTATCGTCTTATATTCCATTTTGGGATCTTAAAGTTGACATTTACTTTTGCAAATAAATTCCATGCAAAAACTGGCATAGTACTCTCTCCAGCTTGCACATTTATGGTATTTTAATCTTTTCATTTAAAACCCTGAATAGTAATTTGGGGACTTTTTTTTTTTAAATTTCTTGGGATATATTGGGAATGAAGAGATGCCTGTGCTAGGAGGTAGATTAAAAAGCTAAATAATAATTGGCTCATTTAGGAGTGCCTCCAAATAAAATTTCAAACTTAATGAAATTTGACCTCAGCTAAGGTTCTTACTGTGTGTCTCTCTATTGTGCGCTGTCCTCGAGATGGCCTTTTATCTTTCCAGTCTTGCAGATGTCTTCTATGCCTCTAGGAGTATGGTGCTCTTCAGCATCATCAAAAGCCATGATGACTCTTCCTTCTGAAATGGGTGAGGACTCCTTGCTGGGTCCCAGGAGGGGCTGAGAGCAGGGATGTCCCTGAGTCGTCTACTTCTAGCTCAGCCTTGTCTCTCATGAGAACTTCAGACTATTGGTGAACCCTCCAAAAAAACATTAATTTTACTTTGATGCAATGTAGTTTAAGCTCATATTGAAGGAAAAATTGTTGCCTTATCAGCATTTCTCTGGCCTTGTCTTTTTAGAAACAATAGATAGCCATAATTTTCCTGAAGGCCAATAATTGTTTTCTTGCTCGATAACCTGATAGTAAACTCCACTTTAGTTTTTATAGGCTCTTCTCTTTGTTGCTTGGGAACTGACTTTGGGAACCAGATTCAGAATTCTAGATTCAGAGACCAATCTTGATCCATGTGACAGGAATTCTTCGAGGCACAGGGGAGACAATGATGAACAAGGCAGACAAAGTTCAGACTCTTGTGAAGTGTATATTCTTTTTTTTAATATATATTTTTTAAATTTTTTATTGTTATGTTAATCACCATACATTACATCATTAGTTTTTGATGTAGTGTTCCATGATTCATTGTTTGTGCATAACACCCAGTGCTCCATGCAGAATGTGCCCTCTTTAATACCCATCACCAGACTAACCCATCCTCCCACCCCACTCCCCTCTAGAACCCTCAGTTTGTTTTTCAGAGTCCATCGTCTCTCATGGTTCGTCTCCCCCTCCGATTTTCTCCCTTCACTGAATCACAGATCTGTACCTCTGAAACAAATAATGCAATATATGTTAAGAAAAAAAAAAAGAAGAAGAAGATAGCATGAAGTGTATATTCTGATGGGGATGGGAAGACAAACAAAAAACTTTGCAAGTAAAGAAGAAAAATATCAGGTTAAGTGTTATGCACAGTGTTAAAATAGAGTGGTGTGATAGGGAGTGATTGGAGCTACTTTAGATGATCAGGAAGGCTTCTCCTAAGAGGCAATATTTAAATGCTAGCTGAATAACAAACAGCAGTGAGCAATGTGTAGTTGAAAGGGACAAGATTTCTGGCCAGCCAAAGTCCCCTAAGGGCTAGAACAAATCCGTATTGTTAGACTAGAGGATCTAAGGACAGCCAGGATAGCTGAAGAGTTCTGGGCAAGAGGAAGAATGGAAAAATCTGATAGAAGAGAGGTAGGCAGAGGTCACATCATCTAAAGCTTTGTAAGGTATGTTAAAGAGCTTAGATTTTATTGTAAATCTATGGGAAGTCATCAGAGCTTTTTTGCAAGGTAGTATTGTCTTAAAACGATTACATTGGCTGCTATATGGAAGGTCAAAAGATGCTAAAAACTCACAAGAAGGAGACAGAGGAAGAGGGCTGGCTAATTAGCAGATGCTTTCACTTGGAGGTCTTCCTTTTCCTCTTCTTCTTGAGAGTTCTTAGGCTTTCTTGACTTTTTGTACCCTCTCATGCTTCTTGAAGCTTTACTTGAAATCTTGCTTTAAAGATATTGCTCGGTTCCCAGCATCAATAGATTTAACAAATACCTAAATATCATATCCTTTATATCAACTAAGGGAACCATGAGGGCAAAACATTTTAGGATAGGGGGAATACCGGATATAGCCAGGTGAGCATGTTTACTAGATAAAAGAAGTTGGAGCTGGTGTGGGGTTGTGACATTGCTCAGTCCTGGAAGAAAATAGGTAATAAGTTTTAAATGGAGCAATTTGGATGCCAAAATTTTGTGGCTAAAGTAAGAAATTCTAAATAACTCCCCTATTGGCCATCTGATTAAAGTTACTCACAAGGCTGGTGATGAGGATCAGAAAACTATATTTTGTGATGCTTCAAGTTCACATTTCAATTTGAATTTCCTTTTTTTTCTTTTAAGTTCTTCCTCTGTGTCAGTTACTATGCTAGACTGAGATACTGCTGAGAACAAGGTAATCAGGATCCCAGGCCTTATGCCACCTGTGGTCTAGAAGGAAAGAGCATTTAGACACTGTGAGTATGAGGAGTACTTATCATGTCCAACATCAGTTCTAAATCCCTACATTTGAAAAATTACTGGTACCTTAGGCCTTAAAGCCAACTAGACTCTCTAGGTAAGGCCACAAGCCTAGTATTTTTAAAAAACTCTCCAGATGGTTCTATTGTGCATATAGGATGAAGAATCATGGTCCCATATCAGGGTTTCTCAGTCTCTGCTCTATTGACATTCTGCAGTATTGACATCTGGGATAGTTTGTTGTAGGGGTGCTGTCCTGTCTGTTGTAGGATATTTAGCAGTATCCCAGGCCTCTAGATGCTAATAGCACTTTCTGTAAAATGTCTCCATATACTGCCAAATGTCCTCAGTGGGGGGCAGAGTCCCTCTTTCCCCTTTGTTGAGAATCACTGTTCGCAAGAAGCAGGTCCCTCAGCAAAGCCAGTTCCTGAATGTCCCTCAAACCCCGTGCTCCTGCTGCAGACCTTTTATGGCTTCCTCCAAATAACCACTTGAACTCCCTCACTGTTTTTCAAGTCTGCTCAGTGCCACCTCCTCAGGAAGACCTTCCCTTATCTAAATCCTATCTAAAACAGACATTTCCCTGTCTTTCTTTATACTCTTACCCTGCTTTATTTTTCTTCACAAAACTGATTTCTACTTGACATTTTATTCGATAACTTTTTTCATCTACCCCTCCCTATAACACATAAATATCACAGGGGCTGTTTAAGTGTCTGATACATAGTAAGTGTGTAATATTTATTGAACTAGTGAATGAATATGTGTTATAAGATGAGAAATGCAAGGTATTAAGAATTGTTGTCTTTGGAAAGCAACCCAAAATTCTTTGTTTCATCACCCTCTACAATGATTAATTTTGTTTTTGAACTCCTACATGGACAAAAGGTTGCTTTTAATTAAAGGTCATATGCGCACACATACCCACATAATATACACATGCATGTAGGTGTTTGACCACTGACAAGTAAATTAATGTGTTAAAATTTTGCTCATTAAGAGGAAGCGATTACATTGCAAAACCTTAGCACTTTCTTTTTGAAGTTATTTCTATTTGCAATCGTTGAATTTTTTTTTTTTAAAGATTTTATTCATTTTTTGACAGAGAGAGACACAGTGAGAGAGGGAACACAAGCAAGGGGAGTGGGAGAGGGAGAAGCAGGCTTCCCGCGGAGCAAGGACCCCGATGCGGGGCTCGATCCCAGGATCCTGGGATCATGACCTGAGCCGAAGGCAGACGCATAACGACTGAGCCACCCAGGTGTCCCGCAATCGTTGAATTTTTTATTTTACTGATTTATTTTTACCAGTACAAAATGTTCATTTATCTCCAGATTCTGTAACTGAACAAAGTTGTATGCTCAAAGCCCAAGTTTTGGTCAACATATTTGATTATATACCCACAGTGACCATTTGTAACACAATGTAGCCAACACCAGTAGGGAAAAGTCTACCATTTTAAAAGGATAGGAAAGATCTTCCATGGGATAAGGAAGGTGTTACTCTGTAAACTTTCAGAAAAAGCTTGACAGTATTTTAAAGGGAGAATGGTGATTTCACACTTAAGAATATGATCTAAAGATATTACAGAAAGCTATGTAAGAACAGGAGGGGATTGATATAGCGTGGGGCCTTTTATATAAGCCCGCTTTCCCACCTCTCAGTGGTAAAGCCAGACCTTGCTTCCAGCGTGGGTTAGGATCTGGCTAACCTTTGAATGAACCCGTTATTCCTGCCATTGCTATGAACAGAGAATTCCCAAGATAATCAAATGCAGTAAATTCTTTTGGAAGGGAGGAGTATGAGGTCAGAAATGGGAGCATGGACTTGTCTGGAGCCAAGATACAGTATCAGTGGGTACTAGGTAATCAGGAGCACACTTGCTTGGATCTAGGAGCCAGAAGCTACTGACAGAGTGAAGTAGGAGGGAAGTTAACTAATTTTATTATTGTAAATTTGTTGTTATTAGCCAAGGACTTTACATACATTATGCTATTTAATCTTTACAATTGTTGTCAACCCTAGTTCACAGAAAAAAAAAAATAATCGCTCAGAGAGATAAAGTAACTTGTTAATGTTTAAAAATTTATACATCATGAAGGTAGGATTTGAACCCTGTTCTAAAAGGGTTCAAAATTCATGCTTTTACTGCTATACCATATTGCCTAGGAGAGAAAAAGTTGATACAAACTTTGATAACCTCACAATTTTGTGCTGTTCATGCTTGCCCAACACTATATACTATTATTAGGCTGAGTATAAGGATTAATAATAGAATATAATGTAAAATAGGATGCATTTTTTATTTGACAAGAACAGCCCTACCTTCAGAATTCTGGAGGTCACTGGGGTAGGAGTGTGGAAATGTTCATGAGAGCCTAAGGTACTTTTGGGGAGAGAAAACATTCCAAATCCCCAAACCAGTTTTTTTTTTTTTTTGAAGATTCTGTTTATTCATAAGACACAGAGAGAGAGAGGCAGAGGGAGAAGCAGGCTCCCCGCTGAGCAGGGAGCCCGATGTGGGGCTCGAACCCAGGACTCTGGGATCATGACCTGAGCCGAAGGCAGATGCTTAACTATCTGAGCCACCCAGGCGCCTTCCCCAAACCAGTTTTTAACACCAGATACAAGTGGACATGCAAGAGTATTTATTACACTGATAAAATAAATTTCTGGTGTTTATAAACCACCTGGTCTATTGTATGCTATTTTAGCAGCCCAAACAGACTATGGCAGAGTTCAAGAGAAGCTATGGATGGAAATGTAAGGTATTTTCCTACATTTAGGCCACAGAATTTTAAATGATAAATTTAACAATCAGAAAATGAATTATTAGTCACATTTTCCTCAATACTCAGGATAAGATCTGCATTTGGGGCTATTATCAATGAGATATGGCAACAACCTCTGAAACAGCCATCGGAAGCCAATATTCATGGGTGGCACAATGAATGATTATGCTATTATATAAATAATGATGCAACCAGCATTAAACAAATGGTATTAAAGAACTACAGAGGCAAGAAGATCTATCATGTTTCAATACAACAGGTTTCAAAGAGCCGTAGCCTTGTGAGTAATAACAGCTCTGCTACATTTTTCTCTTAGCAAGAGATATGAAATTAACCAGAAATAGGGGATTTGACAATAAAGAACACAAACAGCTGGTTTCTGGACCTGAACAAAAAGAGATGGTAGTTGGACACTATAAAGAATCTTCACAGGCACTGAATAAAAAATAAAATATGTAGGGGCACCTGGGTGGCTCAGTCGTTAAGCGTCTGCCTTCAGCTCAAGTCACGATCCCAGGGTCCTGGGATCGAGCCCCACATCGGGCTCCCTGCTCAGCAGGTAGCCTGCTTCTCCCTCTCCCACTCCCCCTGCTTGTGTTCCCTCTCTCGCTGTGTCTCTCTCTGTCAAATAAATAAATAAAAATCTTTAAAAATAAAAAAATAAATAAAAGATACAAATATTTCTTCTGTACTCACTATTCTGAATCTTTATTCAGGTACCTCACAATAGCTAACATGGGCTTGTGAATTTTTAAATACAATTTAAAGTCAAATTGTTTATATTGTATATGAAAATGTTTTCCTTAGAGATCCTGCATAACCTAGGTCTTCCCTGTTGTTAGCAGAGGAAACTAAAGGCATCACAAGATGTCTCCTTGTAAGGAACCTAAATGTATCCATCAAGCTATGAAGCAAATGCTTCTGGGGGAAATTAATATGTATATCTAATTGGTAGGCTGAAGAAGTTGTCCAAAAAAGGGAAAACTCCCCAAAACTTTACTCAAGGAAAAATGAATAGGTAACATTTTGTGCCAGTAAGAAAGTGTAGCATCAACATGAATATTAGATACCTCCAAGTGCTAAGCTTTAATATCAGAGAGGGCCACCGTATAATAATAGGTCCCGCTCTTGATTACTTTTCCTAATGAGAGTGAAGCACAGCATGGAAAAGTGACAACTTGAGATAATTCAAAATGTCACATTAGCTTTGAGTTTCAATCTCTTCTATAACCAGTCTTTATAAAATCTGCTAATGAGTAGTAAATTGGACTGATTTGAGTTTTACTTCAATTTGCTTCTCGTGCTAATCTTTTGAGAAAGGGTGTAAGACAGTGAGATGACATAGATAACACCAGAACAGGAGGTTAGAGCGAGAGTCAAGAGACCTGGGTTAGAGTCTCTGTTCTGCAATCAACAAGCTGTGTGGCTCTGGGCAAGGAAGGTGAAGAAATTAGCTGTTTGTGCACATCTGTCAGGTGCCAAGCACTGTGCTGGATCCAGAGGAGACAGATGAATAAGGGTGCAGCTGTGTTTTCGAGCCACTCACAGTCTAGTGGTGGAGACTGCTATGTAAAAAGATGATTGGAGTATTTTTTAAAGATTTTATTTATTTATTTGTCAGAGAGAGAGAGACAGAGAAAGAATATAAGCAGGGGGAGCTGCAGGCAGAGGGAGAAGCAAGCTCCCCGCTGAGCAAGGGAGCCTTATGTGGGACTCAATCCCAGGACCCTGGGATCATGACCTGAGCCGAAGGCAGACGCCTAACCGACTGAGCCACCCAGGCGTCCCATGATTGGAATAACTTATGAAGTGGCTGTTGTAGAGTTATGAGCAATGGGCTGTGGGAATTCAGAATATAGTGTGATTAACAAACAATGAGAAAATCAATAGGAACACATGACAGTAGGTACTGTCCAGTAATAAATAATTCAACTAGTAACTAAAATATGTAATTTTAGCATTTTAGGAAGTGCATTGAAAAGGGTAAAAAGAAACAGGTGAAATTAAAGTTAACAATATATTTTATTTAATCCAATATGTCTAAAATATTATTTCAACATATATTAGATACGGTTATTAAAGAGATAGTTTACACTCCTTTTTTTCTATAAGTTTTGAAGATCAGTGTGTGTTTTATACTTACATCACATACCGGTTCAGACTAGCCACAGTTCATGTTCTTAGTGGCCACAAATGGCTAGGGCCTGAACAATGTAATGGTAAGTCTGCAATTATGTCCAAGAAAACTTAAAGCACATATGTACCATTCAGTGAGGGATTTCTTTTTTCTTTTCTTTTTTTTTTTTTTTTAAAGATTTTATTTATTTATTTGAGAGAGAGAGAATGAGAGAGAGCAAGCACATGAGAGGGGGGAGGTCAGAGGGAGAAGCAGACTCCCTGCCGAGCAGGGAGCCCGATGTGGGACTCGATCCAGGGACTCCAGGATCATGACCTGAGCGGAAGGCAGTCGCTTAACCAACTGAGCCACCCAGGCGCCCTCAGTGAGGGATTTCTAACTTAACATAAGGACATGTGAAAAAGACCTATGGGATTTAATTCTCTTCAACAGTGGTTTTAATACATGGGTTCACAAACTGATACTGCCTGGGTACATAAGAATCTTCTAAGAAACTTACAAAAAAGATTCCTAGATCTTTGAGATTCTGAATCATCAGGTCTGGGTTCAGCTTAGGAATACAGATTTCATAAAAGAACTCTGATTATTACTAAGTGCATTGCAGGCTGGGAACTTCGGGTGGTGGGCTCAGGACGCACCTGTGGCAATGGAAAAGGTAATTTGATTGTAGGTAGCATTAGCAGAAGGGTCTTCCTCTGTGTGAGGAAGCCATAAGTTACGTGTTTTTTGAGAAATTCTATCCCTTCTCTTCAGCGCTGTCTGCTTGCTCAGCTCAGAGTTGATGGTGTCTCTCCATGAAACTTCAGGGACATGTGCAGATATAATTGCCTCCTTTAGTTTACACTTTTTTTTTTTTTTCTGGTCTGATATCTTTCAAATGAGTTGTCTGAAACCTGGCTATGAAATCATTCTAGGTAACATTAAAAAAATCTTTCATGGACTCTTTTCTGCATCTATCAAATTAGGAATCTTAGGAACTGAGGCCTCAAACTCTAATTTTTACAAATCCCCCAGGCAGCACTTGGTGTGTTGGAAAGGTATTTGGGATGCAGTGACTTAGAGAGTCTTTGGGGAATATATTGCTGGGGTTGCTTCTTTCATTGCCAGATTTCAGATCTGTCTCACCACCACATACATTGTAGTATAATGGCCTCTGGCAGTCCTTGTTTGCTATTTGGCTCTGCAACTTCTATGATCTTGTTAGGTTATTTACCATGCCTGAGTTGCTGTTTCCTCAACAGTAAAATGGGGATAATAATCAATTCATAAGGCTGTTGTTAGTGTTTCAGAGCTCACTTCTTTGTCCTCTTGTCCATGTTCCATCACTCTGTTTGTAATCTCATCTGGTCTCCTGGCGTTATTTTATTTATTTTTTTTATTATTTGTTTTGGGAGGGGAGGGGTAGAGGGAGAGGGAGAGAGAGAATCTTAAGCAGGCTCCATGCCCAGCTTGGAGCCTGATGCCGGGCTTGATCTCAGGAGTCCTGAGATCATGACTGAGCCGAAATCAAGAGTCCAGCGCTCAACCGACTGAGCCACCCAGGTGCCCCCGGTCTCCTGGCTTTAAATAGCCTCTAAGCTGATGACTTCTCAGAGTTAGTGTCTCTAACTCATCCTCCTTCTGTTGCCCAGGCCAACTGTGTCCAACTGCATATGTAACATCTTTACTGGAATATCTTAGAGGCATTCAAATCTAACATGCCTGAAACATCACTCCCCAGTTTCTAAGATCAGTTTCCACTGTAATCTAACTCATCTCAGTAAATGACAACTCTAAACTCAGTTGTATACATCAAAAACCTTGGACTCATCCTTGATTCTTCTCTTTCCCTCACACTTCACATTAGCAAATCTTGTCAGCTCTGCTTTTAAAATATACCCAGAAGTTGATAACTTTTTTTTAAGATTTCATTTATTTATTTGACAGACAGAGAGAGAGAGAGCACACGCGCACAAGCAGGGGGGGAGCGGCAGACAGAGGAGAAGTAGGCTCCCTGCTGAGCAGGATCCCAGGGTCCTGGGATCATGACCTGCACCAAAGGAAGACGCTTAACCGATTGAGCCACCCAGATGCCCTTGGAAGTTGATAACTTCTCACCAACTCCACCATTACTGCCCTGACTGTTTCTTGCCTGGATTATTTCAATAACTTATAAATTATTTTCCTTGCTTCTGTTTTCTCCCCTCCCTCATTGTCTGTTCTCAACTGATTAGCCAGAATGACCCTTTAAAAACAGAATTCAAGGGGCACCTGGGTGGCTCAGTCATTAAGCGTCTGCCTTCAGCTCAAGTCATGATCCCAGGGTCCTGGGATTGAGCCCCTCATCGGGCTCCCTGCTCAGCAGGTAGCCTGCTTCTCCCTCTCCCACTCCCCCTGCTTGTGTTTCCTCTCTCGCTGTCTCTCTCTCTGTCAAATAAACAAATAAAATCTTAAAAAAATAATAAAAATAAATAAAAACAGAATTCAAGATCACATTACTGATGTGCTCTAAATGAGATGGTTTCCCTTCTTAGAGTAAACCCCGAAGTCCTTCATGTTGCCCACAAAACTTTTGGATCTGGAGGTCTGTTTCTTCTCTAATCTCTGCTCCTCCTTACTTCCTCCTTGCCTCCCTTGCCTCCCTTGCCTCATGCACTTCTTATGATACCTCTAACATGACAAAAAGAGTCTTGTTTCTGGGAAATGAGGGGAATGCCCTTTATCAGTCAGCCTGTCCGGAGAGTCTGGGTGGGCTGTCTTGTGGTGTCCATGGGCAGACTTGCTGCTGAGGTCCTTGGGCAGGTAGGCTTGGTACCTGTGTCAGCAAGTGGGCAGGCCTGGTACCTGAGTCTGCAGTCGTGGGCCTAAGACCTGGATCTGTGTGGGTGGGCCTGATCCTGAATCTGTGGGGGCCACTCAGGTACTGGGGACCACAGTGGTGGGCCTGGCTAACAGACCTGTGGGGGCCAGCTGGTGCCGGGGTGGGCCTGATGCTGGGGTCTGTGGTGACTATGGTCTCCTTCCACTACAAAGAGGGTGCCTCTCTCTGTACCTGGCTGCACGGGCCCAGGGTGGGGGGGTGGCGGGAGGGGGGCGGCGGCCGAGATAATGTGAAACTGTATTTCCTATTGTCTTCAGTGTGTCTTTTCTTACTTTTGAGTCATCCCAGCTGCTGCAAGTTCTCACCTGGAATCCTTAGTGCTTGTGAAGATATTTTCATTCATGGACAGTTGTCCCAAGTGATGTTTCTGTGAAGGAACAAACATTGGAAATTTCTATATCACCATCTTGCTGATGTCACTCTCTCTTTATGTTTTTCTAACAATACTATTCAAACTTCTGAGCAAACTTTTCGATCTTTTTTTTTTTTTCAGTCTTGAAAGATTAAAACTCTAGTGGCAGAATAATAGTTGTATGTGGTTGATATTCTGGGTAAAAATTTCCTACTTTATGCTTTTTATATCTTACCCATAGATGCCTGTTTAAAAGCTGGTAGAGTGAAGACATTGTCTGTTTGAAGACATTGTTTGTCAGCTGAAAAGGATTTCTCAAATCTCCTGAAAAAGGTTGGTGTAAATGCTAACATGTAGAGCATGACGAGCATTTACACTAGGCAGTGATTTCATGGCTTGATCATACGCACTCTCTGAGAGTCCCTAGTGCTAAATAATGGGTTAATGTTGCACTAAACCTGACCCATCCTTTGACTGTGACATGTGGAAATTCCTCCTTCTTCTCTTGGCTCAGTTGCCCCCAACTGATGGACAACCATGAAAATGAAAAGCAAATGACAAAGGGCTGCCGGTCATGAACAGGGCTTCTCATTTCTCCCTTTGGCTCATCAACTATGGAGGTTCTCACAGGAATGTAAGCTCCTGCCTTACCTACCTAATGTCATTCGTTCGTACACCTTTTGCTTGTAGATCAGCCCTACTGAATTTTCAATCCAATTCTGGCTGGGTAGTCCAATATGAACAACCTCAGTCTTACTGAAAGGTAGGATCTAGAATTAATCATCTTGGTTAATTTGAGAAGGTACAGGGATTTGAACTCCAGGGCCTCTGACAACTTCAAATTAGGGTCTTGGGAAAGAGAAGTGTGAATACGGGTGTGATCAATTTAAGCTCTTGAAAAAGAAGGAGTCTTAGTAAGGGAACCCTTTCTTGAAGAATTACTAGATCCACTCCTTGGCCCTTTCCTTCTGAATAGGGGTACAAGCTGGATAGGACGTTCCAGGAATTAAGTCTTAATCCTTATGTTTTATTTTTTTAAGTTAACACAATTCTTTCCAGGACTATGTAGACAAATTTTCATTTAATGACTAAAATCAAATAACCATCTTAATTGCCTCCGAGAGAAAAGGTTTTCCACTAGTAATGGGTGCTATAATTCGAAAACGTTTCCCTATAAGTTCTTCCTCTTCAATACAATGGCTTCTTTGACTATAGACTTTTAGTTTGAAGACCCTTTGGAAAAAGAATAGAAAGGTACATTGTGATATAGAGGAAGTGTCTGCCAGACAGGAATGAAAAGAAAAAGTAAAGGCCTTTCAGTTCTCTGAGGAAAGGGATAGAAGGAAGATAAGAGAGAACAGACCAGATGTTAATCTTTTCTACCCATGTGCCCCACCTGCCTCACCCAGCTCATCCTTGGAAGGTGGGGGCAAGCTATATAAACACAAAATGTAGAATTTGTGGAAGAAATGGAGATAAGAAAAGCTTGTGCCCCCCTTGCTCTTTGAGTTTCTGGAAGTAAACTACCTAACAGAATCACCAACATTAGCACTGGTATTTGTATGGGTGCCAGGCTGAGGAGAGTGATGGTGTGATATGTTTATGTAGAGAGAAGTCTGGCTACCAGAAATTTCCCTTAGCTCCCATATAGAAAGGATGCAGAATGTCCTCGTATAATCAGAGGAGATGATGCAGAGATAGCTGAGAGTGAGCCAGAAGGCCCACTTTGGTTTGGGGCCATATGGAGGATGTAGCTGAGGTTTTAGATAATCTGAACTATGAATGGAAGCCAGAATAGGTCAATCAGAGTGGGCATGGAGATATACCAATCATGCTAAGAATATAGCCAAGTTTCACCAGCCATAAATTTCAGTAGCATATACTAGAGGGATGTAAATAATCATAAGGGGCAATGAACATTTTTAAGGAAGCCAACAAGCTTCTAGAGAAAAGATTTAAGGATCCTTCTACCCTCTGTCATTAGGACATTTAAGATTTTATGATATTATTTATATCCTGGCTTGGGGAAAAAAAGATGGAAGAAACCTTGAAAGATTTTGCAAGTACCACAAGGGATTACATTAATCTGGTCATTTAATGTGAACATGACTGCATTATTTGACTTGATAAGCTTAAATTTCCCCACTGCCCAGTAAAACTGGGGACTTGAGAGCAAGGTAAGGTCAGTCATAGAAAATGAAAAACCCAAATTTTTCATGTAACTGAGTTTGTAATATGTTAATTATTAGCCTCTATAATGCAATTAAATCACAAGCTTGTAATGCCTGAAATGTGACAGGGTGCCTCTCCTCAAAGGTCCTTCTCCATCAAATTCCACTTATCACTGGGTCTTGATATGTGTGGTTTTATTATGTGATTTGGAGAAATAGCCCTACTTCTGGGGTTCTCAACTTTATTTTTAAGGCTCAGTTTTACAATTTTTCTCAGGTGTAAAATTTATAAGTTTTAGTGTCTAGAACACATAACAGGGCTGAAATGGGAAAGAGTCTGTGATTAGTGGCAGGAACAACTGTGAATAGGAACCCATGCAGGGCACAGATCATGAACTGTAAATGTGCTATGTGAACTAGAGGGCAACTCTGTATCTGGGTCAGTTTCTGTGCTCCAGTATGATAGAGCTTCTTTCTCTGCATCTACTCTCTTGCCATGTAATTGGCTAGGCTAATGAAACATCAGAATACTATGAGTTCAAGCCCTCCTGCAATAGGATAAAGACAGTGTGTTACGGTATTGGCTCAGGAAATTAAAAGTAGTTAGCTGGTCATCCTCTTTCCCCACTTATTACTGCTCCCTCTTTGTGATATTTTTAACTAAGAGTATAGCCACGTGTTTTAGCATTGTGCAATCTTTGTGTAATGCAAGGAGAATTCATGATACCACCCATTTCAGAAATAGAACTCAGATTAACAAACATTTACTGAACCTATTTGTCTTGGTACGATATCAGGTGCAGTGGATACAAACATAAGCCATGGCCCTTGTCTTCGAGGACCTCATGTTATAGGGGAATCTGAGTTTGAGGTATTCTATAGGGTTAGTTGAAAATAAATGACCAACGTAACGATGATGCTAATAATAATAATAACAACAACAACTACTTAACACCTACTTTTCAGACAAGGTTGTGTTTTACATATATTGCCATCAATTCTTTTGATAATAGTGCAATAAAATGCAGTTTATTTGTATTTTAATCAAATAACTTTCCCAATTAACTCAGATACCTATATAAAACACTGAGCCAGAAATTGAACCCAAGGGTGTGTGACTTTCCATTGTAACAACTTATCTAGCAATTGAATATACCTTGGCAAAAGAAAGATATAATTCATAATAGGCTCATAGATGCCAAGAAAAATCTGCCAAAGAAGCCACACTGGTGTGGAAAAGAGCAGCTAGGTACAGGATTCACAAAATTTCTCAAGACCAAAAGAGGAGGGATTTGGAGCTACCTTTCCTGTTTATACACAGGGAAAGCACCGTTTACTGAAAAGGTAGATCAGTGGTTGAGAGACATTATCAGTGGCTGAAGCCATTATTCTTGAGCTCAACCCCTTTCAGAACATCACAGTTTCTTCCCCTTTCTTCTTAGGTCTCTGAGTCCAATACTGTCAACCTCCTAATTTTAACCATTTTGAAATCAAGTGAAGTTTCGTTTTAGATATGAGCATGAATTTAGAGAGAACCAGTAGATATTTTTATTAAGCAAAGCAAAATAAGTTTTGTTTTACGTTTATGATACCTTTACTTTATGCTTTAAAAGTAGAATATAGGGATTCTTTTGATAGTCAAATGCATCCTTCTGTGTATCCAGTAGATGTCAGCATTGGGCTGTTTCTGACCATTTAATCCACCTCCATATTATTTTGAAAGGACCATAAATATTCAGTATGAAATATACTGAGATGTAAAATAGCAGGTGCAGCAAATCTGTGGTGAGGATACATTTAATGGGTGAAGGATTCAATATTCCCTCTACCGAGCAAACAACTGTATATAAAAACCCCATCTGTAGCTTTTTTATCCATGTCCATTTTTAAAAATCAATTTATTTCAAAATACCAGTATACTATTTTGTAGAAGATAGCTTTATACAATTAAGTGACAAAATGGATTAAAGTCATTGACATAAATGTAAATATTTGAGTAATTTTAGGTTGCATCTGCTTAAAATCAGAAAGGGACACTGAAGGGTTTTTAAAAATCTCATTAGGATATAATTTCAGCCATAAAGTTTTTGGAAAAGCAGTTTTTTGAATTACTATTTTTTTCTGCTCAATATTAAGATTCCTGTTCCTCTGGAACACATTAAAACCACTTCTGGTAATATGCACCCCAATAAAGCCAAATAGATGGTTGATCAACATTAAGTGGAAGGTAATATGTATAATTCATGATTCCACCAGATTCGAAAGTTGACACAAGTATTTGAGATTCTTGGCATACAGAAGACAAGTTTCCTTGACACAAGTATTTGAGATTCTTGGCATACAGAAGACAAGTTTCCTAGGAAATTGCTCAGTTCTGTGGTTGAACTAAGTAGATCAGGGCTTGTATCAAACAGAAGTGGATTAAGAAGTCAAGACATCCTTCTTTCCTTAAGAGTAGTGTCTTACTCATCCAGCCTTTGTCAATTCATTATATGTAAATATATGGTAGCTGGGGGAGGAAACCTGGAAAAACCTAGAGAAATCATTTAGCCCAGCATCTTCATGAGGATATTGATGACCAAAGAGGTCTTGCTTGAGGTGTAAGAGCTACCGTGTAAGCATGAGTCTTATTTCAGTATTCTAGTTCATTTTAGGACACCACCAACAAAAACAAATCTATCATCTATCTATCTATCTATCTATCTATCTATCTATCTATCTATCCATCCATCTATCTATCTGGAGACCAAGTAAAAAATTCTGTAGTAGACTCCAAGCAGAATTAAAAATTATCCTTATTCCCAAGGGTTTTGGAAGATCATTGAAGAATCAGAAACATTAATAGAACATCCAAATACATTTTAACAAATTTAATGATAGAGGTATGCTCAGGGTACAGATAAAAGCCACTTAGCTTAGTTAGGGAAGGTCTTCATGATTTCTAAACAATGAACTATTTCTTGCTTGAAAATTCTTCCAGGAGTTATGTTACCAAACTAGGAACAGAGAGCATCATTATTTAATGGGGCAGCATGTGGTGTATGAAGATGCCTTGACTGACCTACTAGACTGTGGTGTTTGGGGTTTCTTCCCCCCTAAGCTGAGGATCAGTCCAGTCCAATATTTTGTAAGTGCTTTTAAAGCCTGCTTCCGAACCGTCTCAGAGATCAGAATTTAGAAGGGTATATGGCCTAAAGAACAGAAAAACAAAAATAAAAATGACAGCAATTTTGAGGCACAGCCAGATGAACAGATGAAGGAACCATTGATCTAGCCTATACTAAGCCACCCACATTGGATTCATCTTGATACCAACAGCATGAAATTTGTCACTATAATGAATATAATCTTTGGTCCTATAAGAAAACCGAGCTAGATGGTTCATACAGAAATCAAAACCATAACTGTGGCCTCACTCATATTCTGTTCTTACCCACAGAACTCTCAGGTCACTATATGAGATGACTACATACAAAGTGAGTAAGTGGTTTGAGGTTCTGCTAATATGTATATCTGATCAAATGAATATGTTAACATGGCATTCAAAGTATGATCTACCTTAAAATAATTTAGGTGAGTTTCAGTGGTCACACAATAGACCGTTATCTGTAGATGATGGTTTAGCAAATCTTTTCCTTGCCGTTTCCTGAATGATGGGAAAGAACACCTCTTTTATGAGCACTATATAATATTTCCAACCATTTTTTCTCATCTCTTTGGGACACTGCAGGGAAACACATTAGGTCATAACTCAGTACTGGAGGAAAATTCTGATGATGAACCTAGCTTGTTCAAAGCATCTTTGACATTAATCTGCCATATGCAATCACTACGTGGAAGATTGAAGACCATATTTCAGTTTTGTGTACTAGAACACAAAACCCTATCATACACTTAATCCAAACTATTGGAGAGATAGTCCTCTTCAGATAGTAAGTGTAACAGTAGGAGTATGGACAGATTCTAGGAAATACAATTACCCAGTTTCTTAATTCATAGACTACTTGGTGTCATGATCAGTGACAAAAATTAGTATGCATTCACCTGGACTTCTGTGAGTCAGAATTATTCATACCAGTGGAAAGAAAATGTGCTTTAATACTCTAGTAGCTTTTCATTTGGATTAAGTAACAAATATTTTAAAGAATACCTTTGGTATATATTCAACACTCCCTGTTTCTGTATGTAGAAGAAGAAAGAGGGTTGGGAGTATGCATAGGGAGATGGTTATGAGGGTGCAGTTCTTCAGAGATTGGACATAGCAGTTTATTTTTTTTAAAGATTTTATTTATTTATTTGACAGAGAGAGACACAGCGAGAGAGGGAACACAAGCAGGGGGAGTAGGAGAGGGAGAAGCAGGCCTCCCGCCGAGCAGGGAACCCGATGCGGGACTCGATTCCAGGACCCTGAGATCATGACCCAAGCTGAAGGCAGTCGCTGAACCGACTGAGCCACCCAAGCACCCCTGGACATAGCAGTTCTTACTTTCTGTTGGTATGATGGTGTTTAGAAACAGAAGTCAAGTTTGCATATAACTTCACTCATGTTAAGTAGATTTATTCTTTTTCCAGATTTAATTCATAGGTTTTAAACATTTAAAGCATAGGTTTTCTTTACCAAGATCTTCATTTATCTCTAAGATGAATTATTTTAGCCTGTTCATCAGTCTTGTTTCATTACTCTTGACACTTTAACTTGCTTTATCAATCAGTTGCCATTTGTCCACACTCCCTTCTGCCATGTGAGTAAGGCATTTTCTTTGGGGTTGGGGACTCAAGAAATAGGGTTGGATATTGGAGAGGGAGTATTTGTGTTTTTGTTTTTGTTTTTATTTTTATTCCCATGAGTAACCTAGAAATCGAATCTTTTTTTACCTGAGGTCATGTACTTTGGTTTCAATGGCTAGACTTTGATCATTACACCAAATACCATCTCACTGATAGATATTGATTATGAAGTTGATTAAAATGATTGGCTCTAATGGACCATAATCCTATGAGGAGAATGCAGACTTAGGGTTCAATTGACCCTTTCCCAGTCAGTTAAACATATATCCTGGTGTCATACTGCTGCTGTATAATCTCCAGTGTACCAAACTAGTCTCAGAGAGGTTTACTGTACTTTTGCTGTGTGTGTGTGTGTGTGTGTGTGTGTGTCTTATAGGTAGTTTTGTTTGAATTTTACTTGAATTTTATTCATCATAAAGATGAGAGTGATCTGCATACCTTTTAATTCAGGGTTAGCTCTTTTTCCTTGATTTTCCCTGCAGACTGCCTGTCAGTGCTTCAAAAACATCAACAACTGATAGATTTCTATACAGCTGCCTGGGCAGCTGTAGTAACGAAATGTGAATGTGCTTTCACAGTATCTGAAGGCTTCTGCTTGGGATTATAAGCAGAAAGAAAGAACTGCGTTTTAAGAAGATGTTGGCATATTCTTCAATGTTCTGAAAATGATGGAACTTAAAATAATTTATCATTCCAGGGCTGTTTTAGCTTTATTGTTCTAACAACAAGATATCCTCCCATTAAAATCCTTTGTGTGTGTGTCTTTCTCTTTAGAGCTCATTATAACAGAAGTCAGGAGATCTGGCTCCCAGAGACTGCATAGTAATAAGCACCAAAGGGTTGTTCTCGAAGAAATGAGATCCAATCCTATGGGGGTGAAACATTAGAGAAAAGAAAAAAGCCATTTCAATGTTTCCTATCCATATCATATGATTTACCATGATTTAGAAATTATTTTCTGTAATTTTAATGAGACAGGTTATGTCTCCACTGAGTAGGAGGAATATTGTAGATTATTTTTTTTGCATCATATTAATCTGACTGTGAAATAATTCTTTTCTAGAAAAAAGGAGTTAGATTCTACATAAAATCAATGTGGTCAGACTCTGTGTTTTTATTCCTTTCCTGAAACACATAGAGCAGATGATTTTATTTTATTTTTTAAATTGAAAATGAATAATTCCTGGTCATCCACAGAGAATCAGTGATAAATAATGTTTAGAGGAACAAACTCAACAGGCTGACTCTGTCTCAAGCCTAAGGCATCCCTGTATGTGGATTGCCCTGAGACCCCAGCCAGGGAACAAGCTGGAGGCCCAAATGTCACCGCTGGAAAAATACAATGTATTCCAGAGTCAGTCATTCAGGGTCCTGAGGCTGCCAAGAACACTCTGCGTTAGTTGGCATAAAGAACGTTCTGGCACGGAGGAGGTGTAAGGGAAGAGCATTCCCACCCCATCAGGAACAAAAGGAGATAGCTCTTATAGCTCTTATAAAAATATAAAGATTTTAAAGACTGTAACCGGGGTGTCAAGTTAATGAAATGTTTGTTAAGAACCATAATGAGAAGCAGCAAATACTGTTTCACCTCAATTCACTACAACCCTTTGAAGTGAACGTGTACACATCTTAAAATCTTAAACTGCCACAGGAAAATTTGCCTTAAAATACAATGCAAGGGGAAACATGGTCGAAAGCACTGTTGAGAAATACACTTGTTTAATCTTTTTCCTTTACAATAAAAATCCACAGTCTCTCAGACAACATTTAACAACATTAAAAGAGAGTATTGTATTTCTGCTTGCCCCAAAATGTAATATATTTCCTCTGTATTTCTGCTTCAACCTTTTAGTCTCAAGCTTTATTCCAGGAAGGTAGTTCTGAAAACACCTGTCTTTTTGAGAGTGAAATTTTATGGAATCATGGATTTGTCCTATTTAGGAATAACAGAAATTATTTTCCTCATTTAATATAGAGTTTTAATAATTTGTCTATTTTGGTTTATGTGAGTATATGTACCATATATAAAGGTTCCTAACCCCAAGGGAAATCTTAAGTGTGTAACTTAAAATAATGTAGTTCATGCAAGTAAATTCTATCAACAGTTATTCAAACTCAGTACCCAGGGATCCATACACTTAAAACTGTGATTTTTTTTTTTTTAACTTTTGGATAGAGTCAGCATAGATAGTGATGCTCTTGCTGAAAGATCAAAGTATTTCCCTCAGCACAGACATATAGCTGAGGAAGCTCCAGAATTTTCTCTTTTTAAAAAAATTTTAAAAAAAATCTTAAAGATTTTATTTATTTGACAGAGAGAGATTGAGAGCACAAGCAGGGGAAGCTGTAGGCAGAGGGAGAGGGAGAAACAGGCTCCCCCCTTAGCAGGGAGCCCGATGTGGAGCTAGATCCCAGGACCCTGGGATCATGACCTGAGACGAGGGCAGATGCTTAACTGACTGAGCCACTCAGGTACACCACTCCTCCCACATTTTTTTATTCAAGTACAATTAATAGTGCTACATTAGTTTCAGGTGCACATTATAATGATTCAACAATTCTATACAATTCTCAGTGCTCATCAAGATGAGTGTACTCTTAATCCCTTTTACCTATTTACCCATCCCCGCACACCTCCCCTCTGGCAATCAGCAGTTTTTCTCTGTATTTAAGAGTCTGTTTTTTTGTTTGTCTCTTTTTTCTTTGTTTGTTGGTTGCTTTTGTTTCTTAAATTCCACATAGGAGTGAAATCATTTGGTATTTGTCTTTCTCTGACCAACTTATTTTACTTAGCATTATATTCTGTAGCTCCATCCACGTTGTTGCAAAAGGCAAGATTTCATTCTTTTCTTATGGCTGAGTAATATTCCACTGTATATATATATGCCACCTCTTCTTTATCCATTCATCTATGAATGGGCACTTGGGCTGCTTCCATATCTTGACTATTGTAAATAATGCTGCAGTAAACATAGGGGTGCATATCTTTTTGGATTAGTGCTTTTGTCTTCTTTGGGTAAATACCCAGTAGTGGAATTACTGGATCATATGGTAATTATATTTTTAACTTTTTGAATAACCTCCATACTGTTTTCCACAGTGATTGTACCAATTTCCATCCCCAACAACCATGCATGAGAGTTCCTTTTTCTCCATGTCCTCACCAACACCTGTTATTTCTTGTGTTTTTGATTTTATTCATTCTGACAGGCATAATGTGATATCTCATTGTGTTTGTTTGTTTGTTTGTTTGTTTTTAAGTAGGCTCCATGCCCCAGTGTGGAGCCCAACATGGGGCTTGAACTCATGACCCTGAGATCAAGACCTAAGTTGAGATCAAGAGTCAGATGATGAACTGACTGAGCCACCCAGCTGCCCCTCACTGTGGTTTTAATTTGCATTTCCCTGATGAGTGATGTTGAGCATCTTTTCATGTGTCTGTTGGCCATCTGTATGTCTTTTTTGGAAAAATGTCTATTCAGGTCCTCTGCTCATTTTTTAATTGGGTTCTCTGTTTTTGGTGTTGAGGTATATAAGGTTATCAGGAATCAAATTAGAATTGGTTCATTTCTTTCAGATCCAGTTTTGTACCAAACACTACCACACAATACCTATTTTTCTAGGCATAGAGGTTGGGAGATGTTACAAATGTTACAGAGATTATATAAAACCAGGGTTTTGTTCTTAAAGAACTGATGGCTGGAGGTATTTAGGAGTAAGATCCACATAAGAAACACATTTCAGGCTGTATTCACTGGAGTAGAACCCTGCTCAAACTGCATGTGTGAGATGGCATGATGTGTGTCTTCAGGAATTGGACATTTTTCACCCAGGATTCATTTTCATTATTTTTTAGAGTCTGATGCTGAGGGCAAGGATTCTATGTGTCATGGTTTGGGTTCCTTCAGAAGTAACCCTGAGGATATTCCAGGGCATTTAGTTTCTTAGGAGGGATTCCAGAAAACTTATAAAAGAGCGGGAAAGAGGGACAGGGAAGGCAAGACAAACAATAAATGGCTTCATTCATTAAGCAACTCTACCTTAATCTCATTGGGCATCTCTGGGGGACACTGAAATAGACACTTTAGAGTTAGGTCTCCCTTGCATTCTCTTGTCAGTCATTGGTTATGGGCTGCTTCTAGGGCTCATTAACATCCTTGCACTTCTGGCCTGCCCCATGCATGTGAAGAACAGGCCTTAGTAGCCAGAGAAAGCCCTCCAGTATTTGCAGGTGCTGACAGTGGGGTTTGGAAGGTGTATACAGAAATGCTGAATGTAGAGAGCATATGGGAGGACATTAACAGCACCTGCTACAAGAGGTCAGAGGTATAAGGTTCAAAGATCTTGGATCAATCGCACTTTGTCAGTAGAATGAAATAATAGTTTAGACTGAGGTTAATACAGGATATGAGGCAAATGTTACAGAAAGCAGTATTTCTTTTGGAAATACATTAGGACGACATCACTTTGTACACTGGCATGCAGTTTCTCAATAGATCCAACTCCCAGGTTTATGTTAAGCATTGGAAAGAGCTATCTCTGCAGTTCAGCAGATGAAGTGGTTGGCTTGCATTTGGGGGGCAATGTTGTATGAGAAAAATACTGTCTTTAAACATTGGAATCATATTCATTCTTCGAAAGGCACATGAGACCTGACACTGAGAAAATAACATAACTCATGTTTTCACAATTAATTTAGGGCCTGTTCTCCTTGAATGGAATCCTAAGTGGAATTACCTGCACTGCTTCACTTCTCTCTCTCTTTCTCCGTGGGACTGAAGTTAAGTAAGTGCAACTTAAATATGCATAAGATGTGAGTCCTTTTATATCTAAAGACCAAACTTAATGGAGTCATAAATGGGTCCACTCTTTGGGTGTAATTGGGAGGTGTGGCATGCTTGGGACGTGGAATGGATTACAACCACCTTTCTTAGCAATCAATTAAAGCTCTTTTAATGATTAATGCGATAAATTGAGGAACTAAACAGATATAAAGGATTAGCTACCAAAATGCAAACTGCAGACTCCGCTTTTCAAGATAAAACACTAGGAATAGGAATGTAAACAATGCTGTTTTATAGTAAAATGTGGAAGAAACTGCAGATCTTCATTCACTTCTTACTTCCTTGAACAGGGATTAGGGAAAAAAAAACCAAGAGTAGAAAGGTAGGAACAGAGAAAATGAGGAGAGAAAGACAATGCAAATATACTAATCCACATGATTACACCACATTGGCCCTGTTATTTGAAAATACATTCTAAGGGGCAGTTCTCCAGGGGGGTGTAGTTTTCTCCCCTAACCTCCTAATAACCCCTACTGTTCTTAACTCTGGATTTCTGTTATACCTCTTTTATCTGAGCCCCTAGCTGGATTAGAGGAATAGAATTGAGACACTGAGATGTTGGAATGTATACCCCGTAGAGTCTGAAAAGTTCATTATGCTACCACTGTGTCCCCAATTCCTAGCTCAATGCCTGACCATAGCAGGTGATCAATACATGACTATGTATGGAGAGAATACATGGTGGATATTTTAAGGTGATTTCCTAATGATACCTAGCCAAACTTCCTGATTTCCAAGTTCTAAGAGCCCCATGGGAAAGACCTTGAAACTGTCCATAGGAAATGGGATTCAGAGGTATTTGACATGGTAGAATAACAGGGGAAGAGGAAAAGCTTAATGGAAGGTAGTGGCAGGGTCATGGAAAGAAAAGTTTGCATGAGTTAAAAGGAATGTGTTGTGATGGAAAGTTAGCAACTGCGCTGAGGGAGGGAAAGAACAGTGGTTCTGCAGGAGTAGGAGACGACACTTCAAGGCCTTTCTGATTTCCCGGGCCGACTTCAAGGCCTCCTTTCCCTGTGTTACTACCTTTTGTATATACTGTGTTTGCACTTTCGCATGTATTACATTGTATTGTCATTATTTTTCGTAGACCTAGCTCCCCTTTCTTAGCCCTAAGTGCTCGAGATGCTGGGCGCTAGTGAGAGAGATAACAGGACCCTTTAACTGCCTTCTGGATTGTGCATAAATGCTGCCCAAGGACAAGGCATGGCACTCCTTCCTCGAACCCCTTCTGTTTTCTCATGTGCTATGCCTTTGCCCGTTACCTCTCCTCGCGATGCCTTAGATCTGCTAGTCTGCTTGACAAACTCCTACTCATCTTTAAATCTCAGCAGACATACTGTGTCCTCTGTGAAGCCTCTGACTAGGGGACTCTCTTCTGGTGTTCACACCCCATAGAAAGCACCACTGCCTTGTATTGTAACACGATGCTCGTGCCTGTGTGCCCTCTGGGCTGTTAATGGGGGCCCTTTTCAGCCTCCATAGTCTCCATCATTCCTGCAGATTCTGCCATGACTCCAAGGCTTACCGAGAAAGCACTGTCTAGAAAGTGTTTGGGCAGTTACCTGTGTCTTACAATAGTATGCACGAAGGAGGGAGTCCTTTCAGAACTTCAGAGCTTTGGGGCGCCTGGGCGGCTCAGTCATTAAGTGTCTGCCTTCAGCTCAGGTCATGATCCCAGGGTCCTGGAATCGAGCCCCGAGCTCCTTGCTCCGCGGGAAGCCTGCTTCTCCCTCCCCCACTCACCCTGCTTGTGTTCCCTCTGTCGCTGTGTCTCTCTCTGTCAAATAAAGAAATAAAATCTTTAAAAAAATAAAAAAAGAAATAAAAGAAATAAAAGAACTTCAGAGCTTTGGCCCTGGATTTAGAGTCAAGGGTACATGCGGTCTCTGAACTTGTCTTTGTTCCCTGCTCAGAAACCCCTTCTCCTGCCACTTTCAGCCCACCCCATTCTCTCTGGATATGATTTCTTGATGATTATCTTTTCTCCCCTCTTCTTCTGTCTCATCAGTGGGGGTAGGCAGAGGATGGAATCTGGTGATGTTGGGATAATTAGTTTGTTCTCAGAGATAAGTGATGGTTCTCATGTCTTTAACTCCATAGCTGTAAGTCTCTGAGGACAGGTACTGGGGTTTTTTATCTTTGTATCCCTAGCTCCTAGGGATTTATTAGCTGAATAACTGGCTAAGACTACATAGTTGTTTGGAGATTTCCTTACTACCCTGAACCTTTAGAATTTGAATGTGAACCACCTCATGCTGAAGGATGATAAACCTTAGCATCAGTGTTCAGCTTCTGACCCAGCTAACATCTAGAAGTTAGGAAACATTAATTCTCTCCCTTCTCAGCCAATATTTGGATTTATGGCCAGAGAAGAAGTACTTTAGTTCCTTGAAGCATTTACCTTCATCTATAAAAATAAGAACTATGGCTTCTTATCACTTAAAATTGGAGGGATTTACTGACCTTAACCGAGTGGTTATCTAGAATTAGCCATGTATTATACTTTGTATTCCTAGGATGTTTTATTCTTTTTTGAAACATGATCAGCCACCATATGTATTTGATCCTTAAGCAATGCAATGAAGAAAGTGAGGCACTTACTATAAACTCAAGTGGTAGGTTTAAAAAAAAAAAGACCCAGGGAAACCCTGTGACTTTGCATAATCTTACAGCCAGTTAATGACAGAGATATATAGGCAAAACATTCAGAACATTGCTTCAGCTCTTAATGTGTGCCAGGCTCTGTTCTATGTATGATACATGCATTAACTTATTAACATCTTTATGACAACCCTCAGAAGTAGGATAGTGGGCTGAAATTTTGTCCTAATTCTTAATTCCTCCCTGTCTGGTTCTTCACAGCTCTGCCATGGTTTCACTGTGGTAGAAGCCATATGCTTTCACTCCTTGGCTTGGCCATGTAACTTACTCTGCCCAGTTATATGTGGGCCAGCTTGATATGGACCTTACAAGGCCTTATGTGTTCCTCCTCTTCCTCCTGCATCTCTGTCATTGCCATAAGAGAAACCTGCCCAGCAAGGAGGAAGGATGTTCCATGCACAGCTGCCCCAACTGATGCATAGGCTTACAGTAAAAAGCAGAGCTGCTGCAGTTGTTGCAATGAGAGGTAGAGAACCACTTCTACCCCCAAGTCAAGCCCAGCATAGATCAGCTAGACCCCAGCCTATTGGAAGATCTGTAAGAATGATTTTTCTTTAAGCTACTGAGTTTATTTTTTTATTTTTTTTAAAGATTTTATTTATTTATTCATGAGAGATAGAGAGAGAGAGGCAGAGGCAGAGGGAGAAGCAGGCTCCCCACGGAGCAGGGAGCCCGATGCGGGACTCAATCCCAGGACCTTGGGATCATGACCTGAGCTGAAGGCAGACGCTTAACCGACTGAGCCACCCAGGCATCCCTAAGCTACTGAGTTTAAGAGTCATTCCTTAGGTAGCATTATTGTGGCAATGGGTTGCTGACATACATAGGTGATATTATTTGTTATTCCTGTTTTATGGATAAGGAAATCGAGGCACAGAAAGGCTAGGTAATTTGCTAAGTGTTGCTCACTAAGCAGAGGATCTAGAATTCAAAGTCAGGCAGTCTGTCTCATAGCCAAAGTTCTCTAATCCCACACACCACCTCTCTAATATTCTAATGGGAGTAATTCTCAAAGGATATTTAATTATTTGGGAATTCTGTTTTGAAAAGGAAAGCAGAAAGTCAGTGTGGTCTAAAAAAATCTTCAAGGATTTTGAAGTTAGACATTCCCAGGTTCAAATGTCAGCTCTGCCACTGACTAGCTATGTAGCTTTGTGTAAATTATCTGATGACTCTGAATTTTAGTTTCTTCAGAAAAGTAATAGTAGTTAGTATTCATCACTTAATCAGTCCCATTCACTGAGCACCTCTTCTGTAGTAGCTACTGTTCTAGGTACTTAAAATACTGAAATGAGTAATACTCAAATAGCTACAGTCTAGAAGCAAAAACAGACAGTAGGCAGCAAGACAAAGGAGATGGTAACATTGTGGCTCAGAACAGATCAGGAGCAGATAATGGGCTCCTAACCTTGTGTATTTGTCAGGATTCTCCAGGGAAACAGAACCAATGGAATATATATTACCCTATTTATTACACGATTATAAGGAATTGGCTCATATGATTATGGAAGTTGAGAAGTGCAATATCTGCAGTCAGTAAGCTGGAGGCCCCCAAAAGCTAATGGTATAGTCTGAGTTCAAAGGCCTGAGAAGCCAGAGAGCCAACAGAGTAAGTTGTACTCTGAGTCCCAGTCTGAAGGCAGCATAACATGGATGTCCCAGCTCAAAAACAGAGAGAGTGCATTCTCCCTTACTCAGCCTTTTTATTGTATTCATGCCTTCAACAGATTGGATGAGGCCCACCCATATTTGAGAGGGCAATCTGCTTAATCAGACTTCTGATGCAAATGCCCTCAGATGCACTCAGTATAATGTTTAGCCCAAATATCTGGGCATCCCTTGGCCCAGTCAAGTTGACACATGAAATTAACCAACAAATGCTGATTTTGGAGGTAATCAAAGAAGGCTTCCCAGAAGAGGTGACACTTAATACTGAGTCTTATATGAGAGTATATGTGTAAAACATTAGCCTAACATATATTAGATGCTCATTAAATTCTAGTTTTCTTTCTCTTTCAAAGGTCATAATAACAAATATGACTTTCTTGGCCTACCAAGAACTTTTCAGGCCATAAGGCATGGGGGATTTTTTCTCCTTATGTGCTGAACTAAAGAAATGCTGATTCTCTTGCTGATGATGAGGGTCATGGGCCTGGTTCATTTGTTATTGCACAACATAATTCTACCCCCAAATAGAATGCTTTCTGATGGTGTTTTAAAATCTCCAATTGCTTTTTACTTATGAGGTGAATTTACAGTGAGTTATGTTACAAGGTAATTTAACCTGACAAGACACACCATACTAAACATTCACAGACACAGTTTTGTTTCTCCCTCGAGAAGAAGCTGTTAGAGAAGAGTGGTAATCGCTGTAACAGGATCAGCATGGGGGAGATTGATCACACCTAGGAAAGTGACCTCTTGGAGTTTCTTTGCAAAAGGCACACCTTTCCTGTTGATTGATTACACATCAGGGTGACCATCCCTGGATGGGAAAACCCAGTGTGGTCCTTACCTTCTGCTGGCACAGTCACTTTTTTTTTGTTAGGGTTCATGAAAGATTGATGTGCGGCAGCTGTGGTGTAGGGTCCCAAGTATTCATGCCATGAAAATCCAGCTAGTTTTGAAAAGAGAGAAAAGGATTTATTACCCATGAATATAAATACAATAAGCTCAATTCAAAATGGTGATTCAATTTGAATAAACCCACGGAGGGCAGTTCTCTTCAGAATTGTAGAGAAGGGGACTGAGACGTAGTCATAGAAGAAGAGGCCACTACCCTCTACATCCTGTCCCCAACATGCCTCAGGGCTTCTGGTGTATTGATTAGTTTTCACTTCTCAATTTTTATTCCGGATCATTACTCTTTCACTTTCATACAACAGCTGTTCATTAAGGCTCTCTCCATCCTCCAGCCCAGATTGTAAGCATCATCACCTGACTAACAGTTACTTCCCCTTGTTCCTTGAAGAAATTGACACTGGCTTTATAGTCTTTTTCTTCACCACATTTCTCTCCACCTCCCGAGTAACTTCAATACCCACAAAGATAGTACATACGTTCCAGTCTCTCTCAACTTCAGGGAAATTTACCTTTATGAACTCACTCCCTAGAGCATGTCAGCACCTGCTGTCATTCACTGCCTCAATTCTGAAATATTAATTTAAAACATTCTAATCTCTGACCACATCTTTCTCTCTTTTCTTATTTTTGTCTCTTCCTCTATTACCGTCACTAGGTCTGTCCAAGTTCCTAGGACTGCTAATCCCTTAATCCTTTTACTTTTCCTCTGCCAACTCCCTCTCATTGTCACTTCGTATCCAGCTTAAATCCTATTGTCTATTACTTCAAATATTTTTTTGCGGGGAGAAGGAGGGCTGTTATCTCAAATTCCTTGTCCTGTTTTCTTATGTCTCAGCCATCTGGAAAATCTTCAACTTTCGATCAATCTGATTTTTTCCCCCTTTTCCTTATCCAGGATGCTGAACATTACAAAACAAAGATATTAATCACACAATTCTGAAAGTGAATGCCATTTAAGTGCTATCATGCCAATTAATTTCCCGATCTCCAACCTCAAATGGATCAATACCACCTAAAATTTCTTCTATGGATCCCTCTTAACTTTTTGTCCTACTCTGAACACCAACTTTGCAAAACGTTTTCACTCTTTTCAGACATTCATACTTCTTGTCTCTTCCTTTCAGCAGATGACTGTGTCTCTGGCTTTACCTAAAAAAAAGAGAGAGAGAGAGACTCATTTGATTGAAACTATTTCGAAGTTCTGCCACCTTACCTACAAACTTACTGCATTCAACTACTTCTTCCTTGTTCCTTTATCTTTCAGCGGGAGTAGAAATGGAAATCCTGTTTTAAAGCCAGTCCTGTTGAAGGGATCTCGGCTCCTTCCACAGTTTGGCTATTGTGGGCATTGCTGCTATGAACATTGGGGTGCACATGCCCCTTCTTTTCACTACGTCTGTATCTTTGGGGTAAATACCTAGTTGTGCAATTGCTGGGTCATAGGGTAGCTCTATTTTCAACTTTTTGAGGAACCTCCATACTGTTTTCCAGAGCGGCTGCACCAGCTTGCATTCCCACCAACAGTGTAAGAGGATTCCCCTTTCTCCACGTCCTCGCCAACATTTGTTGTTTCCTGTTTTGTTAATTTTTGCCATTCTAACTGGTGTAAGGTGGTATCTCATTGTGGTTTTGATTTGTATTTCCCTGATGACTAGTGATGTTGAGCATTTTTGCATGTGTCTGTTAGCCATTTGTATGTCTTTTTTGGAGAAGTGTCTATTCATGTTCATAGCAGTAATGTCCACAATAGCCAAACTGTGGAAGGAGCCAAGATGCCCTTCAACAGATGAATAGATAAAGAAGATGTGGTACATATGGGGCGCCTGGGTGGCTCAGTCGTTAAGCGTCTGCCTTTGGCTCAGATCATGATCCCGGGGTCCTGGGATCAAGCCCCGCATAGGGCTCCCTGCTCCACGGGAAGCCTGCTTCTCCCTCTCCCACTCCCCCTGCTTGTGTTCCCTCTCTTGCTGTGTCTCTCTGTCAAATAAATAAATAGAATCTTAAAAAAAAAAAGGAGATGTGGTACATATACACAATGGAATATTATTCAGCCATCAGAAACGATGAGTACCCACCATTTGCATCGGCATGGATGGAATTGGGAGGGGATTATGTTAAGTGAGGTAAGTCAAGCAGAGATAGACAATTATCATATGGTTTCGCTCATATGTGGAATATAAGCAATAGCATAGAGGACCATAGGGGAGGGGAGGGAAATCCAAAGGGGGAGAAATCAGAGAGGGAGATGAACCATGAGAGACTATGGACCCCAAGAAACAATCTAGGGGTTTTGGAGGGGAGGAGGGTGGGGGGGAGGGGGTAACAGGGTGATGGGTATTGAGGAGGGCATGTGGTGTGATGAGCACTGGGTGTTATACTTAACTAATGAATCACTGAACACTACATCAAAAACTAATTATGTACTATACAGTGGCTAACTGAACATAATAAAAAAAAATAAATTAAAAAAAAATAAAGCCAGTCCTGCATGATTCCATACCCCTTCCCTCTCATCATTGTTTTCTTATCCAATACATCCAATTTCTTTTTTTTAATTTAAATTCAATTAATTAACATATAATGTATTATTAGTTTCAGAGGTAGAGTTCAGTGATTCATCACTCTTATAAAACACCCAGTGCTCATTACATCATGTGCCCTCCCCAATGTCCATCCCTAAGTTTATCCCATCCCCTCACCCCCTCCAGCAACCCTCAGTTTGTTTCCTATGATTATGAGTCTCTTATGGTTTGTCCCTCTCTCTGATTTCATCTTGTTTTATTTTTCCAATTTCTTATAATAGAAACTTCATTCTCTGATTTATCATTCTTTCTCGTTTTCCACATTAGACAATCACTAGGACCTGTCAAAACTACCTCCGAAATATTTCTCAAATTCATTTCTTTTTCTTCATCTTACTGCCACTGGGTTGTTGCAATAGTCTTTTTATAACCAGCCATTTGGCCTCCAGTTGTACCTCAATCCAATCTGTTCTTTGTATTTCAGCCAGAGTAATTTTTCCAAATGCCAACATGACTTCCCAGTTTAAAATCTTTTCGTGCTCCACATTGCCTTTAAAATAAAAGTTCAGAGTCTGTAAGCAGCTTGTAAGTTTTCCATTATCTTGTAAGCTTACCTCTCTTGCTTTATTTCTCACCAATGCCTACCACCTCACCTTGAAAACTAAAGTGTGAGTCAATTGAATTGCCACAAATTTGTCACACCTGTTCTCACTTCATGGTCATTGCACTTGCTATAGCTTTTACCTTTTTAAAAATCTGTTCTTTACTCCACTTCAGGTTTTAATTTAGTTCCTCCTCTATGAACTTTTAACTGGACCCTCCCTTCAAGACCCAGTGAGATATCCCTTTTATGTTTTTCCATTGCACCGTGTATTTCCACCATTTTAATTCTTACCAGCTGTATTGCCATGTTTGTTTCTATGCTCTACCACACTAGACGATGAGTCTGTAAAGGACAGGAGTTGTCTTTTTCCCTGGGTTATCCTTAGAGGGCTTGGTGCAAACTAGAGGTTCAATAAACACTTGTTGACAGAAAAAATTTCAGTAGCATAGTGACAATTGCTGTGGTATTTCTCTGTACTGATTGTAGACAGGCATAGATGGTTGGAACCACCGGTAGGCAGGTAGTTCACTTAAAGAAATAAAGAGGAAATGTGGGCAGCTCATTTACCATAACATGGAAGAGAATCAAGAAACATGGCAAATTTTGAGTTTATCTTCATTTGAATATCATCTTTATTTTGGGGAATTTTAATAGCTTCTGATATTCTGATATTCTATGACATTCATCTTTATACTCTACCTTTGTTACGAATGGGATGATTCTTTACAAGGTTTTTTTGTTTTTGTTTTTTTTTTTGGAGGGTTGTGGGTAAGGGAAGACAATCTCTTATTCCTGAAATCATTTTATGCCAGAAAGATCTTCAAATATCATGAGAACATGTAGTATTTTGTTTTTATGCCAGGGGTTAGGCTTCATTCAACAGTAGCGTTTTATTAGAAATGTACTATCATAGATAGTTTCCAGGAGGGCAGTTGATATGGATTGTTACATGGAAAAGAAATTTTCAAATTCTAATTTCTGTACTTAAAACTCTTGGATAAAGTAGCAAGAGTAGAGTTGGCCTCATAGGACCATTTAAAACTCTGTGTTGCAACTAGTGTTGCTAAAGAGAACTTTTAGGCCTCCCATAATTCTGGATTGTACCCACTCACTGCTAGTTTTAGTCAGGTTTCAGGGAGGGTATTTGACAATTGAGTAGTAATGAGGTTTAATGTACATTTTATGTAATCTTCTATCATGTAGGCCTATTAAAATGTTACATCTGAAAAAGCACATATTTTGATTTCTGCCTAGGGATGTAATACATTAATTTACATTTGGACGTGCTTTTGCTTTATACCCTTCAATTAATGACATCTCCCAATTTACTCTCTTGGGCTGCTTAGCTCTCTGTCCTCCTGAAGGCCCAATGATAATAAACCCCAAACCATGGATCTGATCCCCTAAAAGACAATTGGTATTCACTGAACAGAACATGAAAGCTATGCCTTGTCCATGTCCACACCTTGACTAGCCCTTCTTCCGTTGTGGTAAAAAAAAAAACCCAAAAGTGAGATTGGATGGATTTTTTTCAAGGGCCTATTTTTTCCTTCTGAAAAAAAAAAAAATGAAGCAAAGCAGCCTGACCAAGAGGGAATTATTACTGTATGGGAACCCCTTTCTTAGTTTCCTGAGACTCCCAGGGTAAGGTAAAGAAAAATGGACCAGTCTGACTCATAGAATCCTAGGGAACTTTATTGTGTTTATAACGACACCAGGATCATAAAAACAAGCAACATTACAAAATGAATTTAGCCCAATTCGAAGGCAAACAATTTTTTTCCATAACGTATTTCAATGATTTACTTAAACAGGAAAAAATGCAAAAGTAAACAGTGATAACTAAATATAAAAGTACAGATAGGACAGTTACGGGAGTATTTAGTGACAAAGAAAGAGAGAGAGGAGGAGTAACATGATATGTTTTCTATATAGCACAGGTTCTTATTATCGGAACTCAATTGTGCCATGCATTAAATCATGCCAGTCTAAGAATTACAAATCACAGACTCTAATTACTTGGCAGGTTTTGGATCTGACCTTCAATTTCGGCACTGTATGAGTATGCTTGGACTGTCATAATATATATACACATATATATGTATACATATTCATACCACGGATTGCATGTCTTAAACAACAGAAATTTATTTTCTCAAAGTTCTGAAAGCTGGAAAATTCAAGATCAAGTCTCTGGAAGGGTTTGGTTTCTGGGGAGAGCTCTTTTTCTGGCTTGCAGATGGCAGCGTTTGTCCTCACATGGACTTTGCTTGGAATGCTCCGAGAAAGAGAGAGAGAGAAAAGAGAGAAATCTCTCTTTCTTTCTCTTTTCCTATAAGGCCACCAGTTCTATTGGGTTAGAGTCTCACTCTTATGACCTCATTTAACTTTATCTCCTAAAGACACTGTCTCCAAATACAGTCACATTGGGAGTTAGGGCTGCAACATATGATTTTGGGGGAACAGACTTTAGTCCATAGCAGGACCTACGAAAGACGAAGATGCTACTAGAACTTAAGAATAAATGTACAGCCTGTTGCAACAACAAGGCTATGAATGAAGAGAGAGCTTATATAAACAGACTGATTTTGTTACTGAGTGGTTGAAATTAGAATCCCAAATCCAACTGAACCAAATTTAAAAAAAGCAATATATAACTGGTGAAACAAAAGAAGGTAAATCGTGTGATGAACATGGAGATGTGCCATCCATTCCTCTTTCAAGGAAGGGCTTGTGGTCAAGCTGCTGGGAATGCTTTTTGCAGGCAAACTCCAGGGGTCGGCCCCCTGCAGGTACCCCTTCAGCTGTAGGGAGCTGCAGGCCCCAGGTTACACATTTCCCAGAGCAGCCAGTATCCAAAGACTGATGGGGGTAAGGATAGTAAGAGATTGCCATTTCAACAGAGCATGTGACAGCTCTCATGAGTTCCATTTTAGCTCCAGAGTTCCCAGTGGGGTTGGCTGAAGCTATTTTCGGACACACAGCCTGGCTTCCTTCTCCTCTGTTCTATGGATGTTAATCCATGGCATACCCTAATAAACATTCTGTGCTCTGTACCTCATCTCAGAATCTGCTTCCTGAAAAACTTAACCTGCAACAGGTTGTGATCCTATTTCATCTGACTCATCTTTTAAAATCTTTATACAGCATGATCGAAAGCAAAAGAATGAGACAGCTTTATGTACATTGACAACTAACTTTACAGCCTGATTCATTTGACCATCACTGTTTCCAAGGATTTATATTGTTCGTTTATTTTTTTCTGTACAAATGTCTGTGTATATAATTTTTTGTAAAACTGGATCATTTTTTATATATATCCATTTGTATGTGTATGTGTGTGTGTGTGTAAACACACACATATATACATTTGTTTGTATGTTTTTTGACTAAATCATGGTCTTTTTTCCATGTCAGTACATGCTTACACAATACATAGACAGTTTCAATTCGTCCCCCAAAACTTTTTAACTTAATAAATTTCAACTCTTGGGTGCCTGGGTGGCTCAGTCGGTGAAGCCTCTGACTCTTGATTTCAGCTCAAGTCATGATCTCAGGGTCATGAGATCAAGCCCTGAGTCAGGCTCTTCTCTCTCTCTCCCTCCCTCGGCCCTTCCCCCCGACTCACGCGTTCTCTCTCTAAAATAAATAAATAAATCTTTTAAAAAAATTTCAGCTCTTCAGAAAACTTGTGAGAATACACTTTACCTAGATTAATCAATTATAGTTTGCCATATTTTCTCTGTTTACATATGTATATATGTGCATATATACATATATATGTGTGTATATATGTATATATATATATATTCTCTGTTTACTTTTTGTAAGAATATAGTATGTAATACACATAACATACAAAATATGTGTTAACTGTTTATGTTCTCAGTAAGGCTTCCAGTCAACAGTAGGCTATTAGTAGTTCAGTTTTGGGGGAGTCAAAAGTTATACATAGATTTCCAAATGCATGGGGTGGGGGCTGAGGGTCAGTGCCCCTAACCCCAGTGTTGTTCAAGGGTCAACTGTATATATTTTTAACTCAGTTATTTGAAAGCTAGTTGCAGATCTCCATATAGTTCACCCTAACATACTTTACCATGTATTTCCCAAGTATAAGAATTTTCACTTAATTCAAAAAAGCACAACATAATTATCATACTACAAATATTTAATATTGTTATGGTATGCCTAATGTGTAATCCACCTTGAAATTTCTTCAAGTGTCTCAAAATATCCTTTTTTTCTTTGAGATCTGGTCAAAAATACACTGAATTTAGTTGCATGTCTCTTTAGTATTCTTTAATTATTTCCTCTGCCTCCCTCCCCCACTATTTTTTAAATTGGTCTTTTATGACATTACCATTTTTGAAGTGTACAGGCCAGTTGTTCTGTAGAATAATCTTCAATTTAGATTTGCCTGAATGTTTCTTCACACTTAGTTAATATTACATAGATGGTGTATCCTTCAAGGTATACTATATAAGGTGTTATATTGTGTCAGTTTGTCCCATTGATGATATTAGTATCCATCAGATTTCTTCATTGCAAAGGCCCTTTTTGAAGAAGCAAATTTTAATAGAGATTTATATAGACGAAAACTCCTTACCCAGCTGAACAATTTCTTTATCTTTTACACTTCAGCTTATTTCCCCACACCATACTAATCCACATTCCATGACAAATGATAGGGACATTATCAAAATATCTGGGGAAAGTACACTTGCAAATGTGACATTCATTCTCAACCTCGAAATGTTTTTGCCCTTAGAAGTACCATCTAGTAATTTTATCTTCTTATTGTGACCTTTTGTCATTTTATGGCAGTGTCTACCAAAAAATACTTGGGAAATTTCTCTCATGGATCAGAGCATTCTTACCCTCTTGTCATCTTCAGTATTGCTAGTATCTGTAAGTGTCCTCCTCAATGTCTAGTAAAGCAAAAATATATCAGATGAACAGCAACATTACATAAAACCTATGTATCATATGGGGGAAGAGCGGAGATGGAAATGAACCTTAAAAGCAATGCAAATTATCACCAGACAGCCCCCTCCAAAGTTAGAAGAATGAAGGATATTGGAGACCATATTGATAAGGGGAAAAAAAAAAGGTGGGGCACAAATGTAAGCAAATTGACTGCAAATTTCTATGAATAGCTCACTGGTTCCTCCCTTTTATCACTGTTTGATCCTGCACAAGTTACTTAACTAACCTCCTTAAACCTCATTGTCCTCATCTATTAAATGGGGATAAAAACACCCACAATGAATAATTTTTGTAAGCATTACAAATACTGGATGCTCAATTCCTAACTTCCAGCAAGTATCATACAAATGATATCTATTGTTACAACCACTACTTTTTATGGTGCTTTGTAGTGGACATACAATAGTCACATTAGACATTTGATTCAATTCTTCCAACCCCCCCCCCCGCCCCCGCACCCATTTTACAGATAAGAAGTGGAGGGTCAGCAAGATTAGCATAATTAGCAACTTGTCAAGTCAGATGTTGACAAAACATTAAAAGCTGGGACCCAACCCAAGTCTTGATTTTTAACTAGCATTCCTTTCACTAAACCATGTTAAACTAAGAGTGAAGCAATAGTGCCATCTTCCTACAAGAAGAAAACATTTCTTTTTTTTTTTT
>NC_138372.1:53675760-53696772 GCF_054177405.1 Leptonychotes weddellii
TAAGATACCATAAGAATAATCTGTTTCCAAAGCTCTAAAATGTGGTAGGCCACTTGGGTAGACTGAAATCACTTTTTGGTTTATCTTTCATTGACTTTTACAATAACATTATAGAACAGATGTTTTTGATGTTTAATGAATGATTGATATAAATGGCCATAATAATATTGCTTTACTGTTTTCATCCTGGTTCATTAACTGTCATTAAAGATACCAAGTGACTTGTATTTTGCATGTGCTGTGATGTAATCATCCAGAAGCTGTATTCTTTCCCCCACCAAAAGATCCCCAAGTCTACCATTTGAATCAATGGAGGTGTGAAATTCATTTTCAGATCATCTCTTTAGGAGATCACAAGGTCATTGGCTTTCATCAAGAACATGGATGAGGAAAACAAGATACTGGAATAGAGCAAGAAAGAGTGAAGCCAATTCCCACTGCTCCCTGAAGTTTAAATAGTTCCCCTGTGGTTTCAAGTTCAGTTCTGTTCTGCTTTTAATTTAAAACCATTCTCTACCAGGCAACTGATTTTTGCTAGTCTCTTGGGTGATTCTCTAAGACAGATTTCACTGTATTCTACCCTTGTGTGTGCACTTAGCTCCCATTAGCAGTAATGGGTGTTATGCATGTATAGCTCCCATTAACAATAATGGAAATTATACGTGTGCATCCATAGGAAAGTATGCTCCCCAATGTTGGAATTTTTTCAGGAGGAAAAGTACTCCTTCTGCAGCATTTGGCTTTTGTTTTAGGCTCTCTATTGTGGTGACGATTTGTGCTGCAGAGAATGAACACTGTATGGAAGACTGCCAGCCTCCCTGTGTGCAGTCTGTACAGTATTTTTAAAAATCTTGGTTTATAATTTTTTTTTGCGTGACTAAAACAACAGTCAGGCAAAACTTGTTAGAGAAGTAAAACAGCTCCAGATCATTTAATAAAAGGTCAGGGACAGGGCTAAGTAAGTCCCTTAAAGCCAGGAATTCTGGTAGGTGATGGTACCTGTTTGAGGGTGGCAAACATGGATTTGAACAGATGGAGAAAATAATTCTTCAAAAGTAACTGAATGCTATTTATGCAGACCACAACAACCTTCTTCCAGATGAATGTGATTTAACCCAAAGAGACCATTTCTATCATAATACAGTGATGAAAAATGGTAGGCCAAGGGTAATGTTACAAGGGATTGTGAATCGTCAGCATATTAATTTTGGAACAAATCCTGCAAAGATAAGATATTTAACTTTAATATGAAGTCAAGAATATGATTCATGTGTGCAGTGGCAGAATGCACTTAATATTTAAAATGTTTTTGGATTGTCAAAATGATGATCAAAGTATTCATCTCTTCTGAGAGTGCCTTTTGCTGAATGTCCAGTACTATTGTTCATCCATGATGGAAAACAGTCTGTGTCTAGACTTGGATCCCCCCCAGTACTGCTTAGAGACCTGTGAAGTCAGATCATGTGTAAAGCTTGGGCTTTGATAGGAAGAAGGAGGCACATAGAAGGCCTTGCAGTGTTTAGGAGCACAAACATTGTGAGAGATACACCTAAGTCCAAATGATGACTCTGTCCCTTGGGAATGTATTTTACTTCTCTGAGTCCAAGTTTCCTCATTTGTAAAGTGAAGATCATAATTCTCATCTTCCAGTTGTTGTGCAGATTAAATGAGGTCTAACATTGCATTAGCTTAACTATTATTAACCTATCTAGGGAGATAAAATTTGACAATATTAGAAACATTTCTCTAGACAGATAATGTTGACTAACTTCTAATTATCTCTAACCTCTTGCATATTTTAAACACATACTTTATTTTTTCATTATTTAACCATAAACATGTTTGTCATAGCCTATGCTTCTAATTTTAGGGAAAGGATAAACATAACAATATTCTTAGGAAAATAATCCCAAACACACAAGCTGACACTTACTTTATTTTATTTATTTTTATTTTATTATTTTGGGTTGGGGGGAGGAAGAGGGAGAGAGAGAATCCCAAGTGGGCTCCATGCTGTGCCATCTCACAACCCCAAGATCATGACCTGAGGCAAGATCAAGAGTTGGACACTTAACTGACTGAGGCACCCAGGCACCCTGAACACTTCCTTTATTTTTAAAAAAAAATTTTTTTTTAAGATTTTATTTATTTATTTGACAGAGAGAGACAGTGAGAGCAGGATCACAAGCAGGGGGAGAGGGAGAGGGAGAAACAGGCTTCCCGTGGAGCAGGGAGCCCGATGTGGGGCTCGATCCCAGGACCCTGGGATCATGACCTGAGCTGAAGGCAGACACTTAATGACTGAGCCACCCAGGCACCCCTTTTTTAAAATTTTTTTTAAAGATTTATTTATTTGAGGGGGGGAGAGTCGGGGCGGGGGCAAAGGGAAAGAGAGAATCTCCAACAGACTCCCCGCTGAGCATGGAGTTGGAGGCAGGGCTCGATCTCAGGACCCATGAGATCCTGATCTGAGCAGAAGTCAAGAGTCAGACGCTTGACCGCTTAATCAACTGAGCCACCCAGGCGCCCCTCCTTTATTATTAATACTAACCAAAGTTTAAAAATTATAAGCTCTAAATTTTTAAATAATTTACAGCTACAGAGAAACTTAAATTTCTTTTTTGAGGATGGTGAGGACTTATGTTTTCTTTCCCTTGTTGACTCGTCACTGTGATATTGAATGTGCAAGAAATTTGTAAACAATGAAGTTCTTTGCAGTGTCTATACATAAATTCTATTATTGTCTTAAAAATATTGAAATATTGTGTAAGAACTTACCCTTTCACATAGTAGATTTACTGGTCATTTAGCACGTTACATTGGAAGGAGAAAGAGACTATGTGTGTGACCACAGGCATGATACTTCATCTCTATAAACAGCAGTTTGTTCATCTGCAAAGTGAAAATAGCTGTGTTTACTTCATCAGGTTGTTTTGAGGAGTATATAATATAACATATATATAAAGGACCTTCTGTGGTGCTTAATTATTGTTTCTCTAAGCAAGCTCTTGAGAATAAAGAGAGCAGCCTGAGGAAGGTACCACAGCTGTGGGCTGTGTATTGGGATGGGAAGTGTAAGTACTCATGTGAATGAGAAAGGTTTTAGAAGGTGATAAAGGATATGTATTTTACTGAGTACTCAGGTTTACCCAAGGCCAGCATAGCCAGCGGCAATAAGGACATACCTGAAGTCTCTTCAGAGTAGTCTGCCCTAATGCCAAGAGGGCAAACCTTGTCTCCAAGAGATACTAGGGCAAAAATTCCCTCTGCTTTGTCCTAGAATGGATGTGAATTACAGCCTTATCATGGCCAAGGACAGCTTTGTATAATTCCTAATTTTTTGGAAGCATTCATTTTTTTCTACCAGGCAAATCGCATTTATTAAGTAACGATTGGAGCCCCCGTTTTTATGACATGTATATCTGTCAATCAGGATTTATGATTAAGTCTAGGTAGTCGGTGCTTCCACAGAGTTAATATAACCTGTCTTAAAAGTTAAAAAAAAAAAATAGCCTCTGGAGTCTTCTCTTAGTATATATTCAACTTACCATTTTATTTTTTTTCCAAAACACTGAATATATCTGTGGACCGCTAAGGATCTGTAAACGTGGGCTTGTTACTATTGCTTACACATCACTGCATAGAAGGTCTGCTTTCTTAACTACAGAGATCACACTGATGGTCATCAAAGGGGGGTGAGCAGGGGATTGGTTTCAATGGGTGCCGGGGATTAAGGAGGGCACTTGCTGTGATGAGCAGCGGGTGATGTATGGACGTGTTGGATCACTACAGTGTACACCTGACACTCATATTACACTGTATGTTAACTAGCTGGAATTTAAATAAAAACTAAAAAAAAAAATAGATCTGTGCATGCTGATTTGCTCAGGTTGGGACAGAGCCACAGGGTGACTGGTAATTGCTACCCACAATACTCTTTATATCCTTATCATATTTTACTTTTCTTTTATAGAACTTATTTCCACCTGCCCTATATGTTTTTTATATATTATCTATTTCCGTGAAGGTAGTGACTTTGTCTGTTTTTCTTAGTGCTCTAACTCTGTGATGTAGATCATTGCCTGATGTGTAGTAGGTGCGCAGTACCTATTGTTGAATAGGTTGATGAACAATCTCCTCCTTTTAATAGCTATGGGTTCCTGCATAGGTGTAGTGGAGAAGCAGAGAGGAGGTGTCTGTGGAGGTCCATCTGCCAGACAGACAGCATGCTCTGACTCAGTCTCTTGGCCAAAAGATGCAGGTACGATCCCCACCTTTTCCATGAGCTCTTCAGACAGCTCAGTTGATCTTTCCGAGCCTTGGGTTTTGGATCTGTGAAAAAGGGATAATTATACTACTCTCATAGGGTTGCAGGAAAGATCAAACATAATAATATGTATGTCCTACTGTTTTATGGCCTGCAAATCTTTGTTGTTTTAGCATGGCATTATTGGAAAAAGTGAGATTTGGGACATAATCCAAATGAAAGCCATATGAGCTTGAGTCAAATCTCTTAACTTTTCTAAGTCTTAACTGCTTCACCTGGAAAGGGAGCTGTTATTAATGATCCTGAACATCCCACCCAGTTATGAAAGTCCATGTCACTAAGGACTATATTTTTCTTTTCATGTTCCTTCCTGAGGTTTAGGATTATGTAGGTGTTCTTCCAATTTCTATGAAAATACCATAAAAGAGATTTAATGTCAGGTATTTCTTCATTTTCTTTATCACCATTAGGCATTGTCCTACTTAGAGTGACAAATTTACCATCTAGCAGTGCTCAAGTTTCCAGTTATCTTTTACCATGACAGCCCACAGTGGCTACCAGGAGCGCCATTTCCCACATAATTACTACTCTTGACGTGCGACTCAGCACATTTGATGGAGGTGGCTCGCTGTTACGGCAGGAAGGGTGCCAAGTTAGAGTGGAGTCTTCATGTTCACGTTATTCTGTCTCTGGAAAACATGCCCTTCACCCCCCACTAAGTGTGAGAGAGCAAACTGCTTTGCCTGTAGAGAACACTCTAGTTACAGCGACTCTCTGTGGACAGCATGAAAGCCATGGGCTGGATTTATGGGGGAGCCACGCTTATCAGGTTACATCTTACACCTTAGGCCGATGAAACCCACAGCTCACATTAATGTGTCTGGACTCTACAGACTCCACCATGGAGCCCACGCGCTCTTCTAGGAGGCAGGCAGAGAGGGCAAGGGAAGCTGCTGCAGGCACGAGGGCTGTTACGAGGAGAGACACTTCTTTTAGGGCATCACCTTTTTATCCACATTAGAGAAGGGGAACTGTCTCTGCACCTGTCTCAGTCCTACCTGGGGTTGCTAAACGGTCACTGGACATGAAGCTACTGCAAACCAGCAGGAAATGTAGAGAGAAAGTTAGCAGTGTCAGTGTGTGGGATTTAGGTGGGATAGCTAGAGTGACAGAGAGACTGCAAGGACCGACTGGAGTTCAAGTTCCTTAGATTTTAATCCATTAAAATGTATTAGGGCTTGCCAGAATCTCATCCCAATTTATAGGTCTCTTTTTCATTTCTCCCCCAAACCCACCCTAAATTCCAATTAGGCAGATCTTACGGCCTTTAATAAGTCACATTGAGCTTCGCTTGTGTTGTTTTGCTCATGTGATGCCGTGGTGTAAAGGTCTCTTTCCTTTGCCACCATTCGTCTAATTCTTATACTTCTGAGATACAGATCAAGTCCTGCCTAGCCCATTGGATCCTACAAACCATACATATTGGTTTTTCCTGAACTTTCACTATATTTTATGCTCATCAGATTTAACTCATAGATTATATGGCCCTCTGATGTCTGAGTATCCTTTTTTTATTTTTATTTTTTTGGTAGCTTGTCATAATCTCTAATGGAGTATTGGAAATATAGTAAGTCCACACAAATTTACTGGTTATAAAGGTCTAAATAATTTTTAACAATTTTTTTCCTCTCTAATTCAAATGAAAGTATCTTTGATACCCAAAATGGTCTTTCATTTATTTTGAATTCTCTTCTTTTTAAATCTTTAGAGAACCATGTAAAGAGCCTAGGATAGACTGTGGCATATACTAAATGCACAGTAAATACTAGCTTTATCAACCTCACCCTCACTGGCCTTTTTTCCCATGGCACAGGTTGTATGTCAGCATAGAATATGTTTCAGGCTTAGCCCTTCCTAAACGCATGTGCCCCACATTTTTCTCAAAGGTCTCAAGGAGGAAGGGTAACCCTGTCTCCCCTTTCTTGGGGTCACTATCTCTTCTCTCTTCCCACTGCCACCATAATACTTCTTTCCCCTGGGCAGTATTATTGCCAGCCTCTTCAAAATTTATTTTCCCCTTTAGCTGACCTCTCTCCCCATGGAAACTTCCACAGTTCATGGGCTGTTTATCCTTAACCATAGCATTGCCAATTCACTAAGAAAACCATTATGAGTGATAATAATTTGGGTAATTATAAATATATTAGCTTAGCCACCCAGGCACCCCTATTTTATTTTTTTAAGTAAGGTCTACACCCAAGGTAGGGCTTGAACTCATGACCTTGAGATCAAGAGTTGTATGCTTCATCAACTGAGCCAGCCAGGCACTCCTCTTGATTAATTTTACATGTAAACAGAATGAGATTATTTTTCTATTTAAAGAAATGTTATTTACCCCAAAGTAATGTATACAACAGCTGTTTGAAAGAACCCAAAATAAAGAATGATAGCATCGTGAACAGAAAGATTAATTTTCTTTCTTATTAACTCATTTTGGATTTTGAAACCAACTTGCATTGCTTCCAAAAATTGATTGAGGGGTGAGGGTAGAAGGACATAAGCTTAATATTAAGGGTGTCTGTATACTGGAATTGTTAGATTCATTTGGAATTCTGGCTCTGTCATTCCCTAGTTGGGTGATCTTGGATAATTTGTTTAACTTCCCTGGGCCTCAGTTTTCTCATACATAGAATGGGTATCAGATAGTTTCGCCTACCTTGTAAGGATTTCATGTTTTTTAAATTAAATAATTTTTGCAAAAGACAACATAATGCCCTGGAATATTGTTGCAACTCTGGAGGGATGATGTCAGCCAGGAGAAAACTTTGCTTACTCCATAGTCCCTCAATAATTTCCCAGGTAGCTACGTCAGCCTGACATTCTCTGGAGCTTTGAATTCACTGGATTCACAGTCCTTTGGGAGTTGCAGAGCTGAGACATCATTACCTAAATTGTTTTCCTGATGTCTGGGGAGTTCCCTATGAAAACTGGGGAGGAATATAAGGAGTTTGGGCCATAAACAAAATTACGGAGAAGACAATTCATGGTGTTTAGTGTCTTAGCATTTCCTTTTTCTATACCCGTTGTTGAAAACTGTCATGTGCCTGGGGATATGTGTGGCAGCAGCTGCAGTTAATTCTAGGTCTGTCATTAATTTGGTTCACAGACATGGCTTCACGCAGAATATGGCAACTGGACGCCATGGTGATAAATGGCAGGGGCAGTTCAGGCGAGGAATCAGGGAGTTCTGACATGGAGTACTCTTCTATTCATGCACTTACTCATTCATGTATTTATTCATTCACCTAATATTTATTGAGGGCCTTCTGTGTTCTACACACTGGTCCAGGTGTTTGGGATATGTAAGTTAACAAAACAAAGAATGTCCTGCTTCAGAAGCTTAAGGTCTAGAAGAATAGACACACAATAAAATAGAATAGATACACAATATAATGACAAGTGTGGGAAGACAGAAAGTATAGAGAAAGACCTACATTGGCCTATGGGTCACGGAAGGCCCCCTTAGAGGGGTGCTATTTAAGCTGCGTAGGTAAACAGCATGAGGGAATGAGGCATGTTCCAGGAAGAGCAAAGCACAGGGGTTGCAGGAGTGTGCTGAGAATCAGGGCCTGTTAGGCAGGCCAACATCTTGTCACCCCTTAAAATGGATATTTAAAAACTATTTGTTCGATATTTATTTCTTGAGGCCAGGAAGAAATTGATTTTTCTATTACAAAAAATTATATGCAAAACACATTCACTTAGTAATTCACTTCAGCTGGGTCAAAGTAGAGTCGATATTGTGGAATTACTCAGTGAAATGTTCCCCCTTCTCTTCCTTTTCTTCAGATGGTGTGTGTTTTGAACCAAAGAACTTCTTGGGAGGTGTACTAGAAATATAACATTTAGATAATAAAATAAACTACTCATCCCTGATAAATAGCACTATGCCACATATTATTTGGTGTTAGAAATTCAACTTACTGACAACTTTTAGCTGTTGCTCTAAATATGTTTTGCAGAAATACTTAAGTCAGTATGTCTGGGGGACAAGGAGGATATTTTTATTTACATTTGGGAGTGCTGACTCCTTTTTCCAGAAGCAAGACCACTGTCAATTTTGCCAGTTAAACAAAACTTGGGGAGCCAAGTCAACAAGGCCAGTATTTCTATTTTTTAAAAAAGATTTTAGTTATTTATTTGACAGAGAGAGAGAGCACACACAAGTAGGGAGAGTGGCAGAGGGAGAGAGAGAAGCAGACTCCCCACTGAGCAGGGAGCCTGACTCGGGGTTCAATCCCAGGACCCTAGGATTATGACCTGAGCCGAAGGCAAATGCTTAACGAACTGAGCCACTCAGGTGCCCCCAAGCCCAGTATTTCTAATGCACTCCAGTGAGGTGAGCACCCCAGCTGGTCCAGCCCCTAATCCAGCTCTTACACAAGTTAAGGGTGACTGGAGCAAGAAGTCCAAAGGAAAGAGTGTATGAGACAGAACTGAAAAGGCAAGTAGAGTCCAATTCTGAAGGGCCTTGTATGACATGTGGGGGGTTTGCAGTTTGTAAGAAATGTGAAACCACTGAAGGGCTCTCAGGAGGGAGATGACATGGCAACATTTTTGGTTTAGAAAGATCTTTCTTGCTGCAGTGTGAGCCAAGCCATTGGTGGGAAGCCAGACTGAGAGAGGAAGATGCACCAGTAGAATGTTGGGGTGATTGAGGTAAAAAAATGATAGTAGCTTTGGGGCACCTGGGTGGCTCAGTTGGTTAATCATCAGAATCTTGATTTCAGCTCAGGTAATGATCTCAGAGTCATGAGATCAAGCCCCTCTTTTAGGCTCCGTGCCCAGCAGGGTGTCTGCTGGAGATTCTCTCCCCAGCTCTCTCTCTCTCTGTCCCTCCCCCTGTTCGCGTGTGCACTTTTCTCTCTCTCCCTCTAAAATAAATAAATAAATCTTAAAAAAAAAAAAAGAAAGAAAGAAAAGTAGCTTGAACAAGGAGGGTGTCACTAAGGATAGCAAGAATTGGGTAACGGGCAGTACCAGACAAGGCGTTCTCAGGTGAACCTGTTGGCAGATAACAAAGCTCCACGCCTGAGACTGGAGTTCAGGGGCAGGACTCCAGTGCATGGGTGTAGGGCATGAGTGGTGAGAGAGATGAGGCTTACATAGGCAAGGTGTTAAGAGTTTACAAATTCCCTGATTGAGAATAGGGGTCCTGGCGATAGAGCTGATGTGTCAGGTAGAGACTTTATTATAAGCAAAAGGGCGTGAGCTAAAAGAAGGAGACATGGATAGGGAAAGTACAATTTGGTGAGGATGTGGCCATGGGAGGGACTCAATCTTAGGGCTTTAACTGTCACACTCTTGTAGCAACAGCTACTTGCAAAGAATCTGAGAGACTAGGATACTAATAGCAGATAACGGCATAACATTTCATGTATTCCATCGTTGCCTCCCTCCCATTCATTCTCGGCACAGCAGCCAGAATTCTTAAATAGAAACCTGATCATTCATTGCTCTGCATAAAACACTTCTGGGTTTTTTTTTGGATAAAGACCAAAATCTTCGTTATGGCTTACACAGGCCTGCAACTCTAGCCCCTGCTCACCTTCTGGTCTGTCTTTGAGGCACCCTGTCCCACCTCGAGGATTCAGCCGCCAGTGTCTTTTTTCAGTTTAAAAAGATTTCTAACCAACATTCTGCTTTTTTCTAGGCCTCCAGGCATGCTGTGTCCTGTAATTGAGATTCTCTTCACTTCCTTTCTAAGTTTTTGCCTAAAAGCTGCTTCATCAGGAAAGTTCCCCTGTTATGTACTTTCACAGATATCTCCCTTTTCCTTTCATAGCCCCTTATAACTGTAATTAATAATCATTTAGAAATGTTTTCTCAAAAAAAAAAAAGAAAGAAAGAAAGAAATGGGGGCACATGGGTGGCTCAGTCGGTTAGGCATCTGCCTTCGGCTCAGGTCGTGATCCTGGGGTCCTGGGATCGAGTCCCGCATTGGGCTCCCTGCTCAGCTGGGAGTCTGCTTCTCCCTCTCCCTCTGCCTGCCGCTCCCCCTGCTTGTGCTCTCTCTTTCTCTCTCTCCCTAATAAATAAATAAATAAATAATCTTAAAAAAAAAGAAATGTTTTCTCATATCTCTTGCCATGAGTAGACTGTAAACTCCATGAGAGGGAAATCGTGTTTGCTTTTTTATTGTGGTATATCTTGTACCCTGCAGAGTATCTGGCATATACCAGTTATCAGCAAATATGTGTTGAATGAATACTTAAATGCATGGATTATTTTTAAGCTTCTGCCTTCATCTGACGCATTGGTTTTTCTAATGGCAGCACCAGTAGTTGCTCATTAGTAACAGAGAAACAATCTTCTTCAAATAGGGAGGGACCTTCCTAATATCTCTTAGATTATATTGCTTAGGCAGTGCCTACTTCACTTAAGAAGAATGTTATCTTTGTTAGGCAAAGAGCAAGTAGATAGAAAGGACAGAAATGTACCTAAACTAGCATTTGGAGAGAAGAGAATGGAGGGTAGGAAATTTGGCCACCTCCCTACACTGAAGCAATGAAATCCCTGAATACAGATATTCCTAAGCAGAAGGCGGATGTTTAATAGATATTTTGCTAGTCCAGATTCTTCTTCTTCTTCTTTTTTTTTTAGCTATTAATTGAAATTTTGAGATATTTGTTTTTCTCCTTGAATTTTCCCCTTTGTCTGTCCTCTATTCAACCAGATAACCAGTTCCATACTTTCTTTCTTTTTTAAAAGATTTACTTATTTATTTGAGAGAGAGAGAGAGCACGAGCGGGGGGGACAGAGGGAGAGGGAGAGTGAGAGAGAATCTCAAGCAGACTCCCAGCTGAGCACAGAGCCCAATGCAGGGCTTGATCCCATGATCCTGAGATCAGGATCTGAGCCAAACCAAGAGTCGGGTGCTCAACCAATGGTGCCACTCAGGCGCCCCCTCCATAATTTCTTACCACATAAAAGGTTTTTGGCAGGGTTTCTTGGTTTCTGTTTGCCCACCGAGGATAATAGAATTTAAAGACAGAGAAAATTGGTATCCCTGTGTGAAACCAGGAGCGATAGAAAGTTCTCCAAGGAAAAGAGAGTTTTCTCCCCATTGTGGGGACGTCTGCTAGTCCTTGGACAAAGGTGATGCTCATACCATGGAAGCACCTAAGAGTGTAGTAGGACTTCAGAGGAAATCTCCAAGTGACAAACCAGGTAGGTTAGCTACCAAATTTAGAATCTTAGCCCTGGTAAAATGTCCCTTGCCCTGTGCATGGCATGGAAATGCCACAATGGAATGCTTGTTAAGGTTCATGTGGTTGTAGAAAAATCTAAGCGTTACTAATGTGGATAGATACTTAGTGACCATTGTTCTAATGCCTGGTCCTGGAGACCTTAGAACCTCAACACAAACCTGGGTGTGGGAGAAAGCCTGGAAAGAACTGATGTTGACTCACCAGCTCAGTGGGACTGGGTTCTTAGAATAGAAATTAGATGATTTACAGACAATTATAAAATGTGATTTTACTTGTTCATCCAATAAAGATTCATACCTGCTACTTTAACAATAATGAAAAAAAAGGTAAACTCAGCCTCTTTTCCTACTTTGAAGGGGTAGTTCATTTTTATTTAACAATTTTAAAATTTCTAAGTTGAGTTAAATGTGCGAAGTATTTTAAAGAGCTCAGGACTGAACTATCTGCACTGAACTAACTGATTTCATAATCAGTAGACAGCACTTAACAGTACCTTGATGACAAGAGTAATAAATAAAACCCAATTTTAATTCATTCTGGTAGTCAAGTCATGCTGCACATGTCTGTGGGGGCTGCCCTCTTTATCTGGAAGAAAAAAACCAACGCTGAGCGCCAGTCTTCCAACAAATAGTTGGTCTATTATCAGTAAAGAGTGATTATCTCAGGAAGGCACAAAAGCATCACCTTAAACAGAGTAAGGCAGTCAGATATATGTTCCCCATTACAGAAGGAAGATGCCGAGGCAATAGGTCTACTGTAAGAGCATGTTGGTGATGGCAAAACCAACTTGACATTGGTGGGAAATCGATGGCAAACAATTTGGAAATTCGGAAATCAGAATGTTGACTACTTATTTATGTGGCTTGATATGGAAACAAGATTTTCCTTTTTAATCATTTTTACCTGTGAATTCTTTTACTCATTCATTCCTTTTTTTTTTTTTTCCAACAAATGTGAAGCCTCATTATGGGCTAGCCATTGAGCTGGGTGCTACAGAAGGTGCAGAAATGAATGAAACACAGGTTAAGTCCTCAAAGTATTTTTAACTTGGGAAAGTGATAATTCATGTGCAAGAATGACTGTAACACAAGGCAAGTAATAAGTGTATAAAAGACAGAGGACTATGATACTCCTTTTTTTCCCCTTTCTCTCTTCTTTCCTTGTTCTTTCCTCCTCTTCCTTTTCCTTTTCAACAATACTTGCATACATAATGTGTAAAAGTTTTGTAAACAAGTAGGAAATACCAGGTTTCCACTACAAACTCTGGGTATGAACACGGACATGAGAATTTAGGGAGTGGCAAAGAGAGTGGGGTCTTTGAATTTATAGGAAATGCTGTTTCCCAATGTAACCGGACGTGACTTTTTTTTGCAGGTAAAATCACAGAGAAAAGCTGAGATAAGGCAAAATGAAGAAAGGTAGGGACAGTAGTGTGTTGGAGCTAGCTCACATTCATGAGGTATGCCTATCAAGTATTTAGGAATTTTGAGAGCCAGATGTTAAGCTGTAAGTAACTTGAAATCAGCCATGGTGGGAATATTTATATCACAGAAAGAGGTAAATGCTACAAATCATGACTTAAAACAAAACAAAACAAACAAACAAACAAAACAAAGACAGTAAGCTGCTTTACCAGCCCACCAATGGAAATGAGAACTCCAAAATTTTTTCAGTTTCCTAGTGGAAAAAATTATGGGTATTATATGTGTGAGCTTTAAGAGCATCAAAGGGAAGTGATACCATAACTAAAGACAAACCAGAGACTGCAGAGCTGTCTGTGAGTGCCCGAGGACCAGGAAGCTTGTAGAGCTGAGAAGAATAGAGAAGGAGAACCTCCACTTCTCTTATCATCAGGAGTAGGCCAAAGAACCATTAGATGAGTGGATAATGGACATTTGGGTAAAGAGAATTTTCACTCTGTAGGCAGGCCATAAATGTGCTAATATTTGCCAAGGTGTTTCCTATTAGATAAGTTTCTTACTGAGAGAAGGCATGATACAGAAAAGTAGCCTGTTTGGACCCTATTATAATACAATGTGGGCTTGACATACCATAAACAATACTTATATTTTATTCACTTATTTACAACTACACACTTATACATATCCACACAGGGTAATAAACACCTAAATGATACAGGAAAGCACAAAAACAAAAATAAAAGTTCTTGCTTTCCAACTTAAATAAGATGCTTCAGTCTCTTCCTGGGTTCTACAACTTTTAAAATGCAATCAGTCACACTCCCCAGGAGACTCTAGGTCCTTTTGTTAAAAAATAGCAATAAATATCAATTCTAGGGGCTAGAAGTAAAGATTTTAGTATTTTATGTGAAGATGGGGGATGCAGCATGCTAATGAAGCCATTTGAGGTACAGAGCAGAAAATATCATTTCTTTTGAAAGAAAAGGTAACAATTTTATGATGATTTTGAACTTAATCAAATTTTTATTTTAGCCCTAATATGAGACTTTTAAATCTAATTTCTTCTTTCTCCAGTAGTTTTAATGTAGTTTATTGCCGTACCAAGCAACATTTTGTCTCCTATATTTGGAAGTCTTTTCTTATTCTATTTTTATACCATGCCTCAAGTGCCCAGAATGGCTACCCAAACAACTCTTCTTATCATCATCTTGGAGGACAAGTTATATGAAAAGTAAAAGAAACTCTACCCTGTATCCTGAAAAATTATAAAGAATATAGAGGCAGAAGACATGTAGTATTTCATGTGGAATTCTATATAACTGGAAGGTATCAGTAATAAAAGAGACAAATCTTTGAAATTTTGCCTAAAATTAGCCTTTAACTTCTTTTCATGAGTACTTTAGTCAATATGTATATATTTCTCTCTCCTATGGTATTGGATTACAATGGATATATACAAGTACTATTAGCTCAATATTATTGTATCAGTCTAATTTTTTCAATTAAAGAATGTCAGATAGCACATCTAAATAAATGCCAAGAATCCTCAGAATGTTTTCAAACCTGAAAAATATAAGTGGAAAAATTTCTGTAGGTAAAATTACCTGGACTCAACTCAAAATAGACAACAGTATATTGTATTATAACAAATTTCATATTCAATATTATGCTTAAATTATATTTAAATATTTTATAACTCTTTTACTAATAATTCCAGAAATTTTTGGCCCATTCCTAATCTTTTCATTTTCACATAAAATAAACACAGAATTTACCAAGTTTTAGTCACATGAAGTTTCGATTCAAATATCCTTTCCAATGCACACATACATATACACATATAAGGGCATGTACATATACATATGTATACACCATGGTGGTACATGCATGCACACACACACATATTCTAAATTGGTAATTTGTATTAATTGAATAATTCTTCCAAGATAAAACCCAAATTGCCTTATTCTTGTAACTTGGTAAATTTAGCTCCGAAAGATCCACAAATGTAGAATATGGTTCCCCAAAATCTTGACTGGCTGATCAGGCATTGGGATTCCTGCTTTTGGCTTTGATCAGAAATTTGTTCTTAAGATTCTGTGGTTTATTTTAAATGCTTCACCACCAAAGAGAGTCTCAGGAAGTTAAATGCTTTCAGGTTGGCCCTGTAAAATTCTGTTCTCTCATTTTGCATGTCCAGTTGGCATCAGGATTCATTAGGGGTGATGCTGTCATTTGAGGTCCCTATGTGGTCCTACCAGTTCCTCCAAAGGTCACTTTCACAAAAGACTGCTGACCTTAATTTCAGGCTTCTGGGGCCTCACTGAAGTATCTCACTGATATGAATATTTTGAGAAACAAGACAGAGGATCATAGGGTAAGGGAGGGGAAAATGAAACAAGATGAAAGCAGAGAGGGAGACAAACCATAAGAGACTCTTAATCTCAGGAAACAAACTGGTTTGCTGGAGTGGAGGGGAGTGCGAGGGATGGGGTGGCTGGGTGATGGACACTAGGGACAGTATGTACTATGGTGAGCGCTGTGAATTGTGTAAGACTGATGAATCACAGACCTGTACCCTGAAACAAATAATACATTATATGTTAACAAAAAAATTAAAAAAAAATTAAAAAATAAAACAGGCACTGACAAATTTACAGACAGGAGGCCAAATTTGGCCTGCAGCCCGTTTTTGTATGGCCCATGAGGCAAACATAGTTTTTACATTTTTAAAGAGTTAAACACACGTACACACAGAAGAATATGCAACAGGGATCATGTTTGGCCAGCAAAACCTAAAATATTTAATATCTGGCCTTTTATAGAAAATGTTTAGGGGCATCTACCTTCGGCTCAGGTCATGATCCCAGGGTCCTGGGATCGAGCCCTGCATCAGGCTCCCTGCTCAGTGGGGAGCCTGCTTCTCCCTCTCCCACTCCCCCTGCTTGTGTTATCTCTCTCGCTGTGTGTCTCGCTGTCAAAGAAATAAATAAAATCTTTAAAAGAAAAAAAGAAAATGTTTATAGACCTGTTTTAAAATAGCTGTAATAAAATGATAATTTACAATATTTTCTATGTGACAGGTACATGGGATTTTATATGTTTTAACTCATTGAAGTCTCATGGGATCCTTAAGTGTATTGAGAGTTGAAGTATTGTCCTCATTTTGGAAATGAGAAAACCGAGGTGTGAAAGGTTAATATCACATATCTTGTAAGGGTCAGAGAGAAGACTACACAAAGGCAGCTGGGGACTAGAGCTTGTATTTATAACCATCACACTGCACTGCCTCTGAGTGGGCTTTGACATTGTTGTCTAGTTTCTGTTTTGGGGGGGTGTATATGTGTGCTCCCAATATCACTCTGCAATTAGGCAAAATAGAATGGTGACGTGATTGGAAGAACATTGTTCACACACGAGGCAAAGTATACAGGTTCCTTTAAGCACGTAAAGGGCACAGTTACTGCACATAAACTGTATACAGTGCAGCAAACACAGCAACCTAGCAGGTGGTTGAGTAAGATCCTGTTGCCCTCAAATCCCTATGAAGTTGCCCGACTACCGGTAATACTCCTTGATCCGGGTGATGACTTCAGGGCAGTAAGCTTGACATGCAGTGGTTTTATACCTTCTTGGTCCCTTGTGCCTGCTCTCTCAGGAGATTTGTACTATGCGCCTGTCTGCCCAACATTTGAAATTACTGTAATTGGTAACACTCCCAAAGCATTCCTCAGTGCTATTGCAAGACTGGAGAGATTAAAGGTAAACTGGAGGCTTGCCACCCTATTGACAGGTCAGGCTTCAGGCCTGCCTGAAGCTATCTCAGCAATAGTCAATTTGCTCCTCTTCCTAGGAGTTTTCTTCCCTTACTCTTGCTTTCTCTACCTATCAACTCGGGGAGAGATTTTGATTGGTTATGAGAAGAGTTCCTATTTCTTTTTTTTTTTTTAAAGATTTTATTTATTTATTTGACAAAGAGAGACAGAGTGAGAGAGGGAACACAAGCAGGGGGAGTGGGAGAGGGAGAAGCAGGCTTCCCGCGGAGCAGGGAGCCCGATGCAGGGCTCGATCCCAGGACCCTGGGATCATGACCTGAGCCGAAGGCAGACGCTTAACGACTGAGCCACCCAGGCGCCCCAGGAGTTCCTATTTCTACTGCAATTTTCTCCTATGCATATCCTGAGTTCCGGATCCCTCACTTATGATTTCTTTATTGATTTGATTTTACTTGCCTTTGGTTTTGCAGGTATGTGTTAAAATCTTTAGCTTGCTGTTATAGTCTCAATGCCTTTGTAAATTTATTCCTTTTATAGTTTTATAGCATTATTTTAAGAGGACTTTGGGAGGAGAGGAGAAGTACATATGTACCAGCTCCACGTTCTGAACTAGAACTTATCAAAATTTATGTGGCAAGAAAATGCATTTGGGGATATACTGATAGGTTTCCTTCTCCTTTATGCTTTATTGCATTTCTTCTCTTATATTTTGGGAACTTCCCTATCAGTCCTGAAATGATAAAAATAAGAGAATCCAAGAAGCAATTTTTGATTATAAGTTCAAAAATCTATGGTGTAAAACAGACAACATTTGGACAGTTACATTATTTCCCTGTCTCTAGACCAGATAAGGAATGGGAATGCAATAGGAAAGGAAAGAAAAGGGGGCTATGTGAACTGGTATGATGTCAGCATCAAGAGATCGCCAAGCTCTGTCCAAGCCAGAACTTTCTGTGACAATTTCCTGGGACATGCCAGAGACTGGGGCTATTTCAGGACATCATCCGGTCTCCATTCCAATGAATGGCATACATTGCCTGGACCGAGCAACCGATAAAAGGTCTTTTTGTTCCTGTTGGTGAGGATCACCCACTGACGGCAGTCACCAAGGTGCTTGTTTATCCTCCAGAAGGGTTGAAGCCCTGAGATTTTGCTCAGCCTTTAAATGATCCAGTCAGTGTGAATAGCCTCACTTTCACGGCGTGGGATGATTTTAAGCCAAGATAGTAAAGAGTGCGGTTCCAATATTCCCAATGAGGAAATGGTGGAGATGGTATTTATGTCAGGGTCCTGGCAGGAAAGAGTTAATACACTTAGCTGGGTAATTTTAGAGGAGTTTAATGACCTTGTTGAAGGTTTGGACAGGTTTAAGAGCATCAGTAAAGGTCGCACAATACCCTGCCGCCAGCTACAGCAGGTTTACCTTCCGAAGACCTGAAGGGTCAAGGGGAGGGAGTGACTTCCAGAACCTAGAGGTGGTTTCTGTTTGGAGAGGGATTGAAAGAAAAAAATTTTAAAAACCCAGCCTTTCTCAAGTTTATTTGGCTAATTCTTTTCTTCATATAATACCTGTTACCATCTTGTGGAACTTTGGGAAATGCTGGCATGGATGTATTCTCACCTAATGAGGTAAACAAAATGATTCCTCTTGATAGTATTCCCAATTTTATGGTTCTATGAAATTTTTAGAATTGGACCTGTCATCCAAAAAGGCCAATTTAAAAAACAATCTTAGCTAAACTCTCAGGTTCAGGGTTTTTATTCTATGCTTTATAGCTGCTCTTTAGTGAAGAGTAAGGAACTGTGTCAAAGATTCATTCTTAATGAAACAATTTTCTAATTTTATATTTATTTTCTAATTTTATATTTTATATTTGCGTTTCATATTTACCTATGGGTTTCTGAAAACTTGCAATTTAGAAGAAAACTTACAATGTATTACTAAATACTTGGCTGTTGTGGTGCTTCATATAAGCCAAGATCTGAAAATATATAATAATTTCATAAATATCTTTGAATAACTGTACCGTGCAGCATTAATAGAGGAGGATAATTCATTTTTCTTTCTCTGGGCATACATCAGCACATGACTTTATGCAAACTAAATTGTGTTAAGTTCAAGTGGGAATTGAGGATCAAGATTTTGGCTCTTCCTAATCAATGGGAAGAGGGGAATCAGAGGCTCTTTCGGGCCCAATTCTGCTAGTTATTCTTAATATCTGAATTTTTGACAGGCAGAAATTTTGACAGGCAGAGTTGATTTCTTTCGCTGTCTGTAGTCTGAACAAGAAGTTCTATCTTTTGTAGTTTTTATTTTGTTTTCTAAATATTAAATTCCTCCCTTGCTCAGCAAGATCATTTAAGAGGAACACCAGTCTATCACTTCACTGATCCTTGCTAAGTAAGTGATACAGCTAATGTGTTGGGCATCCAGAACTCTGAGAAGAATGGACTTTGTTCTTTTTCTGTAACTGTGGAAAGTAGAACGTCTACTTACTTAATCCAGTCCATAATATGTGTGATATCTAAGGATATGTGACATCCTAGACCAAAGGGTGCAGGATTATATGGCACTGTTGAGACCAATTATCTGACACATGGATTGTGTCTTTCATAGAGAGAAATGATCACTGTAAAAGGGTAAGATAGTAACAGTTAAGAGAAACAAACAATGCAATGTAGTGTAATTAAAACCAGCCTTGGTGGGGGAGGGGGTGTTACTAACTTTCATGATGTAAATATTTCTATCATGGCCACTTTCAAGTTATGAACATGACATCATTGAACACGGACTTGGAAAAAGTTGTGCCGTGGCCCATCATTACATAGGGTTTCCACCGTGCAAATAGAGAGAGACATACGTAAACTCAAGAACATTGATAATAGTAAAATACAGTTAAATAACGAGGAAGTATTGTGTTTTGACTATCACCTTTGTTTTCAAATAATTTAGTTAATTTTAAGTTAATATAATTTGATTTTTACTAATGGCTATGTTTAACAACCAACTCAAAAAAGTCCTAAAAATTTAATTATTAGTTTTTGTGAGCTAGGACCAGATGTCTCCCATACATCATTGGATAAGAGTATAAGATTCAAAGTTAGGTAGTTCTGAATTTGATTCCTTGCTCTGCCACTTACAAGCTGTGTGGCCATGTGAAATTTATATTTCTTCTTTAAGCCTTAGTTTTCGTGAATGAAAGGTAAGAGTAAAAATTGTATCTACCTTGAATAGTTGTTGTGAGGATTAAATAAAATGATAGCTCCTCCTTTCTTGGAAAGTAAGGGCCCCATGGCTAAAAATTTCACACAGTCCCTATTAGAACTGTGATCACAGAGTATTTTTTTTTTTTAAGTGAGAGAAAGCTATTAAAAGGATTGTGCTTGGGCGCCTGGGTGGCTCAGTTGGTTAAGCAACTGCCTTCGGCTCAGGTCATGATCCTGGAGTCCCGGGATCAAGTCCCGCATCGGGCTCCCTGCTCAGCGAGGAGCCTGCTTCTCCCTCTGACCCTCCCCCCTCTCATGTACTCTCTCATTCTCGCTCTCTCAAATAAATAGATAAAATCTTTAAAAAAAAAAAAAAAGGATTGTGCTCAGCTCCATCTAATGATGTAATTTGCATAATTCAATGGAAGATAGGCAGACTTCTTAAAGGATTCAGACTGTACTATTGCTGAGAATGAATACTTTTCCTTGGGATATGTGTAGTTGGGTTCCAAAAGACATTCTTCCTGCTTTTAGTGGTAAGATTGCAAAGAGCCTGCTTCTTAGGGAGTTTGCACAGTACTGCAGTGTTTTGTGAGACCTATAGACTAAAGCCTCCTTTTTCATTCCTCCTTCACAGATTCTGTAGAGAAGGAAGATTCCTCCTTTTACAGATGGTAAAAATGGGTGGAGACTTACATAGTCGAACTCAGAAAAGGAAGGGGGTGATTGAGGAGATAGGCATAAAACTGACCAAGAACTGAGGGTGTTATGATCATAAAGGTCAGTAGCAGCTTTATATTCATGAAGTCACTCAGGCGCAGTAAGTATTGTGACCTCTCACTATGGTCTTTTCACTGAGAAATATTTTCTTTTAACAGTGTTTAACAAAAAATTTGTTTTCTTTATTTTTTTTTTAAGTTTTTTTTTTATTCTTATGTTAATCCCCATACATTACATCATTAGTTTTAGATGAAGTGTTCCATGATTCATTGTTTGTGCATAACACCCAGTGCTCCATGCAGAACGTGCCCTCCTCAATACCCACCACCAGGCTAACCCATCCTCCCACC
>NC_138372.1:53697272-53773285 GCF_054177405.1 Leptonychotes weddellii
TATGTGAACACACTGGGAAAGATGTTTGAGATGAGATCCTGGCAAACATGAAAATAAGAGCATTTATGAGACTTCATTACATCAACAGTAAACTGGAAAACGAGCTGTGGATTCAAAGAAAAGTGGAAATACTTTGAAATCCTACAGCTCATATGGAAAATAAACTACATAGAATACTTCCAAATTTTACAATAATCCAAAAAACTTACATAACGTGACCACTTTTATTGACAGTTTTCAAAAGTTTCTTTTTCATATATGAAGCCGAAAGAAATTTTTCTAGCACTAAAAGCAATGCAATCAGTCATGCTAGAGGAAATACTGAATTATCTCCCTGTTCTCTCTAGAGGATACAATATTTTAAATTTTTCATTATACAAAGAAGGGATAAAAAGTGTGCAGCCAAAAAATATAAATGAAATCCATTACTATGAGGTGTGTCAGGCAGGTGATCAATTATGAGTGTTAATTATTATGGGTTTTGTGGTATTTGTGTCTTTTAAATTTTTTAATTTGTTGTGATTTCTTATTTAGAATAAGATTACATATTAATTTTGTGGTTAATAATGTATCTGTAATTTTGTATTAGTTTTCTTAAAGAGGGCTCTCCATATTGTATAAGGTCTAAGCTTAGATCATAGCAAACCTGTCCCTGACCTTGCTTATATGCTGGTGCTGAGGACACCAAAGGAACAGGGAGAGGGGGAAGTTGTTTGCTCTACATGGACCTCTTTGCTGGGGCTGAAGGGGAGGAGAGGCATCCTACCCAGGCCACTGATCTAGGAATTCACTGTAGTGATTTGCAGCAACCCTCTGTGCTAAAAGCTTGGCTCTGGAATCAGACTGGGTTTGATAACAGATGAGATACCACCTAAGATAGTGATACCACCTAATGGCTATGCAAACTTGAGCAACTCATCTTTGTCTTGGATAGTAATATACCTCCTCACTCAGTTGTTACGAGGATCAAATACACTGAGGAGCTCAATATATGTTTAAATAAGTGAGAGACAAATAATAAATACAAACAGCAGAATGCAGTATATAGCAAAAATTCAGGAAGGCGGAACTCTAGGAGAAATAGGAACCAAAGAGAATGTTATGGTAAGAGGTCTGTGAGAAAAGATTTGGAGGAAGATTTGGCCTTAAGCGGAAATCCCATATTCATGAATTGACTGCTCCTATTCTGATGAAGCCTCTGAGACTGGGGTGGTGGTAAGTATGTAAATGATAAATTTCTTTTTTTTTTTTTCAAAGATTTTATTTATTTATTTGAGAGAGAGAGAGAATGAGAGACAGAGAGCACGAGAGGGAAGAGGGCAGAGGGGGAAGCAGACCCCCCGCTGAGCAGGGAGCCCGATGTGGGACTCGATCCCGGGACTCCAGGATCATGACCTGAGCCGAAGGCAGTCGCTTAACCAACTGAGCCACCCAGGCACCCCTAAATGATAAATTTCTAAGTCTGTTGATTCTTGAGTTCTTCTCAACATAGCTATCCTCTTCGTATGAATTCTCTCCTTGGGTGTTAGCATGACTACACAGTAATAATAAACCTCCTTCATTCTCAGAGGAAAGAGAGCCTTTCCTCTACATTCCCTCCGGCATGCAAGAGAGGACTGGCAATTAGCCAGAAGTCTAGAAGCTTCCCTGGGACCTTTTGGAAATAGGATATAGTTGCTCCAAAATGCCCAGCACTGGGAGCATATTAAGGAGGGCACATGACTAGCCCAGCTATGGACTGAATGTTTGTGTTTCCTCATATTCATATGTTGAGATTGGAATCCTCAGTGTGATGGTGTTTGGAGATGGGGCCTTTAGGAGGTAATTAAGTCATGAAGCAGAGCCCTCACAATGGGATTGGTGTCCCTACAAGAAGGGACTGGAGAGACCTTGCTTCCTCTGTCCGCTCTTCGCTATGGGAAGATACGGTGAGAAGGCAGCCATCGGCAAACCATCTGCAAACAAGATACTTGATCTGCTGGCACCCTGGTTTTGGACTTCTTAGCCCCTCAGAACTGTGGCAAATATATTTGTGTTGTTTAAGACACCCACTCTGTGGTATCTTGTTACAGCCGCCTGAACTGACTCTCTTGGTCAGAGCCAATACTAGGCTTTGTGCAGCCCATATGCTAGAGAAGCGGCCCCTCACCTGTCTTCAAACCACTCCCACCAACAATAATAACAAAATGACAACTAAAGGGTGCCTGGGTGGCTCAGTCGGTTGAGCGACTGCCTTCGGCTCAGGTCATGATTCCGGAGTCCCGGGATCGAGTCCCGCATCCGGCTCCCTGCTCGGCGGGGAGTCTGCTTCTCCCTCTAACCCTCCCCCCTCTCATGTACTTTCTCGCTCTCTCAAATAAATAAATAAATCTTTAAAAAAAAAAAATGACAACTAAAATGATTGGGACACAGTGATGTGCCAACCCCAGGGGTAACTGTTCAGATGCATCATCTGCTTCCACAGATACTGTGCCCGCCTTTTCTCAGGACAGCCTCCCCTGACACAGAGTGAGAAAGGAGAAGATTCTGATGCCTGCCCGAGGGATTCACTTGGGAGATTTTCTTCAGCAGCGTGTGCTCCTCTCAAAACTCCTACTTCTCGTGAGCTGCCGTCACCATTTCTGTTGTTCAACTTCTTGAGCACTTATTATGTGCCAGGTGCTGTTCTAGGTGTTTGAAGCACATCGATGAACAAAACAAAATACTGCAAATGAGATTTTGATTTGGCATATATGTGGTAGATACTAAGTATTTTTTAGAAACCTTTGCCAAATTTGTAACTTCCCACATTCACATCCGTACTGCCTTGGTATTAAATTATGCATTCATGTTATTTCTCATATTGCCTTTTAACAGAAACACGTCTAATCAGAATAAATACAGTTATAACTACAAATGGCTACTGTGTATAAGACATCTGTTTTCAGGGATGAATATTCTTCAGATGATTCTTAGATTACATAACCATGTTACACAGACATGGCAACATTCCATGGTTCACTGTTTTATTTAAGGGTCAACTAATGCTACTTGGAAGCATGCAATGATTCCGGATTTTATATTTTGCCTAATGCTCTGTTCCTTATCAGTGACCATTACTTTCAGGTTTGTGGATTCTCGGCCTCCAGGCAAAACTTAAAAAAAAAAAAAAAAAGCTGTTGGTTTATACATTGCTCCAGGCTCATACCAGAGAAGTCTGGAAAATTGCAATTTTCTTAATCAGGTTGAAAAAGAAAATATGTAAGCAGAAATAACACGGCTATGGTTAATTATAAAACTTATATTGCTATTAAAAAAGTTTCCTTCAGAGTTTTAGAAACCAGGGCATATATCTGAGAGAAGGAAAAAACAGGGGCTACCATGAAATTAACAAAATGGACATAATTTTGCAATTGAGGTCATCTTCTAAGTTCCTTGTATGGTGGCTGTACTCGGGTATGAGAAATAATTAGGATTTCATATGTGAAAACATTTGCAGACTCTTGAAATCCACAGGGGAGATGGCCTGCAGAGCTACAGATCAGGGAAACGTACACACATCTTGTCTTAAACTCAGCAAAAGATTTGATAAAGTGCCTCCATATTGTTGTCACTAAGCTGGAAATATCTGAGTGGAATGATGTGTAGTTAAGTGAATCTTCACAACCATACTCAATCGGTGTGACCATTGATGTTCAGCCAATGTTTGTGGAGCGAAATTGACATGAATTGATCTATGTCCAATTGATCTATGTCCACTCCATTTCTAAACCCTATTCTGTCACAGATGAGTGAAGGTTTCTGGGACCACCTTGTTGATTGCATGTCTTCAGTCATATTGTTTTACCAAGGGTTCCATAATAGTTAAATATAACAAGACTTTTTCAACCCCATCCTATCTGCTGCTTCTGTGACATGTAACACTGACTTCTACTTGTTCTTAAGGAAAGCCATCTTTGACTTCCAAGGTATTGTTCTTCTAGTTTCCCTCTGAATTCTGCGAATATTCCTCCTCCTTCTCTAATTTCACTTCTGTTCACCCCTTAAATATTCATCCTTGCTCTTCCTCACAATTTTACTACTCTCTGGGTGATTTCATTCATGCTCCTGGCCACATACCAAGACCAATAGCTTTTTATCATATGGTGACTTCCAAATCTGTATCTCCAGCTTGACCACTTTCCTGGACACCAGAACTGTATGTCCCATCCTACCTTTGGCATATTGTCTCCTCTCTTAATTAGTTCCTTGAAGCTGTTCAACATGAGCCATCTTAACCTCTCTTCTCCCAATCTTAACGTTTCTGATAACCGAAAAAGCATTGGCATTGGACACAGAACTGTGTTGGATTTTTCATATCCGTCATTTACTAGTTATACAAATTGGGGCAAATTACTTAACCTATCTATATTAGTTTTTTCTGTTGCTGCTTAACAGATTACCACAAAGTTAGTGGCTCCCAACAACACGTATTTATTATCACTTAGTTTCTGTGGGTCAGGAATGTGGGCATGGCATAGTTGATCCTCTTCTTAGGTGTCTTATAAGACTGTGATCAAGGATTCAGCAAGGGCTGAATTCTTATCAGATGCTTACCTGGAGGATTCATTTCTTCTCCCTCAGGTTATAATAAACTTCGTACAACTTGTTTGAATTTATTTGTAAGATGGGGTGAGGTATAACCTCAGATAATTATAAGTGGGTGCTTTACTACCTGAATATTTGATGTGACATTCAGAAGTCCTGTGGGGTGTGGGTTATACAAGAGTGTCCTATGCATTTTTGTTCTCCACACCTTAAATACCATTAGTGTCTCTTATGCATTATGATAGCCAGAAACACTCCACAATTTTCGAAACACCTCTTATGGGTGATACTGCCCTCTTGCAAGTCACTGGGTGAGAGGTTTAAAATATCATTCCTAACAAACATGGGGCCCTTCCATGAAGTCTTTTGATTCACCAAAACAGAGGTGATGGGCAATGTATCCCACTTTTAAGTTACTAAGTTACCACTTTTAACAATACTTTGTTATTTTGGGCTTGCAAAGAGTCAGAGACATAGCAGGAAGCCAATAAACATTTGCTTAGAAAAAGGAAGGAAGGAAGGGAGGAAGGAAGGAGGCAAGAAAGAAAGAATTCTGCTTTATAGTATGGTTATCTGTACATTTGACTAATCTGTAATCCCTACTTTATCCCAATTTTTAAGCTCTTTAAAGATAAGGTCTCTTGGTTTTCAGTTCTCCTCAGAACCACGTACAATGTTGCATACTTACTGGTTTATTCATTTCTCAGGAAATACTTATTGACTGCCTACTGTCTGCTAGAAACTTACAGGTGCTGGGGTTGAGTGCCTTGGCTCTGGAATTAGAGATCCTGGGTTTAAATGATACCCTTTCCACCAACTGACTGACTTTAGGCAAGTTCCTGAGAATCTAAAGCTCTTTCCTTCTTCATCTGTAAACTAATGATACAATGGTGATTCTGGTGGGTGGTGATGATGATGATGATGATGGCTAATGTACAGTGTACTGGGCGCTCTATCAGGAATTAACATCAGGAACAGATGTCTGGTGTCAGACTGAGCAGGGTACACATCCCAGTTCCATTGCTTACTAGTTGGGTGACCCTAAACAAGTTAATTACCGTCACTAAGCCTGAGTTTCTTCAACTGTCACTTGATTAAATGGAGATAAACATGCTAGTGCTTTCTATTGTGGACAGAATAAAATTCAAATTTTTAAAAATGGCCTAAAGCCCAGACCTACATTATCCGACTCCTCTCTACCCACACAAACTCATTCTAACCTCTCCTGGGCTTACTTCAGAGTGGTCTGTTTTCTCTTTTTCAAACAAGCCAAACACCTTTCCACTTGAGTCCTTTGCACTGTCATATGACAGGTACGTTCCCGTGTTTATTCAAGTTCACCTCTTCCCAGAAACCTTTACTGCCCAACGTATCAAAAGTAGCCCTCTGCTCCCCATTTCCCTCATCATCTAGTCATTCCCTCTGACCTTATTTATCAAAATGGATATATTATTTGTTATAATTACCTTTATAACATTTTTTGGGTCTCATTGTTTGCTTGTTTATAGCTGATTTCCTCTACTAGAAAATAAGCTTCATCAAGGTGGGCCAGAGTGTGTGGTGTTTGCTAATCTAGTTCTAGTGGCTGGCACAGTACTCGATCCAATTAGGTGCTCCCAAAATAGAACTGTATGCATAAGTGAAAGAATAAATACTTCATAGGTTGTTAAGAAGGTTAAATGCATAGTGCCTGGCAGAAAATAAGTGATGAATTGATATTCGTTAATATCATTATTACTAATGATACCGAGATAGAAAATGGGCTTCTGTAAAGATTGCCATCTAGAGAGGAAGATATGGGTGTATAATAAGTCAACGACTATAAGCCAAGTACTATAACAACAGTATTGCATGAATGGGGCTTTTGTGACAAAGGAACATGCAGATATGCTCAGGAAATATTTATTGAACTGTTGTTTTTATGTGAATGTTCTTAAAGAGCATGGCCTAAGAATAAGCACAGCATGAGGATAGAGTGTAGAGCGAATGCCAGTCCTCCTCATTAGATTTAACATTTTGTTGCTTTAGAGCTAACAGTCTGCTATCTTAGGCGGAGTAATCCGGTACAGGTCAGGGCTGTGGGCTGTAGCTCTTGACTTTCTCATCTGCTCCATCATTGCTACTCACTGTTCAACATATCCTGGTATAGATCATGTTTATACTTTCATGACCTTCTCCACTCCTCCCTGGTGCTGATTTCAGAGATTTATGAGGTTTAGCCCTCCCATAGTCTCCTCAAGGCATCTCCAACACTACTCCCCATTAAATTCATTCAAGTGAAGCATGACCCTGTTATATAACCATAGCTTCAAGACCAGTCCTCTGGCCTCCCCCTCCCCCACTTCTAACCTGTTTGCTGCTCCTAGGTAGACACTGGGGGGGCTGCTACCTCCCTCTTTCCTCTTTCCTCTGCTCATGCCCTATAATCACTCTCCCCAATTCTACAGATTATACATTTATCTTCATAGAATGTTCTATAACTGCATCCCTTCTCCTCTCACCAGCTCTCAGTAATTACAAGTTTATTCTTAGGACACCCATTCCCTCCTATTAGAAATTCTTCAGAGCACAGTTGTGGAGATAAGACTGACCTCTCAAATTTTATGATTAGAACCACCATGTTTCCCTGTTGATAAATTATAGATACAGCAAGGCACTTTCTTTTCCCACCAGTATTTCTGTTTGGGAATACTAAGACTGCCAAACAGCGAGAGAGAGACAACAGGATCATTTTTTCTTGGTTGATTTTTCACATCAGGGATATGCACTGGCAGAGGTTGAAATAAGAACATTCATTTCATTTTAAACTGAGGAAATACAAAAAGCAAGACCTTCGCGTTATGTAGAGAATCTATTATTGGTAAGGATGGCTCTAGTGAGTCATCACCGAGTAATTTCAGTTTGCTGATTTTGTAGACACACAAGTTCAAAGATCAGATCATGCCCATCAAGTTTGATGAGACACTAATGACATTACCCTTCTGGCAATACTATCCCTGAACTTAGTAAGAGTAGCCAAGAATCCGCTACTGAACCTCTCTGAGGGCATAGCAGGCCCTTGGTAGTAGAACAGGGAGAGAAGGGACTGCATCTGGCTGGATGGCTAATGATTACAATTGGCTAACTTTTAGAAGGAACACATCAACAACATTTTGCCTCTTCAGACTATCAGGCAATAGATTCCCTATAACATTCTCAGAGAATCTCTTGCCCTAGAACTGTAAAAAGAAGCTTCAAAGAAAATCCCACAAAAATTAATGTGGGCTGCTAGAAGAGATCTCAGGGTGGTAGTGGTCATCATTATAAACAACAACAGCCACCACAATAATAATAATTGCAACAGTATATGGGACGGACAACATATAAATGGCATATGGCAATATAAAAACAGACATTATCAGAGAAAGTAAAGAGACAATGATGGTGGCTAAGAATTATTTAGCACCTAATGAATCTTTTTACGCTTATGTTATCTATTCATACAGCAAACTAAGAAGATAATAAGCAAATAGCAGAGTTGAAGTTTGAAACAAAAGCAGTTTGGCTTCAGGGTCCATGCTCTTAACTAACTGTACTATATCATTCTGTTCAATATAATATAAAATATCATAACATAACATAATATGGTTTTTGCACATTGTATTGCAGTTGTCTGTGGACCTGTTGTCTGTGGACCTGAAAATCTGTATTTTCACCAATTTGTAAGCTCCATAAGAATGGGGACTGGGTCTCACTAGTTTACCATGGAGTTCCCAAAAGCTAGCCTAGTGCTAAGTACATAAGTGTGCAAAAAATATTTATTGAATGATTAGTGTTAACCAGAAAAATTGAAACAAATTAGGTACTTTTGGACTTAAATACTGAAGGAGGAAATGAATATAACACCACTGTGCATCTTTTCTTTGAGAAACTCAAATCCCCCTCATTTTCAACTATTGTGTGCCATAATGTTAGAAAGCAAGATTAAGAAGGATATTGCCAACGGCAGGCAGAAGGCAGTGGACTCGGATGAGAAACGAGAGAAGAGTTTTCTCAAAAGCTTTTACTATGTGCCCATCAGTTTCTGAAAAGGCTTGAGATATAGCTCGTCATGACAGGAATCCCTGAATCCTGAAAATGGGCTCCATTTTAATTGCAATTTTATTTATAAGAGTATAATCAACTAGACTGAGACATGAAGTACAAATTCCTCTTGGATCGTAGTCCGCTGTACTCTTCTCCTAAAGAAAAAGTCGTTCAGTTCGGATTAGAACAACAAACATGTTATTTACAGGCTTTGCGTTTAATACACAACTGTGGGAGGTCTGGAAGAAGACCATTATCACCCAGACATTCCAAAATCTTACCAATCGACAGGCATGAATGAGGTCAATTTTATCAATACCCAGGCTCTTCATTTTTAAGCTCATGCAAGAGTTTTGGTACCTTTCAAACTTCCACCATCCCACAGATATTTTTGGGAATCCATAGAGTTTTTTAATATAATTTTGTAAATTAGTATAAGTGTCTATTATGCCATTTTGTTTTCATTTCTACTGTAGTCACTAAGACCTCTGCTGATTCATCCCAGTTCTGATGCTCTGAATCTTTATGGCACTATAAAATTTGTCAGTCTCCTATGAGTACAAAATATTCACATTCAAGGTTAGTGGGGGTTGTTTGGGTCCTGAAATGTTAAGCTGTTTAGGTAGAGATCCACTTTCTTTTAGCGTTCATGATTCTTTATCTCCTTGGAGTGCATATGGCCACCAGGGGGCCAGATTGGGGTGAAATTTTATTTAAATTTTTTTTTTTTTTTAAGATTTTATTTATTTGCGAGAGAGAGAATGAGAGACAGAGAGCATGAGAGGGAGGAGGGTCAGAGGGAGAAGCAGACTCCCTGCTGAGCAGGGAGCCCGACGTGGGACTCGATCCCAGGGACTCCGGGATCATGACCTGAGCCGAAGGCAGTTGCTTAACCAACTGAGCCACCCAGGCGCCCCATGGGTGAAATTTTATTATCGGCCCTCTCACTATGTCTTTTCTGTCATCTAATCTTCAAACCCTGTTGTGAAATTGCCATTCTAGATTCCTTTTTCCCTTGGTATGAATTCTTTCTTGGGGGCTTTGCCATATTTCTGTGCCATCTGGCAACCTTACTTTCTCCCTCTTCCAGTCCAATCCAAAAAAAAATATGTCTGTGTATATAAATCTGAATTATTCTCACCATGCTGTGAATCAACCCCCATGTGAATCAGTGAATACAAATAATGTGTAGGATGCCATCTAACTCCATATGACAGTCATGTCAGACTGTGAGCCTTGGCTCAGCTGTGACCTCATCATGTAAGATACTGTATGGTGACTAGCATAACATAATAAAATTAAATTAAATTAAAAAAAAATGATACTGGAGTCAATTTTGCTCCTAAGTCCCAAGATATGTCTATCAATGGCCAGATATTCCCTAGAGATGATACCCATTCATTCATTGGAATCCTCCTTTTCTTTATGGAAGTGAAGAGAAGTATTCAGGGACTGTATTAGTCAGGGATCTCTTTATATATATATATATATATAAAACAATATATATAAAAGTATATATAACACACATATCTATGTGAATATATGTGTGTGTGTGTGTGTGTGTGTATGAAATTGTCTCATGCAATATGAAGGCTGAGAAGTTCCAAGATATGCAGTTGGCAAACTGGAGACTCAGGAGAGCCAATGGTGTACGTCCAGTCCAAAAGCCAGCTAATTTGAAGTCCAGAAAGAGCCAATGTTTCAATTTGAAACTGAAGGCAGGAAAAAACTGATATTCCAGCTTGAAGACAGTCAGTCAGGAGGAGTTTCCTCCTACTCAAAAGAAGGTCAGCCTTTTTGTTATATTCAGACCTTCAACTGATTAGATGCGGCTCACCCACATAAGGGAGAACAATCTGCTTTATTCAGTTTACAGATTCAAATGTTTATCTCATCCAAAACACTCTCACAGACACACTCAAATTAATGTTTGACCAAGTATCTGGGCACCCATGGCCCAGTTAAGTTGATAAACGTAGTGAACATTGCAGGGATCTTATGCCCTGATTCTTATCCTCATAAGACTTGTTTATCTACTAAATAGCTCTAGGCCTGGATAGAAGGCAATCAAGTCCCACAAAAGCTAGGGAAATGGAATCTTAAGCTTTGAAAAAAGTGTAGAATGGAGTTGTATCATAGAATCTCATACATAATAAACAAACAAACAAGAAACTCAGCTGAAAAATATGGTCTCTACCAACTACCAACAAGAGAAGGGAAACAGCATAATATCAAACATTTTAGAAAGGCAGCAGCTATGGAAAGAAACAGAAGATTCTGGAGTGGCGCAGAACTCTGCCCACCACCAAGAAGCCGTTTGGGAATGTTAACAGAGTTCTGAGAATTCTCATTAATTCTTCTAATCTAGAGAGAATAAAATTAGGAGCATATACTTCTGTTTTCTTTTCTCAAACTGGTTGGTTGACAGTACAAAACGATAGAAATGAACAAGTGCTGATTTTCTCTGAAAGAGGTTTTATTATTTAGGTCAAAATTAGGCTACAAATGACAGAAAACTGAAAATAGTAGCTAATTAAGATATGCATGTATTTCTTTCTCACATAAATGTCCCAGGAGGTGACCTTGGGCTGGGTGATGATGCTGTGTATTATGGGCAACCTGAGGCTTCTTCTCCCTTTGTGATCCACTATTTATTGTTTCAAACTCACGGAAAAGATGACATTCACATTCCAAGCAGTGGGATGGAGAAAGGAACAAACATACTGCCTCTTGTGGAAGGTTCCTGACAGCTTTTACACGCTTAACTTGCATCTCATCAGCCAGAAATTGATGACTACACTCAACTGTAAGGGAGATACAAACATGTTTTTATTCCAATGGGCAGTGAGCACACCTTATGATCAGGAGTTCTATTACTTCATGAAAAAGCGAATGGATATTGGAGAGAAGCAATTCTTTTTTTTTTTTTTTTAAGATTTTTTATTTATTTGACACAGAGAGAGAGGGGGAGAGAGGGCGAGAGCAAGCACAAGCAGGGGGAGGGGCAGAGGGAGAAGCAGGCTCCCCACTGAGCCGGGAGCCCGATGCGGGGCTCAATCCCAGGACCCTGGGATCATGACCTGAGCCGAAGGCAGCCGCTTAACCAACTGAGCCACCCAGGCGCCCCGAGAAGCAATTCTAATATGGATTTTAAGGACCAACCTGAAGTCTGAGACTATTCCCTCGGGAGTAGCATGTTTTCCACAATTAGAGGAATTTTAGCTCCAGTATAGGGCATTTAACAAATTCAAGCAGAGCAGAAACCCTGGATTAAAGAGACTGTGGATCAGTTTATGTCAACTTTGATCTCTTCCCTTACCTTTTCTGCCAGTCCTCAGGTTACAGACCTGTAATCTTGTGCATAGAACATAAACACTGTAGCACCTCAAAGTATATAGGTAGTTGGGAAGACAAAACAAACTGGTTTCCAATATTGAAAGAAGGAATCAGGAAGATATTTACACTACAGAAATGAAAAGAAATAAAATTAGAGAATTGGGGTAAACTGCTCAAGGATGAACAAATGGGAATAAAATGGCTTAGCACAGCCATCTAAGCAACCAAAAAACAAAACAACAAAAGAAACCCCTTGTTTTTAAGATAATTTACAATGCAAAAGAGTAAACCCAACTTTGAAGAAACAAAAACCCAAGGAACAGAAAGAAATTTTTCACAAGAGATTTATGCTATGAAATAACTTAAGAATATAATTAAATAAAACAAGAAATCAAAGAGAAGAAGACAGAGCAGCAGAATGAGATTAAAAGGGAGGTTGCATGCTAAAGAAACAAAGTAAGGATCAAAATAATATCATTTGGAACTACCAGAGATGTCAGACTAAAACGTGGAAAATAGCAGTTATTAATGATCTATTTGTATTACAATAAATGAATGCAAATAATTCAAGGTTAGAGCCCTGATTGTATTTCCATTTCAAACATGACCAGAAAAGTTTGGGGGCTTGTGCATCATGTGTATCATTAGATGGAGGAGATTGTTATAGCTAGCCCAACAAAAACGTTTATTTTTTTTTTTTCAGTAAATGCAATTCCTTTTTTTTTTTTTTTTAAATCATCCAAGACTGAAGAGACAAGTGTGGAATGTGAAAATAGCATGCAGCATTTGACATTTTAAAATTTGTTTTCTACTAGCTCCATACAAAGAATAGCTTGCTCCAGGGCCATCCTGAGATTTGGACCACAACAAAAGCTCAGCGTGGCGAGGTGAGTGCCCCTTACAGACTAGACAGTTGGCAATTTACTCCACCTTTTTGGTAACATTTTCCAGACACTCCCTTTTCTGCTGGTTTCCTTGCAATTACTACAAAAGTCAGAGAAGACACACAGGCATGGCTTTGAGAAGTGGTGTAAATTTTTCTACTTGCATGAACTATATTTATCGAAACTAAAACTTGGCTTGGAAAGGTATTTGTATTATGGCTCGGTCTGTTTGTCTACATTTCTTTAATTGATGCAGGATATGTTAATTACTTTTTTAATGTGGAAATATTTTGACATTGCTTTTTCTCATTTCTTTGACTTCTTGAATAATTTTATCCTGAGTCTGCCTTTGAAGCACATCTGCTCTCTGGGCTTCTAGCCTTTTATTTAGTGTATACATCCTTCGACACTGGTGCTCAAGCTTCTTGTTCCCGAAATCTTAAAACATTTTTAGCAAATTGGAATATTATCATGGAGGTGACTTCAGGCAATCTCATTTCTGAAGGTTAATTCTGAATAATCACCTCATCTAGACATTCAAAAAAGTAAAGCTACACATTCAGACTAATCAAATTTAGACTTATTCATGTTCCAAGAACAAAACAAGGTACTTCGTTCTGAGCCGAGGCAGGTCATTCAACAAAATTGGATCTACCTGACCCTCTCAGAAGCTATATAATGTGTTTTATCGTTGTCAGAGGATGATCAAAAAGATGGAATTGCTCTTTACATGAAGGGAAGCGTCATGTGAGTTCAGATATAACACTTCTTACCTGCTCTACTCTTAAAATCTAAGAAATGCGCCTGAGGAAGAAGATGTGTATTTGTGAACTTGGGGAATGGATTTGGGAAGGCTTCATCTCTTCAACCTAACACATGGACAAGCTTTCTAAAATCAAATGCGGCAACCCAGAGCGTGCCCACCCCAGAGAGGAGTCCCTTGCCTTGTCATCGTGCAGTATACCCATCACGTTCCCTATCACTGTCCTTTTCTGACAAAGCATCACTCTAATGGGCCATTTACGTGACTGAAGAGAGGACAAACACGTAGTTCAGAAAGGCTCTTGTTCACTAATCACTTTTCCACACAGCTGATAAATTTTTACGGTTTTTTAAGCTGGCATTTCTGAAACATCTTGCTCACAGTTACTATTAGGAAACGTTCACGGGTACAATAGGAATAATGCTCCTTCTCGCTGTTACTAGCTTGGTATCTGGCCTATCGAGAAATTTAGAGAAAAATGTGAAACTGCAGTGCAGATTTTTCTCAGGGTACACTGAAGCAGGCTTTGCGATAGCTGTGAGATTTTAAAAAGTATTTTCCGAGACATCTATCTTATACAGACAAGACTATTTTAAATTGGACTCATTAAATCATTTGTTGTCACAGCCAACAGCCGTGTGGAGGCCAGTTAACAAATGAAAAATGAGCCTTTCTAACTTGTTTACTTTATATGGATGCTTTCTTTATTTCGTTTTTTTTCCCCCTCTGGTAACACATTGACTTAGGGGATCTTGTTACAGTACTGCCTGACAAAAATTAAAAATGTGAAGGCTGAAAGTACTAGAGATGTAATGTCCCAGTTCACATAAAATACTGGTGAATAGGTTCCCACTGATAGTACACTGGGCCTATCTTCTAGTTCAAGGAAGAGAACCAATTAAAACCTCATCTTTGGGGGCGCCTGGGTGGCTCAGTCGTTAAGCGTCTGCCTTTGGCTCAGGTCATGATCCCGGGGTCCTGGGATCGAGCCCCACGTCGGGCTCCCTGCTCGGTGGGAAGCCTGCTTCTCCCTCTGCCCTCTTCCCTCTTGTGCTCTCTGTCTCTCATTCTCTCTCTCTCAAATAAATAAATAAAATCTTTAAAAAAAAATAAATAAAACCTCATCTTTGTTGAAAGGTAACACAGAATTACTTGAGAAACACAGAATTCTTGGCACCGGAAGAAAAAAAATGATGGTCCTAAATTCATCTCCGAGTTTTTCCTTGGAGCCCCTATTCTGCCAGCTCAAGATAGTTTTCAACAATATAGGCTAAAGTATCTTTGTTAATTTATCCACTCCTTCATTCATTCATTCGATTGTTCATCAGTCTGTTTCTAAACGCCAGAGTGTATGGAAGGCATCCTTTACAGGTTTATTGGCAGGTAGTGTTTTTCTTTGCTGTTGGTATATGTTAATCTTTATTTAATTTCAGTTTAAAATATTCTCTTCTTGGTCAACATTTAAAAAAAATTTTCATACTACTGCTTTCTTAGCTATGGCCTAAAAAATATGTTCATTTATACCTATTTTTTTGGTTGCATTTTTCACTGAGGAGTACTTTTTTAAGGTTTCCTCACTTTTGTTTATTTCCTACTAGCTTTCCCTGGATGTGTTGTCAAGTTTTAAGCAAATTAGAATGGTATTTTCTGATTAGCCCTGTGCAATACTTTGTATCTTAGAGCTTACAATAGGGAAATGTTGATGATGAAAAAGAACTTTGGGAATAGGTAGATCAAAGTTTGAATTTCACTTCCAACAATTTTCTTACTTGGAAAATGGAAATGACGGACCTGTCAGAGGTTAATCTAAAGAGAAACAAACTATACATAGAGTTCCTTGCACATAGTAGACAATAAATGTCACATCTATTCAGAAAATGTAAAACAAACAAATCAACAATAAGCAAAACAAAATTCTTTTGAATTCTCAAGTGGTATCTAATTTTTGGCCCAGTATCTACCAGGGGTCCCTTTAGCTCTTCAGCTTTCTCCTTTGTGATGAGGATTAGATTCAACTGAATTTTCTGCAAATATTTGTATTTTTAAAGAGTTCAAGTCAAATCCTCAAGGTTTAGTCAGTTTAGATTTTTGAGGTAATCGGTGTTACTTGAGAATTGGGTCCTTACTGATATTTGTAATATAAATCAATTTAGGGTTATTTAAAATTCCATTAATATGATATACATTTTTTCCCCAGGTCACTAATGACAATGTTAAATAAGCACAAACCTCACAACAGTCCTAAAGATAGCAACTTAAAATGGTCCTACAATTTAATTTATTCCTATTTGTCATTGCTCTGCTCTGTGTTCTGGTGGTCAGTTTGTAGAATATCACAGAAAACACATTTGAACTAATTCCTCAAGCTATTGTACTTCCTTCAAATTTCCCATTAACTCATACAGTCTACATTTTATTCATTTAATAGTTCCCCCATTTATCCAAAAATTTCATCATCCTTAACTTCCTTCCCTGTTTCTCTGGTTTCCAAGTTTAAGCTAGATACATCTCATTTGTCATCTTGTATTCACTCAGTAAATTGATACTGAATGCCAACATGTGCCAGGCATTCTTGGCACTGAAGAAAAAGCAATAAATAAAACATAGTCCCTGACTTCTTGGAAGTTACATTCTAGTGGAAGGTGGAGAAAGGCCAATGATTATTGTATAAGCAAATAAATAAACAATCTGATTTGAAATAGTGAAGAGTGCTGTGAAGAAAATAAAAGATGGATAGGGCACCTGGTGGCTCAGTCAGTTAAGCGGCTGACTCTTGATTTTGGCTCAGGTCATGATCTCAGGGTCCTGGGGTCCAGCCTCGCGTCAGGCTCTGTGCTCAGCACAGGGCCTGCTTGAGGATTCTCTCTCTTCCTCTCCCTCCGCCCCTCCCCCTGCTCACGTGCTCTCGCTCTCTCAGATAATTAAATACATCTTTTTAAAAAAAGAAGAAGAAAATAAAAGATGGCAATGGCAAAAGGACTTGGTGGAGTGGTGGTGGTATAAGGGTGATTAGGGGTGATTATTTCAGCCAAGATGGCCAGGGAAGTCTTGCCAGAAGTGGGACCTAAATGATGAGAAAGGAAAATATTACAGACAGAAGAGCAGCAAGTTGAAAGGCCTTGAGATGGGAACAAGATGGGAACAGGTCTGGCATTTCTGAGGCATGAAGTGAAGGTTAGCGTCGCTGGGGCGAGGTGAGTAAGGGAGAGCATGGCGGGAATCGATGTTGAAGAGGTAGGTAGGAGTCAGGTCATGCAGGGCCTGGTCAGGTGTGGTAAGGTGTTTAGTTTTTTTTTTTTTTAAGGCAATGAAAAGACACTGGAGTGTTTTAAGCAGCAGAGTGGATTGATCTGATTTGTGCTTTGAGAAGGTCGTTTTGGCTGTTGTACGGAGAGCAGACCGGGGATTGTGAGGTTATAAGCATTGAGGCAGGGAGACTAGTTTGGAGCCTATTGCAGTCGTACAGGGGAAGTGTAATGGTGGCTTGGACTAGGGTTTTAAGAATGAAGCTGCGAGAAATCGTCAGATCTGGGAGAGCTTTGGGGGGCAGTACCAACAGGGCTTGCTGACACGTTGGATGTGGGAAGTGATGGAAACAGTGGCACCTTGTTGGATTTAGCACCTGAGAGACTGAAACCCACAGGGCACTTGTCATACAGTGCTGCATCCCTGTGCATTACTTCATGCTCCCCTACAGAGCCTAGGAGACCCTTGAAAAATGCTAACTCTTCCTATTCATCTTTCGATTACCAAACCCATTGCATCGCTTCTGTCCAGTAAGTACTTGTGGAATGAATGGAAGACATAGAGGTAAATCTAAAATTATTCGACTTGACAGGATCATAGCTGCTGTGCTAAAAGCCACAGGGCACGTGGCGTGGTATAAGAACAAAGGATGCAACTTCTTGGCAACACACTTTATGGGATGGCGTGATTCACACAAGCAAATTTATAGTCCAGAAAGAAACCAGGATGTTTACAGATGAAAAGCAAGTATAAAACATATTTAGGGATAGAAAAATATTTTCTTATCTGAATGATAGAGGTTCAAAAATAGATAAGGTGTAGGTCCTTCTTTAATTGCTTCAAAGAACATATAACTACCTTAAACTTTAAGATGTTATTTGTGATATTAGAGAGACATCTGTATCAATTAGAATACTTTTGGGTATAACTAACCCAAGTCCAAACCCCAGCAGTAGAGAAAATACTTACTGGCTCATATAAACAACAACAACAACAACAATAACAACAACAAAAACCAGGATAAGGCCTAGCTTGGGAAATCGATTAAACGGGGTTTAAATGATGTTACCAGGGGTTCCCTTTCCTTATTTTACAGCTTTGTCCTTTACTTTTGCTTTAGCTTGATTCTCAAATGGTTATAAGACGGTAGCTTCAATTCACATCTTCTGATTTTCAGTGAGAAAAAGACCTCTGACAGTGCAACAAATCTCTGGCTCTCATTGGTTCACTTTTGATCGTGTGTCCAGCCCTAAACCAATCTGTGTAGCAGAAGAGAAGTGGTTCCTCGAAGGAACTTGGGATACTGTTGGGAAGAAGGACTAGAAAATGGCACAATGAATAGGAATATCGTCTGTCAATTTTTAAGCATTGCTGTGTGGCTTCAAAAGACTCGTTTTGTTGTTTTTGTTGTTGTTGTTTTAAAGTAGATGATATTTAGGGGCACCTGGGTGGTTCAGATGGTTGGGCATCTGCCTTCAGCTCAGGTCATGATCCCAGCGTTCTGGGATCGAGCCCCGCATCAGGCTCCCTGCTCAATGGGCAGCCTGCTTCTCCCTCTCCCTCTGCCTCTCTCCCTGCTCATGCTCTCCCTCTCTCTCTGTATCTGGGTCTCAAATGAATAAATAAAATCTTTAAAAAAAAAAAAAAAGTAGATGGTATTTAGAGATACATTAGACTTTCAACTTCAAGAATGTAAAGACCTTCAATTATTTTTGTGTCCCTGGAACTCACTGCTATAAAGTAGGCACTCAATAATACTTGTTGAATGAATGAGTAAACATGAGATGTCCCTTAAGTTTATAGAACTCCTTGCTGGACTTCACTCTCAACTTGTGTGATAAAACGAAGAATTTCTGTGCATGTACATAAATACTTTGGAAAAAATATTCATAGATGATCAAAATAATGCAGAGAGGACATTGTTAGGCTCCATTATGGCATCCTGGAAAGATTTTACGAGTTGAGATTTGGGCCTGCGTTTTAAAATTTGGATTCTTTCTGATCTCTTTCACCTTTTAGGTATAAAATAAACACCATATTTCCTATGGCATTTCAGAGAACTGAACTTGATAATTCTGGCAGTGCTATTTTGCTCTTTCAAGACATTCAACAGCAAGCACATATGTGTCTGACTAAATGTCACTGTGCTTAAGATTTCTATAATTTGGATTTGGAAGCTGGTGAAGGGAGAAGGAAGACAGAACTTTTAAGTTTCTTATCACCCCATCCCATGATGTTTCTTTGTTCATTTAATTCTAATGATTTCCAACAGGAGTTGAAACAAAAGCTGAAGGATTGGCCTACCATGGGTTAATTACTTAGTAAAAGGGCTATTTCTTGAGTCTGATGGTGGGGAATGGGTCAGAAAAGACTAATTAGACAAGCTTCAAGTTCTAGGGAAATGCTAGTGGAACAGGTGAAAATAAACTGGTGATAATTGAGGGGCTAATTATCCTCCACCTAGCAATTGGCCACCAGGTGTTCTGTAGCACATAAAAGAAGGGACTGACAGAGCAACAGAGCCTTTTTTTTTTTTTTTTTCAGAGAAATGAAGAGAGTGTGGGGAAACACACACACACACACACACACACACACACACACACAAATCCCCAGAGGAATTTGAAATCTGTAAAATGGTGTTTTTTGTATTTTTCACTTGTTCTTTCCTGCTGCATTGGGTAGAAAACTGGACCAAGGATATGTGCTTGTGTTTTATTTGTTTTTAAAGAACGAGTGTCCCTTCTGGTCTGTATACTCATGAAGAATTTCAGTGTTGGATATATATATATATATATATATATGTATATTCTTATAATTAAGATTATGGTAACCATCTACATGGCACACTTATTAGACAGAAAGCTTACTGACATTTAGAAGGGCTATTATGAATAACAGAATGAAAACCCACCAGTCTGAATTATTATGAGCAGTGGCTTTGTAATGACCAAACCTTCTCTTACACATGCCATATTGGAAATATAATAAGTTTAGACTATTTGCAGGAGTATAAGGGGATATTACCAAGATATCCCCTAAAGGATCTTTCAACTCCCTTTTTCTGTCATCATTTTGTTAAAAATGATCAGCATTCAGAGTTCAGTAACTAAACAGGACTATCTTTGATGTAAAATTTTACAGGTAACATAAATCAATCGAAAGAGTGGATACCTGGGATTAATGATGCCCATTACAATAATGTAACATCCCATTCAGAAATATGTCTACAAGCCAGAGACGGCATGATAAAGGTAGAAAACATTTTTAAATGGCAAAAGTGGAAAGCAGGTTGTCTGAAGAACTAAACTCAGACATATAGGACTCTTGTCTGCCAGTTCTGATTCTGCTGTCTGGAATGGAACAGGATCATTCTGTGGTCTAGGGTGGAGACAGGGTGGCTTCTTTGGGCACTTCACTCTGGAGTGAGGACACCTGCCTTTCTACACTGTCTATGCTCAATGTGGGTGGAGCTCACGATAGTGACAGGGCTCTGGCCTCCCACAGCTCTGCTGCAGGTTAAATGGCTGCTTTGGGAACTAAAGTCTACACCCCCCCCAACCCCGTTGTTGCCATTTCCCTTGGAAAGCACAGCAATTTAAGAGTGACTTTGGAACCAGATTTGAATCATCGCTCTACCACTTACTAATGCTGTGACTTTGAGCAAAGACCTTAAATTTGCTGACTTGTGCTTTTTCTCATCTGTAAAATAGAAGTAATGATTACAACCTTGCAGGGAACTTGTAAGGATTAAGTAAGATGTAAAATGCCTTTTGTACCATTAAGGTTTAGCTGGAAAAACAAAACTGCCCTGTGCTTATAAACACCATGAGTGTATTATATAGGAAATGGAATACAGAGAATGTGTTACAAATGTAATGGAATAGCTAAAAAGACCAACAGGAAACAGTTAAGCAACTTGGTGTTTAGTAGCAGCAGGAAGCAAGTTCTACTGCGTTGACAAGAGGACACAAGGAGGGAACAGGGAACACAGGGATTATGTTGGTTTTGGCAAGCTGGACTGCAGCCAGTATGTCTCCATGGAGGACACACTTGACAGTGATGCTCTCAGAAACAGAGAGAAAGAAGGAGAAAGATGGAGCCAAAGGATCCATCCCTTGCCTCCCATTAGCTGAACTCATCCGGAAGCCACCAGACCCAGAAGCCAGCCTGAGAAATTCAACAGCCTGCTGGACACAACTCCCCTGAGAAATAGAGAATGGGAGGAAGGCAAAGAATGGCTCAGGCAGTAATAGTCCAGTGACTGCTACGTGTGGCATGTTACCTGATATATGGTTAGTACTTAGCTGGGAAGTCAACGGATCCATGTCTCTCCTTTCCTTAGGATCCAGGGGTCTTATAGTTCTCTTTCCCCTCTCTCTCTTCCTTGCTCTGATCTTTTAAAGGTCCCCAGAGCCTGGGAGAGGTTAGGGAAGAAACATCAGCCTCTGCCTAGGGCCTGTATTCTCTCTAAAGCTTCTCTCTTCCTACACAACTGAACTCCTTGGAATCCCTTTCTTTCCCTCCTTTTTTTTTTTTTCTGAGAGAAAATAATTTATTCTTTAGATAAATGCAGGAAATCAGGATTTTCTTAAGGTTTCTCACCTCTTTCTCCCAAGGGGAAACTTCCAGATTCCAATTTTTCATCCTAAATCCAGGGATCTCAATTTACTTTAAACGCACACATTCAATTTATTTAATCATATTAGGTGCTAGAAAAAACCTACCATACTTTGATGAATGTAACTCTTCAGAACAATGGCCATGCCTGATTAAGGGAAGACCAATTCTTAAATAGCTCCTGAAAAATAAAGAAACTCATTCTTGACCCCTGGCTACATTTATTAGAGAGCTCTTAATAGACTTGTGTATCTGATCTCCCTACTCTCAGCAGGTCATCAAAACTTCGAGTATTGTAGCGGGATGAGGAGAATGGAAACAATACAAAAATACACATGTCCTTACAGAAAAGCATGGATTTGACAGAGAAATAGCAAAGAAGGAAGATGGAGAGCCAAAATGAGCAAGACTATATTCCCTTCATGGTCTGGATGTTGTGAATGATTATCCTGAATAAAGGAATATTGAGTTGTTTTCAGCATCTTCTGATTAAGGAGGCCATATTCCTTCTAAAAGATTTTGAACCAAAACAAAAAAACCAACAAAAAAAGTTAAAATTTTGACTTATTAAGAAGTAAGCCTAGTTATGTGAGTAATTAATCTACTCTGGGCTACTTTGGCCTTGTTTTACACCATTCGAATGAAGCATTACTGTATAGCAAAGCCTGATTTTTCTTTTTCTTTTTAAAGTAAGTTGCCCCACATAGAATAATCAAAGGTTTATCACTTTCTAAAAGCAGAATGAAGGACTAGATAACATTTGTATTATAAAATAGATTACTTTTTCATTTTTCTGTGTTTAATATGTATATAAAAATTAGACATTAAAAATCAGAGAAAGACTACAATCGCCTTTTCTTCTATTGTGCAAGTACCTGTCTAAGAAGTCCCCTGACTTAGAACTAGGCATTAGGAGAATCTTCTGTGGAGCAGGGAGTCATGGGGATGAAAGGTTATAGATAAGAGAACTCTGAGTGTGGATTTTAATCCAATTGGGAAGCTGTCAGCAGCATAATTAGAAGAATAAGCTGCGTAGGGACCATGCAGAATGCAGCTGCTAAACCACAACCTATGACAATTTAGAAAATCCATCTTTTTTAGCCTTAAAATAAAAGCTTTCCCCACTTCAAGGACTGTCTGGAGAGTGTCTTCTGTAAGCGCTGCATGAAGACTGATTTAAGATCACGGAGAAAAGAATACAACCTATTTCATTGGGGAGACTTTTCCAAATTAGAATAGCTCTTCTCTTACAGTGTTTTATCTTGTTAACTCTTCAGTGGTTTGAAGTTCTTGATTTTGTATGGCTCATGTGTTCCTATTTTTTGAAAAGATACTTAGCCAAAGTCTAAATTCTGCGGGAAGAAAAGTCAGGAGGGTCTGATTTAGTCAGCGCCGATAGCCACCAGTTCCCAAGAGAAGAGACAGGACTAAGTCAGCCGAGGACTATACTAAAACTTCTAGACAAGCCAAAGGATCTATTACCCAGAAAACCAGCACATGTCGGAGTAGAGGGAATGGTGAGAAAAAGGGGATTATAGATTCTAAGCCAAAGCAGTAAATTTTATAAACACTATAAGCTCTCGAGAGAACACCTGATGTTTTCATTAGTTAAGTGTTGTTATTCTTTGCAAGGAGCAAAACTTCACTCAAGCTAATGAGACAAAATAATTGAGATATTAATTTGTGATTTGGGGTTGTTCTTCAACTTCTTCTTTCCTCATTTCAAATTGATAGCCAGACTTTTTTAAATGTTGTTATTTTCCACTCTGTTTTATTTTTTTTCCAGCTTTATTGAGATATAATTGACCCACATCATTGTCTGAATTTCAGGCATATAGCATAAAGGTTTGACTTACATGTAGTGGGACCTGATTACCACAATAAGTTTAGTTAACATCCATCATCTCATATAGATACAATAAAAAGAAATGGGAGGAATAAAGAAACAAGTTATTTTCTCCTTGCGATGAGAACTGTTAGGATTTACCCTCTGAACACCTTCTCTATGTATCATACCCCAGTGGTAACTGTAGCCGTCATGTTATACATCACTTCTCTAGTACTTATTTATCTTATAACTGGAAGCTTGTACCTTTTGACCACCTTCTTCCAATTTCCCCACCCTCACCTCCATGTCTGGTAACCACAAATCTCATCTTTTTTTTCTATGAGTTTGGGGTTTTTTCTGTTTTGTTTGGTTTTTTTAGATTCCACATATAAGTGAGATCATATAGTATTTGTCTTTCTCTGGCTTATTTCACTTAGCACAAGGCCCACAAGGTCCATTCATGTTATCACAAATGGCACATCTCCCTCATTTTTTATGGCATAAAAAATTTATGGTGTAAAATTTGTGGCATAAAAAATTTATTTGATATGGGATGCCTGGGTGGCTCAGTTGGTTAAACATCTGCCTTCGGCTCAGATCATGATCCCAGGGTCCTGGGATCGAGCCCCACATCAGGCTCCCTGCTCAGTGGGAAGCCTGCTTCTCCCTCTGCCTCTGCTCCCCCTGCTTGTGCTCTTTCTCTTTCTCTGACAAATAAATAAAATCTTTAAAAAAATGTATTTGATATATATATATTCCACAACTTCTTTATTCTCATTCATCAATGGACAGTTGGTTGCTTCCATGTCTTGGCTACTATAAATATTGCGGGATACCCAGGATCTTTATATTTCATATCTTCATGGTCATTTGCAGGATGCAGATTAGAAGTTGCTGGAAGTTACTAGTTCTTTCTCTCTTTTGTGAAAGCTTTTTTCTTATCTCATTACGGTGAGAGGATATGGCTTTTGTGGGTCCTGTTGGTAGCAGGGTCTTGCTCAGTGCTCATGACAGTGACATCAGAAGGGATGGAATCGTGGCCACTGCTGTAGCCTAGACCTAAGGCACAAGATCCTCCAGCTTCATTAAAGTTTCCCACACACTAAGCTTGGCAAGAAAGCAGCAGAGCCTTCAAATCCCAAGAGACCTTGAGGACTGAGATAACGTGTATTTCAGCATTAATTCCTGCTGACCAATGACCACTTACTGAAGGAGACTTCCTGAGGCACCGGTGTTGCCCAAGGCCCTAGAACCTCCACATAACACTTTGAGTGGGTGTGAGAGCAGAAGAAATAACAAATGACGTGAAATTCCAGCCTGTATGGTAGGCTGAGGACTGGGAGAGGAATCTAAGCTAAATAAAAAGATCCTTCTCTCACATCCCCTCTATGGCAAAACAGTTATTCTCAATTACCTTGTTTTATATTCCTTCTTAGGAATTATCATAAGCAAGATAGATAGATACACAGATAATTATTTTTCTGGACCTGCCATACCAAACACCACAGACTGAGTGGCTTAACAGCAGGAATAATTTTCTCACAGTTCTGGAGGCCAGAAGTCCAAAGTCAAGGTATTGCCAGGCTTAATTTCTTCTGAGGCTTCTCTTCTTGGCTTGCAGATGGCCTCAGTTTTGCTATGTCCTCACATGGTCTTTTTCTCTGTGTGTGTCTATGTCTTAATTTCCTTTTCTTATAAGGACACAAGTTGTACTGGATTAATCAGATTGGCCTACCCATACAATCTGATTTTCCTTCATTTCCTTTTTAAAGTCCTCCAAAAATAGTCACATTCTGAGGTACTAGGGGTTAGAACCTCAGCACATGAATTGTGAGGGGATACAATTCAGCCCATAAGAGATAAATAGATGGATGGATAGATAGATAGATAGATAGATAGATAGATAGATAGATAGATAGATAGAATCTCAGTAACTTATTCTGTTGGGGAGAGACACTCATCTGGCTGTGAGCTTAAGGTAAGAGGTCTGGGGTCCTCCTACTTGCCGTAATCCTTACTTTCCCACCTTTGGAGATACATGGCATCTCTAATTCCTAAGCCTTATGATGCTAGTGGCATGAATCAGTTTGCTTTTTTTGATTTCCTATTTCCCCTCCTTTACTTCTTTCCTCTACCAGTCACTTAAGAAACCATAACAAACTCAAATCACATTCAGTGACATCCAGCTGCTTCTTGTCTTCTGAAACATTGTTGGCATTCCTTACTGGCTGTTGTCTTTTCTCGTTCACTTTATTATTTGATTTTATACATTTTTTTTCTTTCTTTATAATCATTCTAGGAGGATCTCATGATGATGTGGAGATAATCTGCAGATTCATTGCTTCATGGTTAGTTTAATCTAGAATCTGCTATGTTATTTTTAGCTTGTTTAATAAGACTTTAAGGTCCTAAAGCCTCGTTCCTAATTCCTGATGAGTTCCTTATTATTAATTGTGCAAAAGTTCTATTCTTAATAATCAGTATGTTTATTTTTATAGAATTAATTATATAAGAAGGAGTATTATCCAGGAAATTATAAACATTATATCTAACAATGGTTCTCGTTACTATGAATTTGATGAAATTTTTATGTATAAACCTGGGTCATTGTATAACAAAATAATACCACATCACACAATAACATTTAGATCATTAGAGAAGATAACCTGGCCCAATGTAACTTTTGGTTTCGGTTCTTATTACTTGCCTAGACAAACCCTACATATAGTCCAACTTGTTCTCCAAAACATGCCTCACGTATTTCAGCCTGGGTGCATTTGTTTGGTGTATTTTTTCCTTTTAGATGATTTTAAATGATGATTCATCTTCCTTTGTTAAAATCCTTTCCATTTTTCAAAGCCCACCTCAAAAGCCATCTTTCTAGAGGCTCTTAACTAGATGTTCTGTCGCTCCTTTGAATTTAATATTTCTACTCTTCTGGCTCTTATTTGACTCTAGTCAACTTGTGAGTGAACTTGGTATATCGTTCTTACTACACAAATAGCACTAGAAAACAAAGTTTTAGTCAATTCCTCATGAGTGTCTATGGCACTACTTTGCATTTAGCAAGAACTCAATAAATTTGTTGATTTGAATTAAATTCCCAGTTACTTCAGTTGATAACTAATGGGAAATATGAATTTATTTAAATACTAATCTCTATAAAATAATTAGAAAGCTAAATCTGCTTTTAATACTGTTATGCATCCTCCTGCCAAATTAAGACCCAACCAAAGCATCATAAATCCAAAATCATACTTAATTTTCATGTTACATAGGTAATGTGGGGATTTGTTTCTGTTTTTGTTTTTGTTTTCATTTTTTTCATTTATAAAAATTAGGGCAGTGCCTTGAAAACTGATTATATAGACTCACAAGACAAGGTTTTAGGACAAATTGAATATAGGCTTAAAGACCTGTCAGTCTGTTAAGCACAAAAAGACCCAAGGAGTGTCTTTGGCTATTATTAGAATAACAGAAAATGAAGAAGACATCTGTTTAAGAGGTATTCCTGCTGACACAGAATTGGGAGCAGAGAGCAGCAGTTGAAGAAGGGAAGAGAGCAGAACTAAGCAGATGATACGTCTAGTAGTTTTTCCCCAAGAGGTTTTGACTATAAAGAAGTGGCACTACCAGTGGACTAAAAACCCTTCAGGGAATCACGAAGCTTCAGTGCACTGATCTGGGCCACAGAATGGGAAATGTAGAGCAGTGAAGATGGGTCGGCCTCAATAATTTCAGAATAGTTTGACTTCCTCAAAACCAGCACACGGTTCAATATAACAAATAGTATAATTTTATAGTATGATTTTATAATATAACAATATAACAATAGTATAATTTTTCAACGTTGTACAGCATTACTGAATGATAACCAAAGATTTCCTTCTTTTGTTTGTTCCATGGCTATGTCATCAGGGACAAAAAGAAACCAAATTTTCTTCTTCCACATACCGTACCCATGACCAAGCCATGGCACGTCATACACACAAACAATGAAAATATAGGAAGACACAGGAATAGGCGTTTTTAAGAATTAAGCAAAAGGAGTAGCTAACAGTTAGGCTGGTACTTTGTTACATTATATCTACTCAATAAATGAGCAATTGGTTAATGCTTCAAATCTGGTCAATGATGAAGTATTGATTAATAGTTATAAGCTGATATGAAAGAAGTAACAAGAAATAATCAAAATAGCTTTTTCTATGTTGTGAAAGTTAGCAAATCATGCTGCCAACGTAGGTCCACAGCATGTTAGAACAGGTTATAGCATCAAATAACTTGTTACTTGTTATGCACAGGGGTGCCCAGTGCACAGATTTTTGAAGTCTTTTGTCCTTTGCCCAAAGCTAATTGGTGGAAAAGCCAGGACTAGAATTCCAGCCACCCCCTTTTGGGGTTCACTTACACTTTTTCTACTCATCACACTGCCAAAGGCAAGCCAGGTTTATTGAGCAATAGATGCAACAACTATTCTGATCATTTACCATAAAGCACTTTGAAGCCTTAATTTCTTAAAAATCAGAATTTATAAAATTCTTTAATTATCTTTGTATGTGGTGGTGCATATTTATCTCCAGCTAAAAGGAAAGGGTCATAACTGTATGCTTTCATTCATTCACTTGACCGACATTTACTGTGTTCCTACTATGTGTTAGTCACAGCAAAATTTATTGTTTCAGTTCATTGACAATATCCTTACCAATGGTGGGTTTTCAAACAAGTGCATTCAGATAGTTTAAGGGGAAATAAACAAGATTTATAAAGCACATGTCCCCCTTTTACTTAAAACCTTTGCATCGGGTACTCAACCTATTTTCTTCCCTGGTTATAAATAACTCCTTTAACCTGTCAGTCATTTGTAAACCAATGCCCTTAATTACAGAACTATCGAGAATATGGATGAATCATGGCGCATTCAGTCTTTTACTTGGTAAGTATGTAGCACAGTCATACTGTTATGAACTAGGATACAGGGAAATAGTACTGGTCTATTATTATGGATAAGATTTACTGGTTTTTAGGTAATAATGTCCTAAATGTTATGTTATATAAAAGTGAAGTAATCTTTATAGCTGTTTAACTCTCTTGCTGGAACTTGGTTATTGGGCAACAGTAAGGAGCTTTTGGGGGGCAATTATAGCGGATTTCTTTTTATAGCTTTCATGATTATTAGGCAAAAGCATGTCATGAGAATAGTAAAGCCATGCCTTTTGCTTTCTGAGCAGGTCTGTGTAAGCAATTTAATCTGGTTCACCGAGAGGGAGTATGGTAGCTAGTCCATGGTAAGCCTAAACAAACTGCAGTCGAAATTGAAATGGTTGTTCCTGGCTCAATTCATGCCCCTGGATTAAACTGAAATATTACCCATGTCATGCAGGGATATTGAAGAGAGTTGTAATTCTGTTGGTTTCAACTAGGTAGTGCCAGCAGTAACTGCCATATGAAAAACAGTGAAAATACATTTCCCAAAGAATTATTAGTAAAAGGTGAAACTCCAACAAGAAGTGCAATTCAAAATAGTAATAAAACAAAGAATAAGGAAAATTATTTGCTATCTACAAGAGTAAAATTATGGAAAGCTGTCATCAGTGAAATTACCCTCCTCATAGAATTACAGAATTGTTTAGATTTCTTTTACTGCTTCTGTTGAGTAAGCTAAGTTTACATTGCCTTGTTTCCACAGATACACACATTATATTATTTATTTCCATAACTGGTAAAATTCCAGCATCATAAATAACTTGCCCACACAGCCTGTGTTGTTTTATTTAGTGTGTACATATTAATGCCTTAAATTACATTTCTATAGCACATTCAATGAGCATACTAATAAAATCACAGCCGCTTCAATGACCTTGAGACTGAACCTCAGTCCTTCACCTACAGAATTTTAAAAACACAGACATGGAGGAGGCAGAGGGAAGATGCATAAGTAATTGTGGATTCAAAGCATATGTTTATCTCTGGGAGTATTTGCTCCTCAAATGTTGTTAACATTTAAATATACATTTTCAGAAAGCAGCCATTCTCTAATAATAACTCTTGCGACCAACCTAAAATTTTGCAGGCTGCCAATCTTCCAGTTAGACCTCTTAACTGTGCCGCTCTCTTTAATAGTAATTGTCAATTTGACAATCCCTCTGATTGCCAAAGCATTTTGCAGATATTAACCAGGAAATCTCACGGAGCTCCTCTGAGATGGAGTTCTCTCCCTTTTTAAAGGAGGAACAACTGAGCATAAGTGACTTGTCCTATAACTACAAAGGAGAGTGAAGGACAGGACTGGGATTAAAATTCTGGGAACAGCAATTACTAAAATCAACAATCTTGGGTCAGCAAAGCCATTTTTGGATTTTGGTTCCCTAATGGAAAGTGAAGTATAGAGACATGAAGCTATTAAATACTATTTAGTTAAGTGTATTTGTACTTTGCTTCTGCCGTGTAGGTTTATGTTTCCCGAATTCGTAAGGTTGAGATTATAATAAAAAGTAAACTTGGACTAACAAAAACTCTAAAGGAATGAATGATAAGCTTTGGAAATACTATTACAACCTGGAGTGATTCCCAAAGCTCGCTACCACTCAACCCTCAGAAGATACTTGAAAAGAATCTCTTCTCTGAGAATATTACTGTCAAGGACATTTAGGGAAGGGCAATACAGATTTCGTGGTTATCAGGTAAACTAAGCATTATCCCTGTTATCCCTTACCCTTCTTTTAGTGCTAATGTTACCATCATATTTTAAAAAGTAAGCAGACAAAAAGGTACCTTTTGGATGGTTGGTTTTGAGGAAAAATTAAAATAAGTATATTTTTAGAAATTACTTACATTCTACAGAGTATCTTTACATTCTGCAATAAAATATTTTTTATTAAAAATCAGATCAACTTATTTTTCTGATGAAGGTAGTATATACTTACAAAACAGTTCAAACCAATATCATTGAACACTATGAAACCTAAAAAATTTGGTTACAATTTACTTAAAGTAGAAGAGATGATCGAAATCTAAAAAACAAAACAAAAAAATCTATTAGGATAAGACTAGAGGATGTAGAAGAAAAAAGAGCCATGACTAATTAACATTCTGGGCTATTATTAGTGTGCTCTACTTCCTAGAAAATTCTAAACCATAAGCTTACTGAATATTTTAGGTCTAGAAGGATAGTGAGAGAGATTATCTTTTAATATGATGTCTTCATTTAATATTGCATTTCTTTGATTCTAAGACCCAAATTTTTTTTCACATTTTAACATCATTGAAATTGAAATGCATCCTACAATCAAAAGTATCTTATTATTGCTGTTGGCTAATGTTTCCAAATTTCTAATAAGTATTCATCCTTGAGATTCATTAATGAAAAGCTAGAATTTAGGGGACTTTTCAGGAATTCCCTGAACTATATTATTCTGCATTTTTCATTACACACTATTTATGTGTTTTAAATAATAATGAGTGACCACAGTAATAAACAGTGAATCGTTTTTCTATGATAAGGTTATACTGAGAATTTTGGTGGTTTCCTATTAGAAAACAATGGGTAAATGCATGGTTTGTCCACATGATGATCAGTGTGTTGTAATTAACCCATAAATCTCTACCTGACATAGACATCATAATAGGACACATTTATGAAGTTAAATAAAAGTCATTCAAAGAAAGATTTTGCTAAATATTTAATATTTAAAAGTTAGTACTCTTAAAATGAAAATTTAAAGTACAAAACATTAATTGATCCATCTGATAATCTTGATCTTTGTTTCACAACAAATGTCCCAGATGTTAAAAATATTTCTTCCATTTTGCACTGTTGATTTGATTGAATTAAGAGTATGTCCAAAGCAACCTCAACTTCTGCAAGTTTATTAAGGTACATGCTGTTTCATAGAAGCTCTTTAACAACAACAACAACAACAACAAAGTAAAACTATTTTTTCAGCTTTCCTTGATTGTGTTGTTGAAATCAATATTGCTTTTGCTAATTCATATTTTAGATCAATTTCCAATTTCATTTTGTAGTGTTCCACAACAATATTCTCATCTTCTTTCTGTTTCATTTCTTTTGTTAAATTATTTACAAAGATGTGTACTGATAGCAAATATCCAAACACTACAAAATGCTGATGAATATTGCTGGGAAGTATTAGAATAACATAACCTTTGGATTTCCTAGCAAGATGAACAGTACTACACACATCCATAGATCAAAATTGCTGATTTAAGGACTCAGATTGGTTAATACACAGAACACCACTCATAAAATTTGTGTGAATATACAGTGCTTACAAACTTCTTAATAATTATTTTATTGGCAAGAATGGCTCACTAAGAGCTGCAGAAAGGGCTAGGAACTTACATATAACATGGCAACAACTGCAAGCAAGAATGATTGATTAGTAATGTCTCCCATCGATTGTTAAGCTTTAATTTTCACAAGAAAATTATATATCTCCTGTTTCCTATACTGATTTTTTTCACAAGATTTCCTAAGGAATTTCCACATGGAAATACTACTGTCAACCAGATAGAGGTTATGACATGTAGTTGTTGCCTGTGCATTTGTAAACATCAGAATAATCAAAATCAAAATTTACAGAACGAGTGTCAGAAGCTTAGAAGAAAATTCCCGAGGTGATAGTAGAACACTTTTTAAACCCTTACTCTAACTGCTTTTGAGGGACAGGTAGGGGAGGGGATGTATCAGAAATGTTTAACAACATTTCTTAAGTGAGTTTCTAAAGGAAACTAGTTCTACCTAATTGCAAAGCCTTCTTAAAAGCCCAGCACTAAAGGCTTTAGTTCTCTTAGCATTTTTTTCTTTGAACTGCTGCATCAACAATAATTTTGATGGCACGCAAGATGTGATAGTGTAGGGAAAAATGGACGTCAAATGACTCAGAGTCAAAAACTGATTCCAAATAATTGGAATCTGAAAGTCAAGGTATTTTAGAATGACCTTAGCCAATTTAGTTTGCCTAAGTTTTCCTCTTTATGTAGGCATCTAATAAATGATTACAAGTTATGTATAATTAAGTCTGAGAGCTCTTTCCATAGGTATTAAATAGAATTTCAAAGTGATAAGAAAGTATTTTCTAATAGTGTAATTGGTAGTGTTTTTTCTTTATCGGTACATAAAATAATAATACATGTTATAATCAACGATATCTCAGGTTTGATAAAAACAACATAGATGCAGGAACTGAGACTGAGAGATTACATGATTTCCCAAACATACCAATGTTTTGATAAATGTGCATATAGGATCTAAAATGGTATAAATATATTTTAGAATTAATTCTAACATTTTCGAGGTCTAACTATATTGATACACATAGATTAAGTACATTAACTTTAACTGTAGAGTAGCATTACATCCCATGAACATCCCACAATTTACCAAATCCCCTACTGATGAGCTTTACCAATGTTTACTATTAACAATGCTGCAATAAGCATTTATACTGGTTAACATAACATTAGGTACTCTGATTACAAATCCTCCAATAGCTCAAACATGGTAGGACTTTATTCCCAGCTCACATACAGACCAAAATGCACATTCTTGATTGGTGAAGGCTTTCCTCCAAGTAGGAAGGTCCACGTTCTTCCATCTTAAGACTCTATTATTTTCATCATATGGCTTTCAAAGTCTCTGCTTTTTTGCTTCAAGTCAGTGGAAGAAGAAAAAGCATGGGGATTATGTGTGGCTGTTTTTTTATGAGGCAGGTCTGGATGTGTTACACATTAATTCTACTCACCTATCGCTAGAATTCAGTTGCAGGGCCACAACTAATGATAAGGAGGTTAGGAAATGTAGTCTAACCGTATGCCCAGGAAAAGGAGGAAATAGGTTTTGTGACGTGCTATCACCTTCTGCCACAAAATCCTTATGTATGTCTCCTTGTGCCCAGTTATGAGGGTCTATCTAGGGCATATACCTGTATGTGGGATTGCTGCGTCTTAGTGAATAAATCTGTAACTTGATTTAAACATCAAGTCACTGGATAAGTGTTTTGTATGCTTCTATTTTAGTCAACTCTTGAGATTATCAGCTTTTAAAATTTTTGCAGTTTGGTTAACAGCCAAGGAGCATCCAACAACTGCTTTAAATTTGCATTCTATTAATTAATAGTAATACCGAGGATCTTTTCATGATTATTGGTCACTCAAATGGCTCTTTTCTATAAACTCTCTGTTTCTATCTTTTGCTCACTTTTCTATTGAGTTATCTTTTACTTTTGAGTAGTATTTGTCCTTTATATATTCTATTTAAAAAATATATATATTTATTTTAGAGAGAGGGAAAAAGGGAGAGGGCAAGGGAGACAGAGAGAGAGAGTGGAGGGACAGAGGGAGAGAATCTTCAAGCAAACTCCCCTCCGAACACAGAGCCAGATACAAGACGGGACTGATCCCATGACCCATGAGATGACAACCTGAGCCAAAACCAAGAGCTGGATGCTTAACTGACTGAGACACCTAGGCGCTCCTATTCTTTATGTGTTCTAGATAATAATCCTTTGATGGTAATTTGCATTTCAAACACATTCTCCCAGTTGTGGCTTGTTTTCATTTTGTTTATGTCTCTTGACATACAAAAGTTAATCTTAATGTACTTAAATTTATCCTTTCCTTTATCTTTTATGCTTTTGTGTCTTGTTTAAAAAATTGACAAATAAAAAAATTGACAAATACATCTACATTTTTTCTAAATGTTTTAAAGCTTTGTTTCTTATGCTTAGCTTTAAATTCAGTATAAAATGTATTTTTAGATAAGTACGAGATAATGCTCTAACTTTCTTCCATCTGGATGGCCAATTGTCTCAGCATCACTATTGAATTTTTCTTTCTTCCTCAACTCATTTGTGATTATATTTGTATATGATCTCCTATATATACTAGAGTCTGTTTGTAAGTTCTATTCCACTGCAACCAAACCTTAACTTCCTGGTTTTTATATTGTCCGATATTAGTTTGAACCGTTTTATAAGTATATACTACATTCATAATAAAAATATATTGATCTGATTTTTAATACAAAAATTTTAATGTAGAATGTAAATATATTGTTACTTGAAAAGTAAACTGTTTTCTTATCTCCAATTTCTAGAGTCAGCAGAAGATCCTCAAATTAAGATTGAGTTCCAAGGCAAAGATTAAATCCAATGCATGAACATTACGTATCACCTGGTGACACAGGCCGAACTGAGGAAGTGGTGTCAAACCTTTGTGAGGACCTTCTGGAAAGTATAAACTCGAGTCCCATAGAAGCCTGATGGGCACAAAGAATCTGATTAAATAGAGAGGAAGGTCTAAAAAGGAATTGTAAGTTTGGCTTTGACAAATGGAGTTGACTTGCATCAAATATATAGATAATCCATAAAGTTCTGATGACAGAAACATTCTTGAGCCAAAAGAAACAGACTGTTAGAGACCTGAAAAGGACTTTAGGCCTTCAAATTTCTACAAGCAAGAAGCCGGCTGAGACGACTGCTCAGCAATCAAAAAGGAGCATGTTTTCCAAAGCCTTCATCAGAAGTGGACAATGAGGATCATGGATGGTGATGTAGCTCACAGAAGATGCAACCAAGTCTATGGGTAATAACAAACTGGAGATGCACTTTGAAGCATCAAATGGATCAGAACCAGTACCTGATCAACAGATAGTCCCTATCCCAAAGTAGGGTGAGTTGGCAGCCTTTGATTAGTTGGATTTTCAGACCTGCTATTGGAGCAATGGCTGCCACGTGCTTAGCCTGTCCTTGTTTCACTATTTGTATATTGGGTGCATTGCATGGGGAGTAGGGGAGGAAGGGGTAACTTGTTTTTTTAAGTTCGTAGGTCTCTGGATTAAGAGAAATTGCACTTAGACCTGATATAGATCATAAGAAACTCACCTTTGAGCCTGATGCCATGATTGGATGAGACTTTTTAGAGTCCCAGAGTAAGAGTGTTTGTGGGAGTTTGAATTATTGGCCTCTATTCTTCATTTCTTGTAGCATGGCCCATCGTGGATAGAGTATATTTCCTTACTCTGACTTTGTGCTTGGCCATGTGACATTTCCATTTGACCTCTTGCCTGTCTGTTGTCATCATGAGGAGAACTTCTCCCAGGTGGCTTCTTCCCCTTCCATTTGGGCCCTCAAATGAACCTACGTGCAGCAGAACCACTGGTGCCAAACAACAGGCCCTCACAAAGGAAGCAGGGCTGCCCAGCTGAGCCCAGCCCAGAGTAGCAGAGCTGCTTCAGTTTGTCTGCAGATCTTTAGGAATAAACAGTTGTTTTAGGCAGTGGTTGGCAAACTTTTTTTTAAAGCACCAGATAAGGGTGCCTGGGTGGCTCAGTCGTCAAGCGTCTGCCTTCAGCTCAGGTCATGATCCCAGGGTCCTGGGATTGAGCCCCACATTGGGCTCCCTGCTCAGCGGGAAGCCTGCTTCTCCCTCTCCCACGTCCCCTGCTTGTGTTCCCTCTCTCACTGTGTCTCTCTCTGTCAAATAAATAAGTAAAATCTTTTAAAAATAAAAAAATAAAACACCAGATAATAAATACTAAAGGTGTTGTGGACCATGTGATCTAGTTGTCTATAGTGCAAATGCAACCATAGACAATTAATAAATGAGCATGGCTATGTTCTAATAAAACTATTTATGGGCACAAAAAATTGAAATTCATAAAATTTTCATATGCACAAGATATTCTTATTTTGATTTTTTCTCAACTGTTTAAATATATAAAACCATTCTTAATTCACTGACTGTTAAAAAAAAAAAAAAGTGGCAGGTTGGATTTGGCTCCTTGGCAAAAATCGTTTGCAGACTCCCATTTTAAGGTACTAAGTTTTTATGGTCTTGCCTGAAATATTCTTTACTACCCCAAGGTGGATAATCTACCGCCCATCACAGCAACTGTTTTGAAAAATCCTTTATAGACACCCCTCTTGTCAAAGTTTCACCTCTAACAGTAGCTGTTCAAACTTCATCTGCCCTCTGCACTCTTTTTCTCTCTCTGCCAGATCTTAGACCCTTTTATTCCCACCCTTGTACCCCAAGTTATTTGTTATGTAAAACTATTTATTCCCTTATCATTTTTTTCCTTCCATTTTCATTTTATCTTTCATCTCTGATAAGCAAAACCCAAATGCTTTCTGTGGGACCTGCCTTCTTAGAAGGTCAGGTACTTGGGAAAATGTGCATATTTAATCATTTACCTGGGCACACATAATTTACTCATGCCAAAAATATTACTACTCGATGCTATAAGAAAATTCTTAAAGGCAATACTGCATAATAAAACTAAACACTTTCAAAATGTAGTATTTCATACAGATAAGAACAAACAGAAGGCTGGACTGTGTCCCCACCCTCCCCCTGCAAACCCCCCACCCATCATGGAGCAAGAAGAGATGGCCCAGTAACTGATGAACCATACTTAAATACAACCACGAACCCAGACATTTTTAAAGTGTGATTCAGCCCTACAAGTATCTTCAACTTCATTTCAGTAGATACTGACATTTAAACTGGGAGTTCACAGTGACAACTACAGCAAAGCACTATTAGGTTACACACATCTGCACTTGTTCAGATAAACACACTCACCAAACTCCCTAACTCCCTTTAGAGGGATAAGGAAGCCCATTAATGGAAACTCATCCCTGACCAGGATGGAACTGGTTATATCGTTTGTCAAGGACAGGTTATAACATATCCCTTGGTACCTACAGCTATTTGACGTGCTTGTGGTATTTCAGACTGTGGAATATATTTTCCAGTCTAAAATCCAAATAAAATGAAGGACAAAATCAGGCTTTCACTATTTTCTTTTCCTCCAAACTTGCCTCGTAAAAATTTAATCTGAGGCTATTTTTGCAGAATATTTTCTAGGACAAAGATATGGATCAGGACCTCAGCCCCACAATGGCCAAGTCTGATTAATTTTGACCAAAACTTCAGAGGGAGAGAGAAGAAAAGAAAGAGGAGAAATCAGAGGGAGAGGGAGAGAGGCCATAAGGCCTGAGAGAAAGCAAGAACAGGTGAGGAGGGAGAGGTGGGGAGGCAGCAGAGGGATAGTAGAACTCCCATTAGAAAATGAGGGTTAATTTCTCCCCAAATCTCCTGGATAGAGAGGAAAGAAGGAGCTGTCTCAGTTTCTGCCTGATGGAAAAGACTTAATTAAAAATTTTAAAACTGCTGAAAGTGCTGTTTTATTGGCATAGTAGCTGTTTCAATGTTAACAGCACTTTTGAATTTTAAATAGTCATTTTGTCCCTAGTTCAGAAACTCTGGAAAAGGGACACATTTTTGAAAGTTCAAACAGGAAAGTACCTCAGAGATTGGGGTCTAAAATTTTGAAGGTGGGGACAGCATACTAAGGTTATCTTACCTGTCAGCTCTCCCCAGTTGATCTCTACAGAGTGCCATGCAGAGAAACCCAATGTCCCCGCTGGGTGTGGTGGGCATGAGATGCACCTTTCAGATCACTCCTCAAGGAAAAACTTTGTGCCCCTGGTGGGAGAGCCATAGCAGATAGCCTCCAGCATCTAGCTGCTTCAGCGTCTGCCTCAGCTGCAGAGAATCATTTCTCTTGGCCTTGGCCAAGGCAGCCTACATCCAGTGGTTAACAGTGGTGAGGATATGAAGGTCCAGCCATTTTGGCCGATAGCAGAACAACTCTGATGGGCCTATGCGCCAGAGTTTGCAGGAGCTTTGAGACTTAATCTGGCCTGTATCACATTCCATTCTACCTCTGCCTGATCCTGTTTCCTTCCCCTACCTGCCACAGTGTTGATCCCTAATCAGTATCCTGTAGCCCCACTCCCTCTGTCTCAGTGAGACAGAGAACGCAGCCTGCAACACTTGGTTCAGGGAAATGAAGGCTCTAATTGATTTGTGATGTCTGCTGTGGGCAACTTTTGCTGGGCTGCTCGTCAAAGCCTCAAACCATCTGGGCAGAATAATCGATAACTTTCTGAGCCTGAGAGTCAGCATCAAAGGGAACATTGGAATCTTGTGGAGCAAACCCCAGAAAGATTCAATCATTTATTCATAAAGCATTTATTGATATTAGCTCCATATAGAATAGTACTGCATCCAAAAAATTAAGACGTAATTTAATAGAGACTACCTGAAACTCCTTAAAGAGGTTGTGGAAGCCCAGAAAACGAAGAGAAAACTTTGCCGGGAGAAGTTGGGAAGAAGAAATGACATGAATTTTCCTATCATAAGGACCACATGGCAGGCCTCCTCAAGTATGGAAGGAGGCAGCAAGTCAGGAAGCATGGCGTGCTCAGGGAATGGCAGGGAGTTTAGTGTGACCAAGTGTAGGGCAAGCGCAGCTTGGAGAGGGTCAGGTGGGGAGGCAGAATATGAGACTAGAACATCTGGTTATTGCCAGTTGGGGAAGGTCTTTTTTACCTTGCTCAGGAGTTTGGACTTTATCCACCAGCCACTGGGCCCTTTTGGAAAGGAAGCTGCGTTTCTGTTGTGCGTGTGTTAATGTCTTGGACAGATGTTAGGCTTTTCTTGTGTTGTTCTGGATTCTAATGTTGTTGTCCTTTGGATTAGTGTACACCTCTGTGGGCCCTTTATCCCTTTTATTTCAGGTGTTCCTTAGTTAGGAAAGGCATTCCTCAGAATAATTGGAGAAGGAATTCCTGTTTCTCTCTGGGTTTTTCTCAGTCTTGGGCCTGAATTTTAATGAGGCTTAATATGCTTGAAGCTACTGCAGAATCGTGGGGTGTTAGGCAGGGCAGGGAGAAGATCTCTGACATGTATAAGCAGGCTGGGACCACATACTAAAGATGAGTAAAATATGACCTGTGAAATCAGATTTCTCAATTAACTTCCTTTTTGTGATCCCAGAGCTTTAGGGAAATTGTGTGTAACAGTGTGCGTCTGGGCTGGACTGGAGGTATCTCCCCGGTGTGCCAGCAAATGGAATTAGGAAACACCCTGCTGGAAGTCCTCCAACTGCTCTGGGCAGGCTGTCTCCTTAACTGTGATAGCGTGTTAAGGGACACAAACAGATGTCCAGCCACATTCCCTGATTTGTCTGGGTCTCGGGAGCCCCATAAGGAATCCCATAAACTCATCCACAATTAGAGTTCATTACAGATACAGCTGATAGACCCAGTGAGGGGGTGGAAGGCGAAGGGATGGCTCATAGACAGCGGGGAGGAGTAGACTTTCCAGGAATATGAATGCAGAAGAATCACCAGGATCCTTGGCAGAAAGAACTCATAAGTGTAAGCTGAGGGGTAGGCTCAACTGCAGGGCTAAATGTGGCAAAGGGGCAGTCAGTCATTTTGATAGAGCATGAAGCTGTACTTGAAACTCTTCTCACAACACTGCTCCCTAGAGGACCATGTGCTCCCTGGGAAGGAGAGGGCTAGGCAGTAAGATTGATAGGGTTATCACCCAAGCAGTTCTGCCATAAAACCTCATCAAATAGACGACTAGAGAAGGGATAAATACCTCCAGCTAGAGGGACAAATGCCATTCAGAGACTGGGAGGCAAAATGTGGAGGAGCTCAATGGTGTCATCAGAGAGAAGATTCTAATCTATGATAGATACTTGACAGTGAAGGGTGAGGAAAATGTAGGTGGTAGTATTAATAGGACACTGTGGCATTAAACATGAGGAATGAGTGAGACAGAGGATCTAACAGTGTTTCTGTGACTATTGAGGTAGACAATGATATGACAATTTAGTGAGGGATGCAGGTAAAAGGACCAGAATGAAGAAAAATAAGAAAAAGAAAAAGAAAAATGAGTTTGATTTGGGGAAAGTTTTCATAGGTTGGAGTATGTTGTTTGATTGTCCTATAAAGTTCTTGGGTGGGAAAAACACCAGGCAGTTGAGTAACTTGGATTAGGAACACTTAAGAGGGGTGGCAGAAGAAGAATTAATATGGAGGGTGGTTAAGACTAGAAGCCTGGAAAATACCATATTTAAGGAACAATTAGAGGCAGTGGGATGAAAAGGAGGCAGAGAATGCAGGGCAAAAATCACAGGGAGAAAAGGGGGAGATCTAGGAATGGGTATTTTGTGGAGTTTGGGGGGATTGTTGCTATGCTGGAGACGTACCACATTGGAAAGCGGAAATAGTAAAGGTGAGGCCACCACTGTGAAATCAGGTGTTCATTCAGAAAGATTAAAATAAAATGTGGCCTGTGAGCCTGTCCACCTGTGGTCCTCTAGCTGGGGAAAGCCCCTTCGAACACCAAGAATAGCACATGTGAGGATACCAGCTCTGTAGCCATGTGACCAACGCACTGTACCGTAGAGAAGATATGTTAGGAGTCTGTTCAGAGGGACATGCACCCAAGGGAAAGCCCAATCCTAAGAAGCAAATGTAATTATTAACAGAGATGGAGCAAAGTCAGGGCCACTCAGGTACCTACCCCACTGTCTTCCCTTGTCCATTCCTGCTCCTTTCCTGGGTGGCCTCCAGGAACTCTAGTTTCTCCACAAAAATGCCACAACTGGGTATGGCCCTGAAGAATCACATTCTGCCTCCCTCCAAGGGGTAGATTTTTCATTTTTCCTCAGAATTAAGGAAATCAATCAATGCCATATTTTCCTTGTTTTATCATGCACATGGTAAGGAGGAAAACAGGATTTACTGAAGAAGAACATGCAAATATGTGTGGTTTATAATGTGGAAAACTAAGTGAAACTAGCTTGTCTCTGGTAGCCCCTGAATGATACTCACTTTTCTTGCAAACGGTGTTTAACTGATCTGGTTTTCAAACTGCACAAAGGCAGAATTAATTAATATTTTCCTAATTTTTTATTATGGCTTTGTTTTCCAACACGAATGAGACATTTGAATCCATTAATAAGTAAAAATGTAAATGTTATTATTAGCATAAACTAAGCAAAACTGAAGCTCTGTTATAAAAGATCCTACTTAAAGATGCAAGAGAGCTGCCTGATAAAAATCAATCAAAATAAGCCCAGAAGTGTTTCTTCTTGAGAAAAAAATGATATAATTGGTAATTATAGAGCCAGAATAGAAGAGAATAGCTACTCTTTAAGTAGTTGATTAAGGTTCAATGACTTTCTCTATGATGTTTTGGAAAAAAAAGTGACTATTTAGTATGTAAAGGAGAAGACCTTCTAAGATAAACAAATGGAATTAGGTAAAGACGTTTTCTCATTTATAGGGGCGGGGGGCATCTCATCCTCTCAACCACTCACATAACAAGTTAGTTTCATTAAAAAACTGAGCTAAATACACTATTTGCAAAGATTTCATGTTTCAGATGGATGTTTCCTTTCCCAAAGATCACCTTTTTTTTTTCTTTATTTGAAGGCACAATAAACGAATTCTTAAAAATTCTCTGCTATAATTTCTTACGATGTTTTAAGGCACAACACTCAGTTTGCTTTCCTGATATTTCTTTTAATTCATTCATTTATTCTACAAATATTTACTGAGCACCCACAATGTTCTAGGCACTATGTTCAAAACTCCAAGCAAGCAACCCCCCATTTTAATTTTGCACTATGCAAAGAGTTGAGTGAAAACATGTTTTCTCTCATAATCATACAAGGATACAACTTCCTTTTATCTCTTTTCATGCTGAAATTTTTTTGGCATAAACATATTTTCACTTTTGACAAAAAAAAATTAGTTTAATTCTCACCACTGACAACAAATCTAAAAGCAGCTTTTTAAGTTCTTAAGTTTGATTATCATTTGCTTTGCTTTGCAGGGTACACAGCACTAAACAGGAATATTCTTGTTTTCCTTTTTTTTTTTACTAGCCTTTACACTATTCCTACTGCTCTCCTTCCTAGAACCTTTGTTAAGAACTCTTATCTGACTAAATCCAAGCAAACAACCTTGCGAACAAACATAGACAGGGTCTAGTTAAATATGTTAATTTCTGTAGTCTCTTTTATAGAAATTGACAGGAGCTATTGCAGAGTTCACTTTAACCATGGTCTTCTTGGACCACTGGAGACCAAGTCAGTCTTACTTAACTGACAGAAAAACTAAATTTAACCAATCACATTTATAAGGCAAATCAACAACCAAACCAACAAACCAACTAACCACTATTAAGGGGTCCCAAGGTCCAACTGGAGATGACATAGCTGATGACCAGAAGGGGCCTGAACAAGAGTGGGTTGGAAAAGATAACAAAGCCCTTCTTAGAATCAGATTTTGCAGATCAGTAGTGAGAATATGTTGATGATTTCTTAATATATTTGCAACCGAGTAAGGCTGAAATTTCATATGAACGGAGGTGTGTGGAAGTGTGCACTTTCAGTGGTCTTTGTGATGAACTCCTAACATCAACTTCTTCATATTCATTTTCTTCCCTCCAACCGTCCCTTCCTCCTTCCCTCCCTTCCTTATTCTCATTTACTGACAAAACAATATTATTCTTACTTCATGAAGATGAAAAGCCTCTCTGTAGGGCTTTCTCCAGGTCTTAGACAGATATTAATAAACTTAGCTTCAAAGGAGTCAGAGTGAGTTTAGTGGTTAGAAGCATGAGTTTTGAAGCCATATGGACTTAGGTTCAAGTCTCTTTTTTATCACTGCCTGTGTGTGACCTTCAGCAGTGTGCTTATCCCCTCTAAATCTCATTTCCCTCCTCTGTAACATATAGAATATTATTATTTACCTTATAGGTTTGTTCAAGACTTAAATGATACAAAGCTCCCGATGTGTTATAAGACTTAGATAAATATGTTTTAAACACCTTTGAATGAAGAGCTATGGCACATGAGCACTTTAAAAAGTGCCTGGGGACACCTGGATGGCTCAGTTGGTTAAACATCTGCTTTCAGCTCAGGTCATGATCTTGGGGTCCTGGGATTGAGCCCTGCCATCTCAGACTCCCTGCTCATCAGGGAGTTCTGCTTCTCCCTCTCCCTCTTCCCCTCCCCTCGCTTGTGCATGTGCACACATGCTCTCTCTCTCTTTCAAATAAATAAATAAAATCTTAAAAAAAAAGTGTCTTGGAAATAGGGGCCAGGCGTATGTAGGACAGGTTCTTCTGCCATTTACCCTTTGTAGGGTGCAAGACTTATTCATCATTGTATTTCCAAACATTATCAAACATTATTTCCAAAACAATAGTGGGCATTCAGTGTTTGCTCAATAAATGAGTAAACGAAAGAATGAATGATCTAGAAGAAGTCCAAGTAAATTTCTTCTTCTGGGCCAAGTCTAACTGGTAGGATTCAGGAAGAATTATTAAGGTACATATGTGCTTGGCTGCGACAATCAATCTGCTATCTGTCTAGCTAGGGCATGGGCCCAGGGAGTGGCACCATGAGTGCTACTGGGGGATTGACCCAGGCCTTGGCCCTTGATCTATCAAGGAAAGAAATCAGAAGTTGGAATTATGGTGATGGTATTTCCTTCTGGTCCACGTGCTCTTCATTAGAAGAGACAAGTAATCTTATCACATTCACCTTGGAAGGACTGGCATCAGAGAAAGTTGTGTTGGTCACAATCTAAAGCCCAATTAGGCAGACTATGAGCACTACTTCTGTCCTCACATTATTTCTTTTAGACTGAGTAAAACCAATGTTCCTTCCACTTTAATTCTTCCCATTATTTTTTAGCTCCCATTTTATTCAGATATTGGAACATCCTACTTTCAATTTGCAGTTTGACAGGTTTGACTCTATTAAGCTAGATCAGATTTACCAGTAGAAATTAAAAAAAAAAAAAAAAAAAAACAGTGGAGACTCCATTACAGAAACTGATTCACAGTTCTCAGCATGGTGCCAAGTAGTTTTGTATTTTGGGGAAGTCTGCAGATGGTTCTGAGGCATAGCTTTAGTGGAGAACTATTAGTATACGAAATGCTTTTTTATTAACTTTATTTGAATTGTGGTTTCAGATATTGGTACTTATGGATTCTTAGTTTTCTTCATCTTTAAAATGTGCATAACATTCTAGAGTTACTGTGGTAATCAGAGATAATACCAGAGATAATACCAAATATTAATCATTAATATTTGTGTCCCTCAAGAGATGTTATAAGGAAGACATCATTCTAAATCCAAAGGGACTTGAGGGATTAGAAAAAATATAATATTATTATCAATATTAACACTGTTTTGAATTTATAAAGTGTTACTGGGTTTACCCAGAATGATCATGGAATTAGATATTCTAATTAACTTACTTCTCTGGGCTAGCCGGAAAATAAATTTTGATTGAATTCTCCTTGCTGAAAATATTCCTAAAATCTAATAGTCTTTTCTGCCTTAAAAAATCCAGTATAGTGCACATAATTGAATCAATGTTGATAATTCCAGTACCACAGTGTTATCATTCAGAATGGAAAATTTTTCATTGTAGAGTAGTATACACATTGCTTATTGAAAGATATGATGAAGTATTCGGATATTCAGGATCTGTCTGGGAGGTTGTTTTACTGTTTTTTGTTTGGTTCTGGTTTTTAATAGAAACCACTGTTTAACCCATTCCTGGTTGCATCAGTCATCTTGAGGATGTAATGTTGTGGAATAGTCCTGTGCAAGAACATCTGTTATCAACCCTAGAGAACTCCCTCCTCAACTGGGAGCTTTTAAATTCTATTCCCAGCCAAAAAGTGAAAACAAATAGGACTGGTCCTTTGATATATGTTAGCACTTTGGGCTGTGTTCTACGGAGGACAGGCGTAGGGAGACTGAATTTCCTGCTGTTCTAAGCTGTGTGCTTTCCACACTGCTAGGAGGCCATTATTTATGCTCCAAACAGTAAAACAGTCGCCCTCTTAGAATAATACCTGCCTTACTGAGTTCTCATGAAGACAAAGTGTTAACATTTGTAAAAGTGTGTTAACATTTGTAAAAATCATTTGTAAACAAAATCATTTGTAAACATTTGTAAAATTTGTAAAAACATCTGTAAAAGTATGTTAACATTTGTATAAAAGGGCTTGGCCTCGGGCGCCTGGGTGGCTCAGGCGTTAAGCGTCTGCCTTCGGCTCAGGTCATGATCCCAGGGTCCTGGGATCGAGCCCCACATCGGGCTCCCTGCTCGGCGGGAAGCCTGCTTCTCCCTCTCCTACCCCCCCTGCTTGTGTTCCCTCTCTCCTCGTCTCTCTCTGTCAAATAAATAAAATCTTTAAAAAAAAAAAAAAGGCTTGGTCTCTGTCTATCTTGTTTACCAATCTACCCCCAATGCCTAGAAGAATCCTTAAAATATTTGCTGAGTGAATGAATAAATATTACTCTTCCCTTCCTCATCATGGGACCACCACGGCACTTCTACTCTACTTGTCTAAACGCATTTATCATATTCTACATTGGGATCTTGTTAGTCATATAATCTCTTGTATTATAGAGCAAGCTCTGTTAGCATAGACTCATGTATCACAACTTTGTTGCTCCACAGTATCTGACACAGGAACTCAGTGAATGTATGATAAATGAATGCATGTTTTAAGTAAACTGAACTACATAAGTAGTATATGTAATGAATGTTCATCATGGTATTTTCATAAGCTCTGTTGACTAGTGATAGAAATTCTCCACTTGGGGCACCTGGGTGGCTCAGTGGGTGAAGCATCTGACTCTTGATTTCAGCTCAGGGTCCTGAGATTGAGCCCCTCATTGGGCTCCAAGCTGGCCATGGAGCCTCCTTAAGAGTCTCTCTCTATCCTTCTCTCTCTGCCCCTCCCTTCCCCTTTCTCTTTCTCTAAAAAAAAGTAAAAGAAAGAAATGTTCCACCAGAAATCTTCCAAGTGAATTTAGCAGAAAAAGAATTACGGACAGTATCTTATATTTTTCTTTCAACATTTTTGGCTAACACTGCTTGGTGTTTAAACTCTTAACACATCTGGTGGCCGTTTTAATGATATTTAAAGTCACACAAATATGTAAGACCTATTATAATAGAATATTTTGAGAACTGAAAGTTATTCTAAGTAATGTAGTTCTTTCTTTTTGCAGAATGTTGCCCGCATTAGGTTCAATGGGAAAGAAGGGGAAATTGGGTTGATTCCTTATTTTTAGCCTCCGTTAGATGATTGTAATTCATTATTTGCTAGGTTACAAGAGGGTGTACTTCATCAACTCTGATGCATTTAGCATGCAGCTGCTTTGTGTCTCATGAGATCCCGACTGTCACAGTCTACCACTCCTCCCGAAATCTCCCCACTGCCTCCCAAAGAAGTAGTATGTCAATATTATGCTTTTATTGATAGCCACACAATTCACATTCCACTTCTTTCCCTAAACTTTTTTCATCATGTGATTTTATCTGCTGGCTTAGCCCTTTCATGCTAACCATTTGTTTTGCCCCCAAGCATCTGGCCTTTGAAAATATAATGCATCTTACTGGCTTACTGAATAAGAGATATATATATAGCTGTGCTTATAGTCCAGCATGACTGTGCTTGCACACTAAGTCTTTTTTGTTTTAAGATTTTATTTACTTATTTGAGAGAGAGAGAATGAGAGACAGAGAGCACGAGAGGGAAGAGGGTCAGAGGGAGAAGCAAACCCCCTGCTGAGCAGGGAGCCCGATGTGGGACTCAAACCCGGGACTCCAGGATCATGACCTGAGCCGAAGGCAGTCACTTAACCAACTGAGCCACCCAGGCACCCTTGCACACTAAGTCTTAACTGAAGTACCTCAGCTTCCTCAATACTGTGGTAATGTTCATAATGGCCTGCTAACTTTCCTAGTTGTTATGTGATTATTAATTGTATACTGCATTAAAAAAATAAGTTGGGCTTGATACTGGTTCCAAACCTAAAGACTTTGACATCTGCCCCTTCAAAATACTATAATCTACTACTCATACCATTAATTTTCAGATGCAGAGTTATTTTGTATAGAGATAAAGTGGTAATCCTTATAAATAAAGAAGAAACAATACATGTAAAATATCTATCAGAAAGATTTGATTCTGCCTCATATCATATTTTCATTCACAAACTAAAGATTACTGGCTCAGAAAGCATTCTTCTAAAATGTGAATTCGCTATTTCCAAGACAATTATAAAGAGAAGGCAATTATTTTTAGCTAATCTGGAGAACATGCTTTAAATGCAGTCAATGAGTAGAAAATGGGTGATGTTTGATGCTTATCAATGTAGGCTTTTATGTTAGTTTATCTGGGTATTTGAGACAAGTTTTCAGATGATTAAAAATTTAGGGAAAAGTTGCTCTACATCCAAGGTAGAAATAGAATCCATAAGTTTAATATTTTTAAAACATCGCTATAAATTGTTGACCAAAAATGATACCAGGGATCAGTACCAGACTATATAGTTACAATATAGTGAGAAATAGATAGGCACAACTCTAAAAAGTTTTTTAAAAGAGCTAGAAGTCAGAGGGAGAGCACTACAGGTTAATCAGGATGTGATCCACCAATTAGTACTTTAGTCCATTAATAATCGTAGAACTTAATATAATGAATGGTAAAGGTTTCTGTGCCCATCTTCCCCCTATTAAACTGTGAGCTCATCTGGAGGATTACACTGATATTCATCATTGTATCTGCAGCACCTAATCCGGTGCCTAGCATAAGCAAGGTTAGCAATAATTTTTAATTAACTGTTTAAGTACTGATAATTTAATTAATTAAATATAGCAATAACTAAAATATAATTATGACAATTAATTTATAGCTGTATTAAGAGGGAAGTAAAATTAAGAGTTAAAAATTATCTGTGCACCATAGTTAACATTTGACAGGATCTTTTAAATTATGGATTCAGTTTTGGAGTAGAATTTGTAAGAAGAGTATTGAAAAACTTGATAGGCTAGAAAGAAGATTAACGTCACTCCCTTTTGGAAAAGTCGTGAAGCTTGTCTTCTTATCAAGTTATCCAAAAGATTAGGCAAATTCCCATGGCATTTTGTTTTATGGATTTATAAAAGGGCAAGACTCTTAATCCCAAGGCTTCAGATATTTGTCTATTTAGCTGTCCTTAAGGTTAATTTTTCAGTAGATTTAAAAATAATGATACTGTAGTGTCACCTGGGTGGCTCAGTTGGAAGCGACCAAGTCTTGATTTTGGCTCAGGTCATGATCTCACATGGACCTCACATGGAGTGTGGAGCCTGTTTAAGATTCTCTCTCTCCCTCCTCCCCCCACTTCTCTTTATCTCTCTCTCTCTCCCTAGGAAAAAAATAAAATAATGATACTGCTTTCCATATCAGTTAGGATAGGATTAGGCTTGTAGTAAAGAAGACCCAACCTCCCACTATGCACCCTGGTCCCAAAAGTGGCTTAAATAAGACAGACATTTATTTTTCTCTCCTGTACATGTGTTTACATAACAAAAGCTTAGCTTCCCCTTACAATAGAGATCTAGGTTCTTTCTCTCTTGCTGTTTTCCCATCTTTAGCACATTGATTGTGATTTAAAGTGGATGATCAAGTCAGTTATTGTATTTACATTCCAGGAAGTAGGAAGAAAAAGCCAAGAAGAGTCCCCTATTTTTTCCTTTAAGGAGGCTTCTTGGAATTTGCCCACAGAAGTTCTGCATATATCTTACTGGCTGTGTTCTGTTTCTGTTAATGAGGAAGATGCTCAGCTACATATTGAAAGGCAACCTCCAGTTTCTGTGACATGATAAAAAACAAAACAAAACAAAAAAACATATGCCCATGGTGAAAAAATGAAAAACAAGCAACAAAACATACAGTGTAGAAAGATACAGGTGCAAAGTTGAAATTTCCCTGTCTGTCACTTTAATGGAATTTGTCATTGTAGTCTGCTTAAACATTTTGAATACCCTTTGTTCCTAAGAGTTCCTCACTATTAGCCTTGTCTCTCTAAAGAAGAAAAGAATAAACCTATATTTTGTAGTTTTTCTTTCAGCCAGGGTACAGATCTATGTGAAGCCTTGATTTAGAATTGAGTTATGTGGGGAAAGAGGTAGGGTTCAGTGTACCCATCTGCTGGAGTAGATTGTGGCAGGGGCTTCACGATTCTGGAGTCGAGAGCTGTGGTGACAACTTCCTGATTCAGTGCTCCCTGACTGTAGCACTGGAAATACACACAAATGTATCTTTTTAAAATATTTTATTTATTTTTCAAAGAGAGAGAGAGCGATCACACTAGCAGGGGGAGGGGCAGAGGGAGAGGGAGAAGCAGAGGTCCAGCTGAGCAGGGAGCCCAAGCACGACTCTGTCCCAGGACCCTGAGATCATGACCTGAGCAGAAGGCAGACCCTTAACTGACTGACCCACTCAGGCGCCCCTGTATTTACATTTTGTAACCTATGTATATCTTCTTAAATACATAGTACATATAGTATTGTTTTATATGGATTCATTTATATATGAATGACCTCATTCTTCAAGTATTCTTCTGTAGCTTTGTCCACCTCACATTATATTCATGAAATTCATCCATACTGATTTATGTAACTTTGGTTCATTCATTTTCATTATTCCATAACATTATATAAATTTAACACATTTATTTATCTCCTTTTAATGGAAAATTAGTTTTCGTTATTATAAATAATTCTGCTGAGAATTCGCTATTGTTTTTTTAAATATATATCCACTTGTGTTCAAAGCAAAAGTTTATCAGGGTGTATATCTAGGAATAAAACTGCTGGGTTAGGATATTTACATCTTCAACTTTATTAGTTATTGCCAAATTTTTTTTCAATGTTGTCATATAAATGTGCCTTCTTACCAACAGTATATAAGTGTTGGCTTTTATCCACACCTTTGCCAGCACTCAATATAGTCAGAGTTCTTAGTTTTTACCAATAAAATAGGTGTGAAGGATATTTTATTGTACTTTTAATTGGTATTTTCCTATCACTGTGATAAACTGTCTTTTAATAGGTTTATTGGCCATTTGAGATAAACCTTTGGTAAATTGCCCATTTATATCCTTTTCCCATTTTTATTGGTTGATGTGTGGAGTGGTTTTATATATATATATAAATATACATATATTTATAATATATATAATATATATGTATATTCTGGATAATAATCCGTTCTCAGTTATATGCGTTGCAAATCTTTTCCCAAGTCTGGGACTTGCCTTTTTATTTTTAAATGATTTTTTTTTGACTAACAGAAGTTTTTAAACGATAGTGTTACTGAATTTGTCAATTTTTTTATGGTTTTGTGTCTAGTTTTTAAAAAGTTTCTCTTTTGAAATCACAAAAATATCCCCCTTATCATCCTGTAGAAGTTTTATAATTTTGCCTCCCACGTTAAGGTGGTGTATCAGTTGGTACAATCAGGGAAGCAGAACCACAAGGGATGACATAGACTAAGAATTTATTTAGGGACTTGACTTTCTGTTACTGTGAAATCTGGTAACATGTCTTGTTTCTGCTGTTTTTTCCTGCATTTGGTGCTGATCCTAAAGTCACAGGGTACACAATAGGGAAGGAGTGACAGATGTGAACTTTAGAGAGCTGGCATAACTGGAACCTCAGGAAACGAGCTGGAACCTGCCTTTGTTTCTCATTGGGCACCATTGGCTTCTCCCCATTTCTAAGCCACCAACTTGCAACTGAGGATGACCTGCAGGAGTTCCTGGCTACCACTCTTGTAACAGAGCTACAACAGCACCTGGTCCAGGATGTGGAAAATCTAAGGAAGTTATCCCATTGGAGCTCAAGGAGCTGTGGATCTGAGCTACTGCCTACGCCAACAAGGTCAGCCACCAGATCCCAAATGTATGTATGAGCTACAGGAGGGCCTGGCCTACCTTGACCTTCTGAGTGTAAACATGGTTATTGTTTTCTTCCTTCTTCCAAATCTCAAGCAAGTTTCTCTGGTGGCCAAATTTACCCACTAAAAACCCATAGAGGAATTCTAGGAAACACAGTTCAGTTGAGCCAAGTTGACTCTACAAAGATTGGTACAATCAGGAACTACTAGGATGACATAGAATAGGAATTTATTTAGGGACTTGACTTTCTGTCACTATGGAATCTGGTAAAAAAAAGAAAAAAGTCTGTTTTTGCTGTTTTTTCTGTGTCTGGTGCTGATTCTAAAGTCATGGAATTTATTTTGTGTATTCTATGGAATGGCAATTAAAATCTAATTTTTTTCCATGTGGATAACCCCAGCCCCATGTGTTGAATACTCCATTTTATCCCCCACTGATTTGCAATGCTGCTTTTGTAATACATTAAATTTCATTATATATTTTGTTCTCGAATATTTATTTTGTTTCATTACTATTTGTTGATTTCTGTGTTATTATCTCACAGTTCTAATTACTATGCTTTTATTATAAGTTTTAATATCTATAGTAAATTAAGTCCCACCATCTTACTCATTTTCATTAGGAGTATTTAGTTTTGACTCTTTGCTCCAGTATACAAACGTTAGAATCACTTCGGGATTTTGATTGTAATTGTTTTAAGTTTATATATTATTTTGATGTCTTCATGGTATTGAGCCATTTGATATATAAACATGATGTACTCTACAAATATTTAGTCTTTCTTTAATGCTTTCAATAAAGTTTTGTAATTTTTTCCTTTAAATTCATGCACATATTTATTCCTAAATACTTCTTAAATGCTGTTTCTGTTGAGATAATATCTTTTAAAATGATATTTTAAAAAGTTTTTTCATGATCTATAGAAATGCAATTGATTTTTGTATATTGATCTCATATCTAGAAACTTTTCTGAGTTTTTATTAATTCTGATAATTTATCTATAGACTTTCTTGGGTTATTTTGGGGTTTTTTTTGTTTTTTGTTTTGAGAGAGAGGGGGTAAAGGGGCAGAGGGAGAGGGAGAGAATTTTAAGCAGGCTCCATGCCCAGCACAGAGACCAACACAGGGCTCCAACACAGGGTTCCATCTCACAACCCTGAGATCAAGACCTGAGCAGAAATCAAGAGTTGGACACTCAATCTACTGAGCCACTCAGGCGCCCCTCTTGGGTTTTCTCTATATATAGCTAACACATCTGAAATAAAGGCTGTCTTGGTTCTTCTGTAAATTATTGTTTTTATAATAAAAATAAATTATAATAAATATAATATAAAATATATATTACACATAATATATAAATGTAAATAAAAATAAATATTATCTTTTTTTTTTAAAGATTTTATTTATTTATTTGAGACAGAGAGAATGAGAGAGACAGAGAGCACATGAGAGGGGGGAGGGTCAGAGGGAGAAGCAGGCTCCCCGCCGAGCAGGGAGCCCGATGCAGGACTCGATCCCGGGACTCCAGGATCATGACCTGAGCCGAAGGCAGTCGCTTAACCAACTGAGCCACCCAGGCGCCCAGATAAATATTATTCTTATCTCTTTACATAACCCAACCTTCAGTATAATGTTAAATAGAAGTTTTGATGTTTACATCAACGTTTGACAAGAACTGGCTTTATATTTACAACAAATTCATTTGTGGTCATGATTAAAAAATCCTACCTATAATCTATTTGCACAGTTGCTTGATGTTTTTAAAGGGTAATATTTTAAACCAATACAGTTACAATATTTTTTGTGTGAAAGACACAGAATTTTATACATTAGACAGTTGTCATTTTTTGCAGCTATAAATCTTTTACATTTACAAAATATATTTTCTCTCATAATAAATATAATTTTTTCTTTGATGTATTTTATATCATATATGATAAGAATCATTTTTCAAACAACTTAGGATAGAGTCCAACCATACTGCACCTACTGAAAGTATCACACTGATGTGAAAATCAGTAGTATTTTGCTGGTTTGCAAATGTTACCTTATTTGCAACCAAAAATACCATGTTTTATATAAAACTATATGATGCTTGAGGTTTGGGCTTGTTAAATTGTTCATGGTTCACACAGTACTTCTTTTTAAGTTTTAAACATTGCTTTGAAAATATGGCATGCTGACCCTCTTTGCATCTAGAGATGCAATTAAAAATAATGGCCTAAATATTCAAGTAATAGAACATGTTGGCAATATGACACTCAGGCTATTCATTTGACCTTCTTTTGTGGCTTGCAGGCATGCAGTTTGTTTTTAAATGGATGGCATGTTAAAGATCTGTAGTCATGTCATTTTTTTCCCTGACAATTAGTAAGATATAGAAGGAGAAAACTTTTATGAAGAGAGAGTCCAACTAGGCTACTACCCACAGATCAATAACATCAAGTGTTTCCATAATATAAATATGCTCCCAGCCTATCTCTAGGGATTGGAGAGAGATCAGCTTTGTTTATACAAAGCTGATCTTTTTTTTTTTATTTGATGAGTAGACAATAGATGAAGAAAAAAAAAGTTCTGTGGTTCTTCATGGAGTGTCTCTGGGATTTGAAATGATTTCCAGATACAACCAATTAAAAGACAAGCTAGTTAAACATCCCCTAATCTGTACCTCTGGAAAATTCTGTATTGCAACTCAATTTGAATATGAAATTACATACCCTTTTTTTATTCTCATAACATTTTTCTTTTTTTAGAGTTTATCATAATTTTAATTGAAAAGAAGTATGATTTTTTGGTTTATTTTCTGATCATCTGGATAATTGTTAGCTCTATGAGGGCAGAAACATATCTATCCTTTTAAGTAATGTAATCTCAGGAACTAGCTCAGTGGTTATTTAATAAATATAATGACTTAATGAATAAATGGAGAAAAAATAGCTACCGCTATTACTTGAGAAAGAAATATTATCTAACTGCCTTCAATTGCAACAACACGAATTTTTGGACTAACATAGGCACAAAAAGAGTATCTTGGATGGATATTGGGCAGCTTATAGAATCAAAAGAAAGAGTGAGCAACAATCAGAGCAGTTTTAGGAGTCTGGGATGTGGTATTGGACAGTCTCCAAAAGGTGCTGCTGTCAAAATGAATCAAACATTTTTAGTTTTCATGTCATTTTGAACTGGATTAAAATTCTAGGGAAAAAAATAGAAAAAAAAATTATTTCTTTGAGAAACTAAGAAAATCAAAGAGAAATTCAATCTCTGTCTCTCTGTTTCTCCTCTCTCTCTCCCCTCTGGCCCCAGGTGTGTGTGTGTTTGTGTTTGTGTGTGTCTGACTCCCTTCTTCTTCCTTTATTTTATATGTACTCACATACTTAAGATTTTCCCTGTTCTAAAAAAAAAAAAAGATTTTCCCTGTTCTTTGATTCCTTCTTTTTGATTTAAGTTATTATCTGTTGAAATTTCCTTTCAGCCTAAAGGACTTCCGTTAGTTTAGTTTTGTTTCGTTTTGCTTTGCTATGGTTTAGATCAGATTTGCCGGTAACAAATTCTCTCAGTTTTGTTTAGAAGGGAATGGTCATTGTTTTAGTTTCATTTGTAATGAGAGTTTTGCCAGATCTAGAATTCTCCGTAACTATTTTTTCCCCAGTACTTTAAATTATACCACTGTCTTTCAGTCTCCATTGTTTCTGAGGAACACTGAGCTTCTAACTATGTTGCTTCTCCCCTGTATATGAGTTTTCTCTTTTCACTCTTATACTATTTTCTTTCTTTGTTTTCCAACAGTTTGACTATAATATGTCTAGGTGTATATCTTTTTGTGTTTATTAAACTTGGGATTCAGAATACTCCTAAACTTAATAAGCAATTATAGCAAGATTGAAGGACAGAGGTAATATACAAAAGTCAATTGCTTTCCAATATACTAGCAACAAACAAATGGAATTTGATATTAAAAATACAATACCATTTACATTAGCACCACCAAAAATGAAATATGTATAAGTCAAACAAAATCTGTACAAAATCTATATACAGAAAACTATAAAATATGATAAATGAAATGAAAGAATTTAAATAAATGGAATGTTCAAATGTTCATGGATAGGAAGACTCAGTATTATCAAGGTGTCAGTTCTTCTTGACTTGATCTGGAGAATCAACACAAACTCAATCAAAATTACAGCAGGTGACTTTGTGGATATTTATAAATTGATTTTAAACTTTGTATGGAGAGGCAAAAGACCCAAAATAGCCAATACAATATTGAAAGGGAAGAACAAAATTGGAGAACTGATACTACCCAGCTCTAAGACTGTAAGGAAAAACTCTGTTTCTCCTTCTTCATGACTCATCAATGCTTCTGATACCACATGTGTGTGTCTGATACACTAACCAATTCTCTAATTCTTTATAGACATGAACTGGATGTCCTACAATTCAATTAAACTCTAACACTATCTACCTGGAATAAACATCATATCCCACAGTTTAAGAGCTCAGTCCCATAAGACTGCCCCCTCCCTCACTTCAGATACCCATCACAAGTCCAGGTGTGATCACCTGTGCTTCTGATTAACCAGCTAGAAACCAGAGGTTCCCATGACCCCTTTCCTCAGGTTTGATAATATGCTAGAATGGCTCATAGAACTCAGGAAACAGCTTACTTAGTAATTACTGGTTTATTATAAAGGGATACAACTCAGAAACAGTCTATGGAAAAGATGGATGCACAGGACAGGTATGTGGGCGGGGGCATGAAGCTTCCATGCCCTCTTTGGGCACGCTATCTTTTCAGTGACTTCCCATGTTCACAAACCTGGAAGCTCTCTGAACCTTGTACTTCAGGGATTTTTATAGAGGCTTTATTACATAGGCATGATTGATTACAAGCATACCCCAGAGATATTGAGGGTTTGGTTACAGACCACCACAATAAAGCAAATACTCCAATAAAGTAAGTCAAATGAATTTTTTGGTTTCTCAGTACCTATAAAAGTTATATTTACACTATACTGTAGTCTATCAAGTGTGCAACAGCATTATGTCTTAAAAATGTACATAATTTAAAAATATTGTTAACAAATGTTAAACATCATTTGAACTTTCAGCAAGTCATAGTCACTGATCATAAATCACCATAAGAAATACAATGATAATGGGGCGCCTGGGTGGCTCAGCTATTTAAGCATCCATCTGACTCTTGGTTTCAGCTCAGGTCATGATCTCAGTCTTGTGAGATTGAGCCCCACGTTGGGCTCCGTATTCAGTGTGGAGTCTGCTTGGGATTCTTCCCCTTTTTCTCTCCCTGGTCCCCACCCCCCACCCTCCCCACCTCCCTGCTCATGAGTGCATTTGTGTGTGTACAAGCTCTCTCTCACTCAAATAAATAAATAAACAAACAACAAATATAACAATAATGAAAAAATTGGAATATTATGAGAATTACCAAATTGTGACAAAGAGACACGAAGTGAGCAAATGCTGTTGGAAAGAGGATGCTGATAGACTTGCTTAAAACAGGGTTGCCACAAACCTTTAATTTTTAAAATGTAATATCTGTAAAGTGCAATAAAGTGAAGCCCAATGAAATGAGATATGCCTGTAAATCATTGGCCCTTGGTGATTAATTCAGCCTCCAGCTTCTTCTCCCCAACCTCCTCAGGTTGGGAGTTGGGGATGGAAGTCCTAACCTTCGAATCACAGATATTGTTCCCCTAGAAATCAACTCACCTCTTTAACATAAACTCAGGTATGGTTGAAAAAGACTTGTTATAAATAACAAAAGACATTCCTCACCTTATTGCTCTAATCACTCAGGAAATGCCAAGAATTTTAGAAGTTCTGGGCCAGGAATGAGGATGAGGACAAAATATATTTCTTATTTATAAATCACAATGTCACACACACACACACACACACAATTTAAAAAAAATCACACTATCACAAAGATTTACCTCAAAACTATAGTAATTAAGATAGTATGGTATTTGTGAAAGAACAGACAAGGAATAAATGGAAAAGAATAGAGAGCCAAGAAATTGACCCACATAAATATAGTCAACTGACTTTTGACAAAAGAGCAAGACAACACATTGGAGAAAAGATATTCTCTTTAACAAATGGTACAACATCACTTACAAAAAATGAATTCAGACACCTTTCACAAAAATTAACTCAAAGTTGATCAGAGATCTGAATGTGAAAGATAAAACTATAAAACTCCAGAAGATACTATAAAAGAAAATCTAGATAACCTTGGGCATGGTGATGACTTGTTAACACAACACCAAAGTCATGATCCATGAAAGAAATAACTGATAATCTGGAATTCTGCTTTGCAGAAGACACTGTTCAGAAAGTGAGAAGACAAGCCATAGACTGGAAAAAAATATTTGTAAAAACATATCTGATAGAGAACCCTTCTCCAAAATATACAAAGAACTCTTAAAACTCAGCAATCAGGAGATGAATAACCTGATTAAAAATAAGCCAAGGACCTGAACAGACACCTCACCAAAGAAGATACACAAATGGCAAACAAGCATCTGAAAAGATACTCCACATCCTATATCATTAGGGAAATGCAAATTAAAACAACAATGAGATGCCACTACATACTTATTAGAATGGCCAAAATCTGAAACACTTATAAAACCAAATGCTGGCAAGGATATAGTATTTATCCAGAGGAGGTGAAAATTTACGTTCACACAGAAACCTATACACAGATGTTTAAAGCAGCTTTATTCGTAATTGCCAAAACAGTAACATCTTCTGCTTCCTCTTTAAATTTTCTTTCCTGAGAGTGCCCAGGATTTGATCTTTGTTCATGAGCCATTTTCTTAATTTTAGTATTGTTTGCCATCTGAAGACACTGTAAAAGCTCAAAACTATTAAGGTTTTGGATTTTTTTTTTTTAACAATTCTTCTCTCTTTCATCTCACATTTTACTACAAGACCTTTAAAGAATCCTGGTAGCACTTTCATTTTTCTACCTCGAAATATTTTTTAGCTAGATTATCTAGCAAATTAAATACATTTTTTACTTTATGTTACATTAACATAGGCAAAAACATCACTAAATTTTCTACCACTACATACAGGGAACCCCTATCCCCTGGCTTCCAATACAAAGTTTTCTTACTAGCCTCTGAGCCCTCGCTGTAACCTCAAAGCCATCACACCTCCACACACTATTTCTTGGAGGCACTTTACATTTTAACTAAAATTCTCCTGCATGTCCCCCAGCTTCCACTCTCTGCACAAGTACCCAAATCAGAATTTGGTGTCTAGTCCTGCATAACAGTTGCTCCATAATTTAACTGCTTAAAAACAACAGAAAATATACTGATGTTGTTGCATTTTTTCAGCCAACATGTGCATAGAGATGCACATTGGATCCCTGAGCTGGTGTTGTCCTATAGCTGAAAGATAATATTTAAATAGCTTCTGAAGCAGCTGGATAAACATTAGTCACAGAAATATATGTACAATGTATTATTGCTAGATCTATTTTGTCCAACTGTATTCATAGGAAGCAAGTCAGAGAAATGCACAAAGTCTAATGTGTGGGGTTCTTTTTAAACACAAAAGCTATAGAGAAATGAAGGATTATTCATCACCGCAATTCATAATTGCAAATGGACTTTTTTTTAAACTGGTGAATTATCTATTCTGTTAACATGGATATTAAGTGACTTGTAGATTGAGTCCTATTTATATTTGCTGGACAGCTGAAAGGAAAGTAAGACAATTTTATTAAAAATATTCTGTTGTTTACTAAAAGGAATAACAGGAGTTCAACATAGCTTTTGTAATTTTGAATTTGGGTGTGATGGATGAGGGCAAGGATGGGACAGGAGGAGGAGGGAATCTCAGAAATGGCTTGAGATTTTTAGTAATATAAATGATGTGCAACTAATCTAATTTAATTAAATTTAGAATCATAACAGACCCCTTTGAAGAGCGAGTGAAATGCTCTTCTTTTGTCTATCTCCTTACTGTTGAAATGCAGTACATTAAAATGAATAAGAACAATAGATAGTTTCAACCAGTCTCATCTGCAACTCCATCTGATCCAATGAGAAGATTTTAATTAGAGCTGGACTTCGTTCAAAAAGAGGAACTATTGTAACAAACCCTAATTAAGTTGATTTTTTCCATAGTGTGTAGGTCATGCATTCATTTTCTTAAAATTGCGTTTGGTTCTCTAATGTCTTCAATATTTTTGTTTGTATATTCATAACAAATTATGAATTTTTATTTTTCTATGCAGGCATTATTCACTCACCACAGTGATGGTCTGTCCAGTTATATTTCATCTTCAGAAACTTTTGGAGACCTTTCCTTCCCTAATCATTCTTGTTTTTAGTCATACCAATAAATAGGAAACCATTTGTTGTAAAAATTATACAGTTTCACACATCGATGTAAAACAAATAGTGCATTTTGTTTTCTGTTTTCTTTTATCAAAAATAAAAATAATTAACTAGGAATAAAACTTATTAGCCTAACTTACTTGAGAATGTACAGTCTACACACACACATATACACAAAATATAATATATGCTGCAATAGGAGCTATCTGAAGTTCTGAAGTACAGATACAGAGGAAAATATCTGATATATATTCATGCATTGCATGCAATTATGCCTGAGATACCCTAGCAAATTCTTATAAAATAACGATGTAATTTGTTCAAATGATGACTGCTAATTGAAACGGGTTTGTCCAAACACACAAATATATGACATAATAATAGCTCCTGGTTAATGAAATGACAGTGCTCTCCATAATTACTTGGCTAGGTAGTGGGTCAGTACTCCCTGGTCTCACAAGGGAAGATGCTGGCTGTTTACTCTTTTCTTTCTTCTATTCTTATGTTTTTTCTTTTTTTTTTTTTTTAAAGATTTTATTTATTTATTTGAGAGAGAGAATGAGACAGAGAGAGAGCATGAGATGGGGGAAGATCAGAGGGAGAAGCAGACTCCCTGCTGAGCAGGGAGCCTGATGCGGAACTCGATTCCGGGACTCCAGGATCATGACCTGAGCCGAAGGCAGTTGCTTAACCAACTGAGCCACCCAGGCGCCCATTCTTATGTTTTTTCTAAAGCCTCAAGCCAAAAACCATTTTATGACAACTGTTTTTATTTCAAGAATTCTGAGGTTTATTTATTGATTTATTTCTTATTTTCAAGTAATCTCTACACCCAACGTGGGGGTTGAACTCACAACCCTGAGATCAAGAATCACATGTACTACTGACTGAGCCAGCCAGGTGCCCGTATTTTAAGAATGCTGAGTTTTGGGGTGCCTGGGGGGCATAGTCAGTTAAGCATCTGACTCTTGGTTGTGGCTCAGGTCTGATCTCAGGGTCCTGAGATCAAGCCCTGTTCTGTGCTCAGCAGGGTCTGCTTGAGTTTCCCTCAGCCCCTCCCCCTGCTCTCTCTCTCTCTAAAATAACTAAATCTAAAAAAAAAAAGAACTCTGAGTTTTGTTTTTTTTTTAAAGATTTATTTATTTATTTATTTGAGAGAGAGAGAATGAGAGACAGAGAGCATGAGAGGGAGGAGGGTCAGAGGGAGAAGCAGACTCCCTGCCGAGCAGGGAGCCGGATGCGGGACTCGATCCAGGGACTCCGGGATCATGACCTGAGCCGAAGGCAGTCGCTTAACCAACTGAGCCACCCAGGCGCCCGAACTCTGAGTTTTTAATTATTTAAATTAAATTTTGATTCTATAAAGCAATAGTCATAAAATATATGTATAAAAGATAAGACATAATGTACCCATCAAATAGTTTTCAGAAAAAAAATATTGCCGTTTACTTGACAGTCTCCTGTATGTTCTCTCAAATCCTACTCTTTTTCCTCCACCACTGTTCTGCATTTTACATTTGTAATACCCTTTCTTTCTTTTAGTTTTACTATATACTTGTATCCCTATATAATATACAATGTTTACTTTTGCATGTCTTTTATATTATAACTTAGTCATACTTTGTATATTTGTTTACAATTGGCTTTTTTTCTGCTCAACCTTATGTTTCAAAAATTTATGTTTTCCCATGTAACAATTTATTATTTTTTACTTATTATTTTTATTGCTGCATAATCTTCTAGCATATGAATATACTTACGTTTATTTACTTATTTTACTGCAATGGATATTTTGCTTGTTTACAATTTTATGCTACTACAGTGTTTCTATTATAGTCTTGAACAGTTGCCTGGGGCATATGTGTACAAGTTTGTTTAGGATAGAAAACAAAGTGAAATTGCTGTATCATAGCCTAGGAAAATCACCTTTATAAAATGCTGCTAAATTATTTTCCAAAGTGGTTACACTTTATTACTTTTGCCAATTTGTCCTTTATGAAATGTTAATTCACTGGAGATTTAATTTCTATTTCCCTAATTATTAATAAGGTTGAGTATGTTTTATGTTTATTGACTGTTCAGATTTCTGCTTTGTGCCTCAAGTCCTTTTTCTGTATGTTCATCCTTTTCTTTTCTTCAATGATTTAAAAATGATATATTCTGTATACAATTTTTTTGTCAGATATATGTTTTCAATTAGCAGCTCTTATTTATGGTTTTAATTTTCATTCTGTTTATAATAACTTTCTTAAATAGAAGTTTTTATTTTAGTTTAAATTTATCAATTCCTTGTCTTTCAAACTGAGCTTCATGTCTTGTTTAAGAGGTCCATCTCCACCCAAAAGTCAAAGGGTTTTATATCTTGTTTTCCCAAAAATTTATTTTTACTTTTAATATTTAGGACTTTAGTTATATGGATTGATTTTTGTTTATGGTATAAGGCAGGAAAGCAACCTAATTTTTTTTTCATTGATGCAGATTTGCCACAGCACTATTAAATGAATAAGCCATTCTTTCCCACTGATATGCAGGGACAACTCTGTCATACTCAAGTCTATATACTTATGACTTGATTTCTTGGTTCTTTATTTTCTTCTAGTGGTAATTTTCTATTCCTGAACAGTACTACAATGTTTTAAGTACTATAAATTCATAAGAAGTCTTAACATATGGAAAGACAAATGTCCCTTTTATCTTTATTTTCAAAGAATCTGGACCATTCTTGGCTATTTGTCCTTCATATACAAAAGAACTAGTTAAATCTCATAAAATAAGCATATTACAATTCTGATTGGAATAATAGTATTGATTCCTTGGGTCAATATGCAGAGAATTAACATCTGTGTAATACTGAATCTCCTCATTTATGAACAAGATATCATTCCCTTTAATGGTCTTATTTTACATTCTTCAATAAAGACATAACAGTCCTAAATACTTATGTATATAACAGAACTTCAAAATACATGAAGCAGAAATTGATAGAACTGAATGAAGAAATAGGCAAGTCCACAGCAATAGTTGGAGATATCAATACCCCTCTCTCAATAATTGATAAAGCAAGTTGACAGAAAATTGGGAAGGACAGAGAAGATCTGAACAAAGCTATCAACTAACCTGACCTAATTTTTATCTTTAGACTGTTGTATTCAACATGAGCAAATTGTAGACTCTTTTCAAATGTACAAAAAACATTTATTAAGTTACACCACAATCTGGATCACAAAACAAGCGTTAATAAATTTTTAAAATATTCAAGTCATTCAAAGTACATTTTCCAACCATAATCAAATTAAATTTAAAATAAATAATAGAAAAATTTCTGGAAAATTCTCAAGTATTTGAAATTGAACAACACACATCTAAATAAGCAATGAGTCAATGAAGGAATAAAAATAGAAATTAGAAATTATTTTTATATGAATAAAAATAAAAACAACATATCTTACTTGGTGAGATGTCATTAAGCAGTACTTAAAGGCAAGCTTATAGCATTAAACCTAAATCTGTAAAACTTCTAGAAGAAAACATAGCAGAAAACATTTGTGTCTTTGACTTAGGCAAAGATTTCTTAGACATTACAACAAAAATGTGAATCACAATGTATATAAGAATAAATCAATAGATTGGGCTTTATCCAAATTAAAATCTGAAAATTTGAAAAACTGCTAAGAATGAAAAGAAAAGCCATAGACTGGGGAAAATATTTACAAATCAGATATTTCTTAAAGGACTGCATCTATAATTCATGATACTCTCTCAAAACTCTTTAATAAGGAAAAAAGATCCCAAAATATGGGCAAAAGATTTGAACAGGTACTTCACCAAAGGGCATCCAGGCATACCTTGTTTTATTGTGCTTCACTTTATTGCACTTTGCAGGTATTGCATTATTATAAATTGAAGATTTGTGGCAACCCTGCATCAAGGAAGTCTATCATCTCCACTTTTCCAATAACATTTGTTCACTTTGTGTCTCTGTCTTGTAGTTTGGTAATTCTTGCCATATTTCAAACTTTTTCATTATTATTATATTTGTTATGGTGATCTGTGATCAGTAATTAGAACTGTTGAAATGAAAGCGCATTAACGATACAGTGTTTTTATTTCATTTTTTTTGAGAGCAATAAAGTATTTTTATTATTTTATTTTATTTTGTTTTGTTTTTTGGGGAGCAATAACGTACTTTTAAATTAAGGTATGTATGTTTTTTTGTTTGTTTGTTTTAGACATGGTGCTATTACACACTTAATAGATGACAGTATAGTGTAAACATAATTTGTATATGCACTGGGAAACCAAAACATTTATTGATTTATTGCTTTGTTGTGATATTCACTTTATTATGGTGGCCTGGAACTGAACCTGAAATATCTCTGAGGTATGCCTGTATATAAGTGAGAAATACAAGGGAAAACCACAATGAGATGCTATATCACTATGTATATTTTCGAGTATTAAAATTTTAAAAGACTGACCATGTCAATTCTTGTCAAAACTCTATAGCACCTGCGACATTCATCTTTTACCACTTGAACAATCAGATACTGAAAAAGATATCTCCCATTTTAATTGAGGACTTTTTCTTGTGTTTTTTGTTTGTTTGTTTGTTTGTTTGTTTGTTTTGCTTTATATTTATTAGGTTATGTTATTGGGTGCATACACACTTAAATTTTGTTACCGTGTAATACTCTCTTTTTCTTTACTAATTTTTGTCTTAAGATCTACTTTATCTGATATTAATTGTTGCATCAGCTTTTTAAATTTGGCATTTCCCTGTATTTTATTGTATCCTCTTACTTTGAACATGAATGTATTCCTATATTTGGGATGTACTTGTAGACAGCATAGAGTAGAATTTTAAAATATGGTTTGAAAATTATTTTTATAGAAACATTTAGGCAATTTGCATTTTTTTCTAATTAATCATAATTTAATTTCTAACATAGTATTGTATGCTTTTCATTGTTCCTTTTATAAATTTTTTTCTCCATTCTTGCCTTATAACAAATGGACTTTTTCTCATATCAATTTCTTTTGTATACTGGATATTAAGTTATTTATTCCTATTCTCTAATGTTTAGTTTAGAAATTTTTAACATATGGAATTAACTTATTAAAATTGAAGAATAAATATTTTCCTTCTATTTCAAATAGTACCAGGTCCACCGAACACTTTCATTCTTAATAAATTTAACTTACTTTAAAATTAATTTTTATTTGGGGGCGCCTGGGTGGCTCAGTTGGTTGAGCGACTGCCTTCAGCTCAGGTCATGATCCTGGAGTCCCGGGATCGAGTCCCACATCAGGCTCCCTGCTGAGCGGGGAGTCTGCTTCTCCCTCTGACCCTCCCCCCTCTCATGTGTTCTCTCTCTCTCTCTCTCATTCTCTCTCTCAAATAAATAAATAAATAAAATCTTTAAAAAAAATTAATTTTTATTTGATTTTTAAAAATTAGATGATATTTGAAGTCACTTATTAGAGATGGGACAGATGCTCCCACCCATAATTTGATTTAAATGTCAAGATGGGTGACATTGCACATAAATCAAGAAGGTGTGAAAACGTTTTTGTTCATTTAATGAGGTTTTGTGAATGGAGTAGGGCAAGGCTCCCAAGCTGGTTCCCAAATGTTTTGAGAGCACAGGGAAGAGAAACTGAGTTGGAGTTTTGAACTGGGGTGAAGGTTTTTGTGTACTGGCCAGGGTTCATGTGATTTAAATATCCTCCCAGTTCCAAGGAGGAAACAAATGTGCTTTCTTATCAGCCTGACTGATACAGGCAGGAGAGAGGAGAAAAGAGAAAAGAGAAAGGGGCTTGAAAGCTGTGAGCAGTGAAGCATCAAAAATGGAGTCAGACTCTTTGTTATAATTTATCCCTGTTATTTGACTGATGACTAAAATGTGCCATGATTCATATAATTGAATTTGATCTCATTTAAGTAAGACATTAGGGTGCTTTATGAGGCCTGTAGCCTGAAACTGGTAAGAATGCTGAAAGGTCTATCAAATTCCTTGTAAGAGCCCATCGCTGTATATTTTGAGAAGAGAATTAAGTGCTTTGGTCACTAACAATAATGTCTGGAATTCCAAAGGGGATAAAGAGTGAAGCCTTATCTTAGTGATACTTGTACTTTGGCTTTCACACGTGCAAAGATATGTATAATCTTAGTTTATATTTTGGGTATCTGTGAGGCAAGAGATACCCAGATTTCTTTATTCCAAAGGGAAAATCTTGAATAAAGAATTGTTGCTTCCATTAAACTGGGCTGGACTCTGGAGTCAGGAAAATGTACAGATGAGGCTCACTGTTGGCCAAGGCATCCCATGTTAAGACGGCTAACCAGGGGCACATGGGTGGCTCAGTTGGTTAAGTGTCTGACTCTTGATCTCAACTCAGGTCTTGATCTCAGGGTCCTGAGTTCGAGTCCTGCATTGGGCTCCATGCTGGGTGTGAAGCCTACTTAAAAAAAAAAAAAAGATGGCTGACTAAAGTTCAGCCAGTTTTGCTGATTCTTTTGTTCCATTCTTGGTCTGGAACATGCAGTTAAAGGTTAAGAAGTAGTAACTCTCCAGAGAGCTCCATTTTGTGTAATGGTGCCTCTTCCAACTTTATATGAACTCTCTTGGATGCTCATTCAAATGATACCATGGGGCTTCTCATGAAGCAAAGGGGTGCTTTGTGGCATTTGGCAAGGGAATAAGAACAAGACAATACCCTTCACCACTGACTCCCCATGGGTGAGATAAGCCAGAAGGTCCAGATTTGGTTCCATCTTTTAGCAAGGAGACTTTAATGACCATGCTGAGCTCATGGGTTACTGCTTCCATTATCCAAGGCAAAATGGACATCTGGTATGGAGATCATAGGCTTAGGTCCCATAAATCCTCTGTTTTCAGAAATACTCAATGTGCAGTCAGCAATTGCCACTTAAATGGATATAGAAGGGGGCCAAGGAGGGCAATTTCTTGTACTGGAAGCTCATGGGCAAACTATTGCCACCATGGGTAGACCAGGGACTCCAGGAGGAATGAGAGGAGGTTGCCAAAGCCTTTAGAGTGAAGACATCTTTAGGGTCCACTAATGAATGTGCCTGTTGTATTGAAATTTGGACAGATTCTAGAGCCTTTGCTGTAGAAGTTACCATTCATAGTGGACTATCGGTAACAACAGTGTATCGGCATAAATGGGTGTAAGTAAGATTTGTAAACTAGGAATATATTGTCTTCAGAACCCAAAGAAGAGACTTGGACTCATTTTGGCTTTCCTAGTTAGAAGTTTCCCTTCTCTACTTCCCTTCTGTACTGCCCACTCAGCTCAGGACACCCTGCCCCTGCAGCTGCCCCGGTTCCCTGTATGCCTGGGCCCCCTGTGAGGTAAGGTGCTGCTCTTGGAGAATGTGGCCACTCTGAGAAACAACCGTCTGGGATTACAGCCTTGGATGAGCTGCCACAGAGCCTCTGCCTGAGGCTTGGGTGTGGTTGGCTCTCCATACAACTAGTCAGGCATCAGGAGAACACCAAGAACAAAGGGATCCTGAATTTTCTCAAGTATGTCCCATCAGGGGGTAGGTTGGAACCCAATTTCAGGGTCTTAGGGCTTAGGGCTGCCCTCCTAACCCAGCTGCTTGGCAGTCTCACCACTGCCCTGGGAAGTGCGGGTGATGGAGGTTCATCCAAGACAGTGTTTTCTCTAAGTCTGCATGGACAAATGTTTGATGTCCAAGAAAATCCTCAACATGGGCACTGGCCTGCCCATCCCAGTGCCCCCCCTGCCCCCATCAGACCAAGTGATAAAGTGCCTAGTGTCAGGGAAACAAACCAACCAACCAACCAACCAACCAACCATCATGAATACCAAGATAGTCAACAGCTGTTTCTTGATAGTGTAAGGGATGGAAAAGTTTTCAGGAATTTAAATAAGTGGTAGGGCCTTGTACTACCTATGGGACAATGACCTGTTTCCTTTTCATGAACCCATTGGTGAGTATTTGTATGGCCTGAATGAGTGTATGAAATGAATCTCCTTAGAGAAGGATGTCGTCAGTGTGATGGCATACCTGTCCTCCTAGAGAAACTTAGATGCCATTAAGATTGTGCCTACAAAGATTTTGCATGATCACAGGGATGCTGAAGTGGCCTGTGGGTAGCCAGGAAAGCATGTATTACTGTGTGTCTTAGAAGATGAAGACAAACACACCTGAAAGGCTATTGAAATAGACACCGAACATATTAGCCAAATCTATGACTACAAAGTATTTACCACTCGCTGGTTGGATGGAGTCAGTAATTTGAATAATATTGGGTATGGGGAGGCTGCTGAACTGGTGTAACTATGCCATTAACATTATGTAATCCACTATGAGGTGCCATTCATTCTTTCTAGGTGTAAAAGCAGGCCAAATTGGGCTGTTAATTAGAGAAGCAGTGGAGATAATCACCCCTTCTCTAATAGGTCTTATATAATGGTTTTCAATCTAGAAGACCCCATTTTAATTTATATTGTGCCATATGAACTATTTTATCTGGGGGGAAGATCCATAGGGTCTCATTTTATCAAGCCAATTGTGAGTGCCAAAGACTTAATTTAATTCTAATTTATTGCTTATTGGGTCAGAGCAGCCATGACCACTATGGGATATTTTAGAAGATTGGGCACTATAACTCCAGGGAATTTAAGCAAAGCAGTGGTTCCTATGGCTAAGGTAAGGTATACCTATTTATCCTCTAGTTTATGTTTAGGAAGTCTTCTGACATTATAGAGGTGCTTTGTTTAAATTTAGTGGGATCTCCAGGAATAAGTATAATTGCAGCTCCCATAATGATTAAGGCCATGAAGTTTTGCTAATTGGTAATTTCAGCAGATGTTAAAGTTAATTCAGAAACTATGTTGTAGAAACAAAATGTCAAGCTGTACCCTTTTATCTTTTTGTTGTAGAAATCTTTTAATGAATTTTGGGTTTTCAATTGGGTCAAATTTGGGGCCTCTGCTTCTATTTATTTTTTGTTTTCTCCCCCTATATTCAAGTCTTTTTTGGGGGTTGGGGACCCTTTTTGGTTGGTTACTAGACATATTTTGACAAGGGAGGGTATCCTCTCTGCTCTACTCATATTTATGTTTCTCTTTCCAGAGAGCTTCAAATCAGTATTTGTGAGGGTTAGGGCCCTCCCCAGGTTAGGTCCGCAGGGTTGGCATGGGTGTGTTACGAGGGCAGGATCTTTGTTGTGGCATGAGCATATGGCACCAACAACAGTGGTGTTTTGTAGGGTCCTAGTGAGCCATTTGCTTTTGGTAGTATGACCTCAGCCTGCCACAGTGTAATTTCTCTTTCTCCGCATGAACCATCACCCAATGGGCCCACATATTGTGCAAAGTATCAGTCCTTCCTCTTAACACTCCATAGAATAGGACCAATGCCTGGTCGAGACACACATTCAGTGTTCACAAGGAAGCATTTGTTCTCCTGATCCTAGTGTTAGTCATGGCTTATGCTGGAGTTAAGACACATACTTCAACCCGAGACACACAGGTCCAGGCTGACACATATTCCCCAGGCCATTTTAGGGACGGACTCTATCCCATAATCTTGTTCCTAAACACCAGTTATCAAAAACTTTCAAATTATGTTGGTGTTATGAACTGAAAGTTGGTACCTCCTGAAAATTCAGATGCTGTACTGGGGTGGGGGTTTCTGTGAGGCTAGAGCTTACATGGTTTGAATTTCTTGCTGATGCCAAAGGAGAGAGCACCTGGGCTTTCTTCTCAGTTTACACAGATGTGGGACTTGAAAGCTGTCAGCAGGTGAACATCAAACATGGAGTCAGACTCTCTACTGTAGATACTTTAACCATCTACTTACCTCTCCTTTAGGATAAATTTTTTCTTTAGCTTTTTTTTTGCCCCAGATTTGAGTTTGTTTTTATTTGTCTTGCTTGGGATTCATAGATCCTCTTTGAATGTGTATATGTGATTGTTCATCAGTTCAGGAGCATTTCAGTCATTAGTTCTCAAAACTTCCTGCTACCTCATTTTCTCTTTCCTCTCATTCTGAAACTCAAATTTGTCATGTACTAGACACTTCGTGTCTTCTAACCTCTCTTACACGTTTTTCATTGTGTTCCTCATGCCTTGGCCAGCACCATCTTATAACCACTCAGTCAGTCATCTAATTTTCAGTAATATCTCCTTTCTCTTAAGCACACTGATCGAGTTTTAAAAATTTTATCAAATACAGATTCCATTTGTAGATGTTTTAATTATTATTTTTCATCCAATTAGTCATATTTTAAAATTTCACTATCAATCTTTGCATTTCAATTCTTTTCACTTATTCAGAGTTTGATAATTATAGTATCAGAACTTTCTCTGGGTCCTCCGCTCTGTGACTTTACCATCTGCCTCTTACTCATAGGACTTTGTTTTGCTTTCCCATTTGACTGTGAAGTGATATATTTTTAGTTTATCTGTGAAAATCCTTTGAGTTCTAGGAGAAAGGTGGGTTCCTTTAGAGTGAATTAGGTTTGCTTCTTCCAGGAACCTGGGGCACCAGCCTAGGTTACTAAGTTAGTCTAGTTACCAAATTAATTTCTTCACCTGAAGTGTTTTAGACTACCCATGTAGTATGCATTTTCACTCCAAAGCTGCTTTGAGGAAATGTTTTGGGGTTAGAAATTCTTGAGGAAGATATTTTTCCCTTTCTATTCAGTGTGAAAATCTGAGACAAGCAACTTTTTTTGTAGTATTCTTGGTTTATTTTTAATTCACTCCTATAATGAAGTTGTAGACCCACGGGCCTTGTATACTGTGCTCAATGCCCATCATGGCCTTAAAAATCAAAGCTGAAGTTCACCTCATTCATCAAATGATCTCAAGAAAGGGCACCTGGGTGGCTCAGTCGTTAAGCGTCTGCCTTCGGCTCAGGTCATGGTCCCAGGGTCCTGGGATCGAGCCCCACATCAGGCTCTCTGCTCCGCGGGAAGCCTGCTTCTCCCTCTCCCCCCGCCCCTTGCTTGTGTTCCCTCTCTCACTGTGTCTCTCTCTGTCAAATAAATAAATAAAATCTTTAAAAAAAAAATGATCTCAAGAAAAGCCAAATAAAGTGCTCAGCAACTTACCTTGAATCCTTCCTTCACTTACTTTTTGGTCTCATTATACTTAACGCTCCTTTAAGTTTATCCATGCATTTAAACAAATTTATCGTTGATGCAAATGTTTGGTAATTTTCAGTGGGATCATCAGTCACTATGCTTAGTTTACTTTTTATTTTTATATGTATTATTATTATTTGCAGTTCTCATAGGCAACAATAAGAAGTCTTTTTGAGTGAATGAGGGTTTTCAAACTCTGGCTGTGTGAATTTGGGTCTTTCTTTTGTTTAAGAACTATTTCTTAGAAAAGACAGAATTCTAAGTGTCTGGAAAAACGATTCTACATAATGCACACATAGCACTTGGTTTTGTTATTTTCAAAAATCCACTTTACCAGGTGAATTTAGACATACTGAATTTATTAAAAAGGGACAATTGTTGGGCACCTGGCTGGCTCAGTCAGTGTTGCGTCTGCCTTCTGCTTAGGTCATGCTCCCAGGGTGCTGGGATCGAGTCCTATATGGGGCTCCCTCCACAGCAGGGAGCCTACTTCTCCCTCTGCCCCTCCCCGCCGCTCATGCATGCGTGTGTGTGTGCACGTTCTCTCTCACAAAAATAAATAAAATCTTTAAAAAAAAGTGACAATTGTGTCTTTAAAAATGAAGTACTCTTCACCTGCAATATTTCTTATATATGGAATTGTTTTTTGTTTGAGATGTAAGTGGATAACAGAATTTTTTTCTTCTTATCACAGAGTGACAAGAAATTTGATCTCATAGATTTCATGCACACATAAGAAGACATCTCGTGTGTGGTAGTATTACACTGAGGCAGGGCAGTGAATTTGCTCCCCTGCCCCATGGTTATGTGTTTTATACTGCCTTCACACAATAATGCTGGGCTTCAGCACATCACAGTTTTAGTCAATGAGACATTAACAAAAGTGATTCAAGCAGAAACTTGACATGTATTTCCACACTGAGGCTTATCCTCACAGAATTATTTCTCTGGGATTTCAGGAGCCATCCTGTAAGTTGGTCCTAGCTTTCCAGATGGAGGGAGGTCAGGTGGAGGGGTCCCAGAGGGTGCAACCTCACAAGGAACTAGCAACAGTGGAGATAACAGACCTCCAGGCAGCAGTCAACTCCAAGGCCCAGGTATGCGAGAGAAGCCTCTTAGACCTTCCACTCAGCCTATGTAGATAGATACAGACTTAGAGTGACCCTACTGGATACTATATGGAGCAGAAAAAGAGCTCAGTCAACTTCAGAAACATGAAAAATAATACATGCCTGTTGTTTTAAGCCACTAAGTTTTGGAGTCATTTATTATGCAGGAATAGATAAGAACTATGTAAGGGGTTTAATTCAGTCCCTGGTACTGGGAAATTTTGCTTTCTCACATTAAAAAGTATTACATTAAAAACTAAAATAAATATGCATTCCCTTCACTCTCTAGTATGCTCTTCATTTCCAAAGTACTTTGAAATCTTTATTAAAGTTCAAATTTGAGACCTTTTTCACACCACCCCTCTTTCAGCAAGATATCTTATTTGTTTGAAATCATTTGGCAAAACTCAAATAATTTTTTCTATTATTATTTTGATCTATTTTAAGTGAAATGTTATGCAAATGCTTGCTTTAACTGCTAAGAGCTGTCACTAAAGGATTTCTATTCTATACTGTCTAATAATGCCAGGCTGTGTTTCATGCCCCTTAATGAAATTTTGACCTTATTTTGCTCTAAAAAAAAATCTCTGCTCTCAAAAGCTATAATTCTGGTGAATGGTTTCTCAAATGCTCAAGGAGTCATACCGTGTAATATTGGCTATACTTCACAGTGTGCGACATTATATTGCATGTGTGTTTTACTATTGAGTAATTTTATTTTGTAGTCTCGCTAGTACCATCATATAATTAAATTGTAAACTCATGTGGTGTAAAGGTCAGACACTTTAAATGTATGAAATCAAATGCTATGTGTATTTAGGGTTCTACTCTGCACACTGAGATCAGCAAAAGGAATGAAAAGATCATGTATGTTACAATTGAAATTTCTTGTCTTTGAAACAAGGTTTCATAGCATCCTATTATTGTAAATAAAATCTCACACACATTCTTTAAATGTATACTTCCATTTTCTTGCAATATTCATGGAGGAAACACACTTTTGTTAGATATTCTTCAACCTCTTCACGAATAAGGCAGTCACTGTAGTTGGTGCCTGCTTTTTTCTTCTTAACTATTTCTCCTCTAAATAACACCTTGATTTTTGCTTTGTGGTAGTTTTCACGGTAGAAATATATTATGCCTTTCTTTCTGATGACCAGAAACTTAGAAGATTGTACCTGACTTTTATTTTATTTTTTAAATGGACATAATAACTTCAAACTATTTTAAAAAGTGTTTCTTTAAAGTTCAAGGGAAACTGTTTGTATATACTAACCATATTTATTCCATCTTACCCTTGTACATGGAAATTCCAGAGAAATCAAGGCTTACTCAATCTTGGGCAGTATTGTTATTATATAGATCACCAGGATACTAATATAAATGGTTCTTAGTAAAAAAAAATATTCCAGTTATTCTTTGAGAACATTCTGGATTAAATTTAAATGGGCTGGGTGTTAATATGATAAGATAATCATATCATTCCTCCTACATGCCTGACCTTTCAACAATACAGAAGAGCATTTAGATGCTATTTAACCATTTATTTGGAATGTGAGAATTATCTTAGAGCAGGCATGGATCTTAAAGCCTCATTTCTTCACCTGATAAGTGAGATCTTCTACCATAGGTCTTCCAAACTAATGAGTCAATGAAGAGACTTCTTGGTGTTAAATTCTATGTGTATATATCCGTATGTATATTCATCTGGAAAGATTGTCCAAAGCTTTCTTCAGATTCTCAAAGATTTATAACTGCAAAAATGTCATGAACTTGATTGTCCATCTCTGGCTTTCCAACCTTTATGTTTTTAATGTCTATAGGCTTTGTAGTGATGTCCTTATTTGGTTTTGTTCCTAATGTTGGTTACTTATGATTGCTCTTTCTCTTCATTATTCTCATCAAGGTTTAATCAATTTTATTAGACTTTTCTACAAATCAAAATTTGGCGTTATTGAATTTTTTCTATCATATATTAATTTTTTGTTCTACTGATTTCTGTTATCTTTATTATTTGTTTTTCTATTTTCTTTGTGTTTAATTTGCTCTTATTTTTCAACTTTTCAAGCTAGAAACCGATCATTGATTTTCAGTTCTTTTAAAAATTCATTTTAAGGCTACAGATTTTCCTTTAGGAATGGTTTTAGCCACATACTACAAACTTTGACATGTCATATTTTTATTATTATCAAATTATGATAATTGATACTGTATGCTTCAGTATATATGCTGTTCAAAAACTGGCATGAGTAATCTATGTTATAGAAGTCAGGATGATTGCTTACCTTTGGGAAGGGGAGTGGTTTGTGAGATGCTCCTCAGGTTCTGGTAATGTTCTATGTCTTGACCTGACTTGTGATTCTATGAGTATATATACTTCATAGCAATTTGTTTAGCTGTGTTTGTGATTTACTTACTTTAAAAAATATCTATATTATTGAATAAAATTCTTTTAATGGTAAAAATAAAATAATTGCCATAAATAAAAATTTGATGTTGATAAGAGTTTAAAATACGTTTTTGAAATACTAGCTTTCATTGGGGAAGGAATTGCTATGTAAATATACAATCTTAAAAGAGTTAAATTCAACATAAATAAAAATTTAGTTCTCTAATTTCAATATATATCCAACTGAAAAGATTAAAATAAATACAAATTTTATTTCCTTTAATGCTTATGCATGTACTTTAGTCTTTCCCACTCAAAGGATATACCAGTTTTTCCATTTAGAATGGTTTTATTTGATTAACTTCCAGATTAAGGAACACTAGAAAGCCAAGTACTTACTTAAGCTTACCCTATTTAAGTAAAGCAAAGTTCAAAATTAAGTATCTTGGAAATTGTCATAATTGTAACTATTCTGGCATTATTCAGAATATTAGTAAAATAGAGATTGTTATTTGCAAAAACATATCAATACCACATAATCATTGGTGCACTGCATTATCCCTCTTTTACCTGAGTTAGGGCCTAGAAACACATGGCTGAACTTAATCTTTCTAATTGTCATATTCCATTGAATATATGATTTAATGGACTATTTTATTCCCAAAGTCTAATAGAAAAAGTTTTGTTTGTTTTATAAATGACAAAAAATCATTTTAACTTTAGCTTTGTTTTCTGACATAGTATCTCAAATTAATTATGATCTCCAGATTTTATTTACCGTCTTTACTCATTCCCCCAACGAAGTTCTACTTATCCTCTTGCCTTTTCCTTGAAGTCTCACTTCTTCAGGTAACCCCCAGCTCTACTACAGGTTACATGAATCCCCCATGTGTACACTTTCCTAGCAACCTTCACCTGCCATTGTGTTTCTCACTTGTACATATTTGTTCAGTGTGAACTCTCTTCCTAGACTTTAAACTTCCCAGGGACCAAGACCATGGCTGTGCTGTGCACCAGTTCATTGTTTAGCACCTAGTGGGCTGTGTGGCTTATTGTGAATTTCAATAACATATTTATGGAATGGGTAGATTAAATGTGGATGTTCTAAGTAATAGAGGATTGTTTTAGATACTTTGTTTTCTGATTCTTAAAGGCCTGTCAAATTTTGGTTCTTCTGGAGAATCTGAGAGAATTTGGGCTTTATTTTTTTTTAGTTAATTAATTATTATTATTTTTTTTAAATCATGAGAAGGCTTGATGCAGCTGCCGTAAGTCAACTATTTTGGGAGACATGAGAATACACAATGGTCCTTACTATATTTCTAATTCCTCTAAGATATTCAAAGCTGGAAAATAAACTACTTTCTACAACCTTGATTCATAGAGAGCTAGGTGTGGGAAAGCCAAAAGGAAAAGAAAACTGACAGCAGAGATTTTTACTCATGTGCATGAAAACTCTTCAAGAGGAGAATTTCAGTCCCTTCCATGAAGCCCAGTGTCTCCCTCCTGTAAGACTAAGGTCATAATTTGTTTGGAGATATTTGAAACCTTACTCAACACATTTATTCCCTCTAGACAATTTACTTTGCTACAATTGTAAACTTAGATTGCTTGATATATCAAGCAAGGAGGATGCAGACAGATGCTAAACATTATTCAAAAACTTCAAGTTTATGTTATTTTAACTGTATTACAACATGAAATGAATATTTGAATCGTATATATTGTTGAATATTATAATAATATTTTATTGAATAGTATAATAATATATACAGTAGTTATTCATGTCATTCTAAAAAAATGTGGAACTAGAATTATTCTTTTTTTTTTCTTTAGAATTATTCCTGTTTTTTTATTTATTTATTTATTTATTTATTTTTATTCTTATGTTAATCCCCATCATTAGTTTTAGATGAAGTGTTCCATGATTCATTGTTTGTGCATAACACCCAGTGCTCCATGCAGAATGTGCCCTCCTCAATACCCACCACCAGGCTAACCCACCCTCCCACCCCCCTCCCCTC